>NC_137782.1:6643800-7038800 GCF_963455305.1 Plecotus auritus | reverse complement strand
TTTCTGTTTGGGTTTATGTATCTTCTATCATTGAAACTTTGTAGCCTTGAGTGCAGGCCTAGGCTGGCAAGGGCAGGCGGAAAGCTTGGCTTCCTCCATTGCCAGGGAAACCCAAGCCTCCCTCCTGCTCTCTGTGGCCGTAGCCATCTTGGTTGGGCTTATTTGCATATTTGCTCTTGATTGGCTAGTGGGCGTGGCTAGTGGGCCTGGCTTGTGGGTGTAGCGGAGTGATGGTTAATTTGCATATTACTCTTTTATTAGATAGGATATCCCACTAATTGTAGTAAGTAGCAGTTGTTCAACAAATAGTTCTTCAAACAGAGAACACAAGATCTACATATTTAAACTTGACTTCATTCATTATTTGAATACATATTTATGTATTGAATTTTATAAACCCATAATAATTAGTTATATAGGATCAATACTTCTCTTCTGATATATTTTAGAATCCTTAGATATCATATATTCATTTTACTCTATTAGATATTAAAATCATATAGATGCTATGAAAAATACTTTTGTACAACTATTGAGTACATGTCCTGTAGTTAACATTGTGTTTGGAACAGCAGAAACAACAATCCTATATAATAAAGAGGTAATATGCAAATTGATTGTCACGCCATTGCACATAAGATGGCCACCCTCATGTAGTCACAAGATGGCCGCCAAAAGATGGCCAGCAGGGGAGGGCAGCTGTTGGTGACCAGGCCAGCAGGGGAGGGCAGTTGGGGGCAATTGGGCCAGCAGGGGAGCAGTTAGGCGTCGATTAGGCTGACAGAGGAGTGGTTAGGGGGTGATCAGCCAGGCTGGTGAATGGTTAGGAGCCAGCAGTCCCGGATTGTGAGAGGGATGTCCAACCTGTGGGATCCGGCCTAAACCAGCAGTCGGACATCCCCCCAAGGGGTCCCAGATTGGAGAGGGTGCCGGCTGGGCTGAGGGACATCCCTCCCCAGTGTACGAATTTTGTGCACCGGGCCTCTAGTGAATAATATTTAGTCTCTGTCTTCAAAATCCTAAATAAAACCTGACTTTACATAGTATTTTTCATATTCTAGGCACTGTCATGAGATCTTTAAGTCTGTTTACTCCTTGAATTCTCATATTTCCATGAGATAAGCACTGTTATTTCCCCCATTTTGAAAGGGAGGAAACTGAGGCCCGGCAAGATTAGTAATGCATTTTTCTGTGCCCGTGTCCCATAAGTCTAGAGACCGGGCCTCAGGCTTTCTACAGAAGGCGGCTTCTAAAAAAATGGCTCTTTACCCGCCCTGTGCTCCCCTTGCCCTGGGCCCAGGGTCTCTCTCGGCCTCTTTCCCCAGAGCTTCCTTGGGGTTCGGCTTCAAAACTGGTTCTGAAAACAATGCTCCTCCCCCAATTTTCTCTGCCCCTCTTCCTCCCAAGACAAACATATTATTGTAATTAAACAATTACACTGATTATCATGTTGAAAAGTTATGGGCTCATAAAATTAACCCATGAAAAATAAGTATAAAACTCTTAAATTTCTAACAGCATTGATTTCTTGCATTTATATAACCTTAGTGAAAGGTTATAAATCGCTTTCAAAATTTAAATCTAAGTTGGTGCACTCTCAGCATGACCTACTTAAAAATAAACTTAAAAGAAGAATATTATCCTTTGGGGCGAAGGAGAGCTGGGAAAACATAACATGACTGACTGACTGATTTCCAGGTAGTTAGTCTTAAAGGATTAGCAGATGGTAAACATTAGCTGTTAGAGTGGGAAATTATTTTTTAACATTTATTTTTTATTTTTTTTTTAGCAGAGGTTCAGCAGAAATAAGTAATTCTGGTTGGTTGATTTTGAAAGTACCATATGTTGTTTACGTGTTTTGGCATTTATCCAGTTTCCCTGAAGATGAGAGTGAAAAATGGGGGGGGAAAAAAAAGCTCGTTACTAATTAGATAATAATGCACATAATGGGAACAGTTGCCGTAACTTTTTGAATTATGAGAATGTATCGGAAAAAGCTGTGCGAATAGGATCATGGGGGAATGCTCTGCTCGTACCTGCAGACACGTACCAAGGCACGCATGAAACACATTTAACTGTTCTTCTAACTATGATAGAAATTAAAAATCCAAATGAGTTTCACAACGCCCTGTCCATGTTATATGCATGACTCCGTGTAAACACGCATTACTTGCAATATTGACATTCTACTAGTAGTTAATATCTTGAGGCTTTTCTTTTTTTTTGTTACTCTCTCTCACTCACTCTCTTTTTTTGTTTGTTAATCCTCATGTAAGGATATTTTTTCCCCATTGCTTTTTAGAGAGAATGGAAGGGAGGGAGGAGGGAGAAGGAGAGAAACATTGACATGAGAGAGACTCATCAATTGGTTGCCTCCTGCACGCACCCTGTCTGGGTGGAGATTGAACCTGGGCAGGTTCATGCCCTTGACCGGGAATCAAACCCAGGGCCCGTAGGTGCCTGGGCTCACACTCTAACCACTGAGCAACACCAGCCAGGGCTATCTTAAGGCTTTCCCGCACTTTTGGGTGATAAACAACAAGTAACTACGATAGGGCTTTGGATCCATCCAAGCTATAGGTCCCCTCCCCTGTGAGTGACAGCAACATTCATAAAGTGATATTCTCCCTCTGCACTCGAAATAGTAGGTGTAGATCAAGCATGTCAAACTCAAAGCCTCACACGGGCCAAATAAACAAGGCACGCGGCCTGCGGGCCAAGAGTGTGACATGCTTGGTGTAGGTGATGCGAATTATGTTGCTTCAGCCACCAAGGAGAGCAATGACAGCCTCGTGGGGGGGAGGGGTGGTGCGTAGTAAGAGGCTTCGGGCGTAGGGGATGGAGAAGCGGGAAGGACAGCGGAAACCCCGGAGTAGAAGGGGCACGTGGATCCTCCCTGGGTGGACACCTCACTCGGGGTGAGCAGTAAACGGACCCTCTGCTGCCGAGAGAAGAAAACTTTCCCAGCCCGTGTCGTGCCCTTTCCTTCCGATGAAAGAGATGGACGGGTTGCGTCTGCAGGAACGTTTCTGAAGAGAAACGAAATGTTCAAAACCGTACTCAGTCAGGACTAGTAGAATGCATTCAGATGACATAATCTTATTAACTGTTGCGGCCTCAATAAATTTAATTAAAAATTAAAGAAGAAAAAAATGCATTGTTGACTATTTAAAATGTGTAATGTACGCGTCAATAATTTTCCCAAAACCGCACCTGCTGTGTTTGCAAGGAATACGCTCTCGTGCCCTCGTCCAGTGTGAGCTGATGGTGGGTCAGCTCTGCTGCTGCACAGGCGCCGGCTCTCCACGGAGGGGGATTTTTCTAAGTGATTAAGGCGCCTGGTGGTGATTCCTGGGCTAATGTCTGTATGCAAATGTGGCTGCAAGGATGTGCTTTTGTTAGCATAGCCCCTCCCCTACCCGGAAGCCGCAAGGCTCCAGACATGGATGCTGGAGAGAGAAAATGGATATGTGTGTGTGTGCGTGTGTGTGTGTGTGTGTGTGTGTGTGTGTCTAAGCTTCAGGTAGATACAGTTGGATGATATACAAACAAACAAACAAAAAAGATAGAGCTTGCCCCTCCACGATGCCATTCCTAACACATTACTCGCATTGCAGGAAAACTTTCGAGTAAACAGAATGCTTGAAGATCAGGGTGGTGTTTTAAAACAGCTATCCAGGACATTGACAACTGGAAACGCAGCATGACTGAGAAGGGCACTTTCATTAAATAATCCTGTGATCTTCCAGCCATGTTCCTACCCAGCCATCTCCATCTCCCCGCAGCAAAATGCACCGATCATTTATCAGCAGCCCGGCCGCCAGGGAACTTGGCTGGGGGATCCCATCTGGGGGAAGGAGCCCCTGGCCCTGAAGGAGAACTGAGTGCCTGCTTGCCCGAGTCTTTGAAGGTTCATCTCCGTAGTCCCACTGCTAGAATGTGCTCTGTTGTCATAGCAACCCCATCTCCTGCTTCATACAGGAAAGATTAGCTCTCACTGTGCAAAGGAGAGAATTTAGGGGAAGTCAGGCTAATCCCTGGGTGCACTTGGAGAGAAAGGGTGGACCGCGCCTGAGGGACGCTGCTTCCGCAATGATAGACTTGGCCCGCCACAGACACGGGGGCTTAAGTTGAAGAGCAGAATTCACAGTAAGTGCCAGCTCCTGCAGCCGAGGATATTGATGGATGGGGCTTGTGGAAGTCTCGCTGGAGACCGTCCCATGCAGCAGGAGAATGACTGCAGGGGCTCCGATCCGATGCGCGGTGCCTTCCTGGTCCAGGTGGTTTGGAAAGGGTTGGCCACAGCAGGAACTTGAGGGAGCGTTTTGGAGACTTTTGAAACAGCCATCTAAAATGCTGGGAGCATGTCAAAATTAGATAAGCAAAGACAGTATTAATATGCTTATGCACTTAATTTATGGACCTTCGATTTTTGTGCTTTTACATTTCATAGAGAGACAAAAAGACTCATGAAAAAAAAAAAACCTATATGTGTAAGAAGGGATGTTTCCAACACCAAAAGTGATGAGATTTCAGTTTAGGATTGCAAATGTGCTTTTTCAATTATGTATACATTTTTTTTTTTCAAAAATCCTTTCAGAAGTATACAAGTGGCATCGTTCTTTTAAGTTAGTTATAATATGAGAAAAAGGTGTTCTTTGGGGAAGGTTAATTAATTAGCTCTTCTATGTGGTGCTACTGCTTTAACTTGTCAGCATAAGGCAGGACAATGTGTAAATCCTCCAAGATTTTCTGTTGCCTCAAATGCATGTTGTTCTGGGGGTGCTGTGAGGTGGATTTATTTAGCTTCTCCCCCCACCCCTTGATTTGTATTTGCACAGTTCTCTCCACAATTACTAAGGATTCATTTTATTTTAGCTTAAGAGCCAGGAAACCTTGTCATGGATTTGAACTGTTTGATGTTAATAGCTACAATGGAGATGTCTGCTCTTTCAGAAACTTAATTACTTCAAAGTACACTTTAATCCACCTCCAAACATAAAAACATTTCAAGAATACCTAGGTTTTGCCTGCTGTCTACCCATGTGTACGCTGTGTGGTTTTGACTCTCAGTGTGTAAGACTCTAAAAGTGTGTATTTTCAATCTGAAGTGTTCATAGTGAGAATTCATTATGCGGTCTGTCATGTTTTTCTGTTGTTTCGGTCATGGCCATTTATTTATAATGTATATTTAGAAACTGGGTTCTGTGTACCAAATCCTAGGATCCTAATGTGCTGTCACACTACAATTAATATCACCGAGGAGGCTAAGGATAGCCATTACCATGAAAATGGTTAATTGCCATCTGAAGTGCGCTGCTCTGATTGAGCAGGAGGGAGAGGCTTGGGTGTTGCTGCCGGAGCGGAGCAGAGACCACACACATACTCCTTTTCTCTGGAACTTAACGCTCGCAGAGCCAGGGGTCGGAGACGTGAAGGGCCGGCCATGTGAGACGGGTCCATGAAATCGTCCTCTCTGTATGTAAGGGAACACACACAAAGCCGTAAGGGTCATACTTGGCCTAATGGCATTCAGGCTGTAGCTATGCAGAAGCCCGATGCTCTTGAGAAAAATGGAGAAAAAGCAGGAAGTCAGGAGCCCCTTTGGTGAATGATGGCTAATTATTCCGACAACCTCTCTTCACTGATCTCTACCGATAGTTCACCACAGGGCCCTTCACAGTCACAGAGAAAGAGCAAATCTGCTGTTTCTCCCCAATCCCCCCCCCCCATAGAAAACAAATTAGCTTAACTATCTCTCTCCATCGACTTTGGACAAAAAAAATGAAGAAACCGATGACCTCAGGCCAAAAAGAGAGATACTTGGGGCTCACATATGCTGAGCTCAGAATCCATCAAAGAGAACTGGGAAAGAAGACGTTGGCTAAGAGAAAGGGGCACCATTTATTGAGATAACAGAATGAAGTGTACAAAAATAACTGAAGAACAACTGAAAAGTAATTAAGTCAGAGACTTCACTCATTCACTACCTTCACCGAAGTTTCTTAGACGTGTTCTTCACCAGTTAAAGAAAAGCAAGACAACATAACTTTTTGTTAGGGCGCTTAGAATTTCCCGATTCCTGTCTTACGTGCTTGATTTCTTTTAGTGATCAAGTGGCCACTGAACCACTGCCAGTGCTGTAGGCTGCAGAGGGTGGGGGTGCGGCTGCAGAGGGTGGGGGTGCGGCTGCAGAGGGTGGGGGTGCGGCTGCAGGGGGTTGGGGGTGCGGCTGCAGGGGGTTGGGGGTGCGGCTGCAGAGGGTGGGGGTGCGGCTGCAGGGAATGGGGGTGCACCGCCTCTGAGGCCGCCCAGGAGCCAGTTGGAGATGAAAAATCTTCAGGACATCAAGGTGCTCTGAAAGCTCTGGGGTTGGTGACCTAGAAATGGTGGGAGCGTTTGCACATGAAAGCAGACAGAGCACAGAGAGAGGAGAACCCCCTGTCCGCTTGTAGGGAGCACTCACCAAGCAACCTGGTGCAAGAGGCATTAACGGCCAGGCTTCATGGGAGCCGAGGAAGGCCTCTAAACGACCCAGCGTGGTTAATGTACATATTGATTTAACAAACAAGGCAACACTGTGGTCTGAACACTTGGCTTTGGCTTTTAAAAATCACATGAAGGTTCACTTTGACTGTCATGTAAGGTTCAGTTCTATGACACCCTGTTGGTTAGAAAGACCACTCTGTAGAACTGTGATATAGCAATGACTCGTCTTCCCTTTTTAAAATTTTAGAGTTTACGCTGATGTAAAAAAAAAACAAACCTTCTCCTTATATTTTCAGAGTTTGGCTTTATATGTCCCTGGAGAAATATGTAAGATGCTAATGTACCTGTCTTCGTGGGGTAAGCAAACAGGCGGCCTGGTGTCTGGGGAAGATGGCTGGCGCACTTGTTGAAGTTAGGTTTTGGAGAGACCAGAATGTCAGTCTGGGTTGTGAACTTGGGATGACGTGCATTTGAAGGCAGAGGGGGGCCAGTGAGAATGTGTGACCCAGCGGGAAGGAATGGGAGCAGTGCTCGGTGGAGGCATATCCACAAATGCCGAGTGAGATGCCTGGGTCACAGGGGAGCTGATTAGGACTGAGAGCTAAACCAGCAGAGAAGCGCTGAGAATTAAAACTAGGGACCAGATGAGAAAGAAGTCACAGACATATAATCGGTGGAATTCACATATTAATTAAATCAACCAGGACTTATTTAGCCTCTGCCGAGTGACAGGTGACAAGACATGCCAAACGTTAAAAGTCAGGCATTCAGAAAAACAGTCTGGTGAAAGTGACTGATCGAAAACTCAACGCAGTACATCTGAAACTAATACAAAATAATACTGAGGGTGAAGTGTAATGGAAAAAAATTATAGAGAAAAACATACAGCCCGGCCGGCATGGCTCAGTGGTGGAGTGTTGACCTATGAACTAGGAGGAAGGTCATGGTTCAATTCCCTGTCGGGCACATGTCCAGGTTGTGGGCTCGATCCCCAGTGTGGGGTGTGCAGGAGGCAGCCGATCAGTGATTCCTCTCATCATTGATGTTTCTAGCTCTCTCTCGCCCTTCTGCTCTGAAATAAAAAAATATATATTTTTATAAAAGAATATATATATCTATATATCTATATCTTGTATTAAGCAGTATGGCAAAGCAAATAGAGTGTGAACTTGGCCGATGATTGGGTAGCATTAAAAAATTCTTTCAAACCTGGAACCCTACGAGAACCTTGGTAGACAAAGGGGAAGTCAATAGGAAGGGGGGTTGGGGAGGAAACCAGTGGTAGTAATGGAGGTAGCAGCAAATCTTGTTGCAGATATCTTGTTTGATCTTTTGAGTCTTAAAATATAAATACTACATTTAATTGTAATAGTTAAGTTACTCATAATGTAGTTTATTTTAGTTCACATTATTGATACAATTTCATAGTATCTTTAGCATTCATTCCCACTACTCTCTTTAAAGTGTGTATATCGCAATTAGAGTATGTGAGAACTCTTACCAGTTTTTCTGTTCAAGTACAACTTTTTAGTATGGTTGAAAAGAAGTTTATTACTTATTACCGGAGTCTGATGATTCCAAAAATTTAATAATTTTTTGCTAGAGAACTTTTATGCTCTGCTCTTGGCATTAATAAATGATAAAAGTAAATTTAACACATAGGAAAAAAGTACATAGTCAGCTGAATTTTTGAGAAAACCACTTTTGTCGGATCTACCTAGTTAGGGACAGCAGTATCGTCTCTTTTATGTGGAGAACTGTCATAATTTTCTATCCGTGTAATCCTGAAATGGTAATAATAATTATAATAACAACCTCAACAATTAACCTGGTGGCCCTCTGTAGTTCGTAATGGTTGGGGAAATAAAACAATCCTGCCAAAATAAGAGCCCTCTCTGCCCATACAGAAGAAAAAGGAAACACAGTTTATTATACAGTAAGGGTGTGAGGTGTTGTGAAAGTGACTGCAAAGTCTGGGGAGACTTTTCACACATGTTTACATGGTCAAGTAGAATAAGGAACAATTACAACTTCTCCATGGCCTTGAGAGATAAACAGATGCACCTGTGGATTATCTTCTGTCTACCTTGTGAAAGCCTTGAGCTAAATCTGCAGGCATGCCCTTAGAAGTTGAAGGGTCAAACGTTCTAATACTGTACTGGCAACCAAAAGGCTGGTCCTCTTTCACACCTATATGTTTTTCAAGACACCCCGCAGCGGGGCTGGTGGGGAGGCAGCTGCCTCTGTCCTCAAGGAAAGTTTATCCTTTTATCCTTCCGTAATACACCTTTTATACACATGAACTCATTTAACTCTCACAGTACAGCCATGCACACCTAATTATATCCCGTTTTAGGCTGAGGGAACTGATGCTTGGAAAGGTCAAGGAATATTTTTAAAGTCATAAGACTAATAGCAGAGGATTATTCCAGATCGCTCTGCAACTTGCATTCTCGTTTCTTAAATGAGGCATTTTGGATGCTACATGGAGAGTTAATGATAAGGAAACAATCATCTTTATTGTTTTTGCCTGGGATGTGTGTGCGCCTTACGTTTTACATAAGCAGGCCATTGGACACAGTCTAGGTGAAATTTTCTACATAATATCTATGTCAAGGAATTGTTTGGGGAGTGAAAGGATATAGCTAACATAAGGACACTTGCACTGCGCCGGGTGCTTTAATATCTGATAGAAGCCACTTACTGTCACAGAACCGTCTTGTCCTCCAGGAAGAGGGAGATGCTGAAGACAATTGGGGCTTCAATAGACATAATGCTTTCCTAAGATTAGTCATCCCTCCATTCACGTGTCCACTCAACATTCATGCCACCAGCATCTGAAAGCCTGCCTCTGGGCCTGCCTCGGCTACGTAGGCACGCTGCGGGAAATGAAGGAACCAGAGGCGGTCTCTCCTCTTAAACACAGTACGAAGCCCTTCCTTGATAGGAACCCGGTAAGGGGCTAGACAGCCGTGGGCAAACTTCGGCCCGCGGGCCGGATCCGCCTATTCTATCTGGTTCTCTTGCTCTCCCCTCCGCTCCTTTACTTTGAATTTATATTAGTTCACACAAACACTCCATCCATGCTTTTGTTCCGGCCCTCCGGTCCAGTTTAAGAACCCATTGTGGCCCTCGAGTCAAAAAGTTTGCCCACCCCTGGGATGCTTTGCCCACATTAACTGATTTAGTCTCATCAGCTGTGCTGTGACGTAGATGCCATCCCTGCCCCTGTTGTCCCTACGAGGAGACTAAGTTTATGTCTAAACCTCTCAACCAGTGAGTGAGAGACCCAGGTTCGAATCTATGGTTTTCTGACTGCGAAACGCATTCATTCTCTTAACCCCAATGTTGTGCCTGTTGCACGGACATAGAAAGTGCTGTGACCGAGGTTCGTACCAGGAACAGCACTGACGGAAAGAGCGTGGCAGTGTCGTGGGGCGGTCCTCCAGGGGGGCCTTTGCGGTACGGTTTTCCTTAGAGAACCAGCACACACAACCTTTCTGTACAATAACTCCTTTGGCATTCTTTTGGGCGTTTCTAATACACAGAAGCTTGCTCTCCCAGGTGCTTCATGAAAGAGAGCAGCCCGGTGCAATCACACACCTGCCAGTTCAAGTCCCAATTACCGCTTAGGTTTTCTTTATCTTTCCTTTCATTCCTTTGATTGTTTCACACACAGTCTGTGATATACGGGCTACCTTTCCTTCGTTTTGCCTAAAAGTTTGGGCGATTATTAATTAAAGATCCACAGCCAACTTTCCCCCAACATTTAATCTTCCATGCGGATCTACTGGAGTTCATCACAAGTGGGATTAGAAATTGGTGGACACATTCCCCTAAACTTTAGAAAACACCATCACCCTTTTGGTCCATTTATTTTTCCTTTTTCTTTCTTTTTTTCTTTAAATTTACAGAGAAAAAGGGGCTTGTTTGGAGGGGTGCCTTGGGAGTTTTCCACTTTGGAAAGCGAGGGTGCCATTGCTGGCTAGGGAAGTCGGCTCTTTCTGGGGGCAGCCTTTATTCGTAGGTTTCACTGACTGCGTTGGAGAGAAAGGTCGGGAAACTGGAGCCAGAGAAAGGAAAGGGCCAAATGTGTAAGCCGGCCTCCAGTGGGACCAGAGGGTCAGTGTCAGAGCCAAGGCCTCCAAGCACACGAAGGATGTGCCAACTCTGTCCCACAGAGAAAGCTTTGCACTTTCTGGTCCTGAAGCACATCTAGCTGTAAGTCTACGTCGCTGCCCCAGCCTGTCCGTTCACATCTCATGCAGGACTCCCGGCAGCAGAACACTCTTTGTGGGTTTTTTTTGTTAGTTTTTTAATTAATTTATTTTTTAATTGTTTGAAGTATTACAAATAGTAGTACATATGTCTCTCTTTTTTTTTTTTCCCCCATTGACCTCCCCCCGGTCTCCCCTACCCCCCAGTACATGCCTTTACCTGCCCCCCGCCCAGTGTTTTTATCCATTGGTTATGCTTATATGCATGCCTACAAGTCCTTCGGTTGATCTCTTACAGCCCCCGCCCCCCGCAAAACCTCCTCTGCCTTCCCGCTGTAGTTTGACAGTCTGAGCAGAACACTCTTTGAAGGCAATGACTTCATGACAGAATCACTCACATCTACCGCCTTGCAGGGAAGGCCAGCTCTAAGATGATCAAGGTTAGCCCTGTGCGGTGAATGCTAAGACCAGCACTCCACATTACAGTGTGGCCAGTACAGTGATTTGTGGAACAAACGTAAGGTCGTTTTTCAAAAGGAGAAGAAGAAATAACCTTGATTGATGCCGCCTAGACCGTCGAACCTTGTCTGACATGGTGACCCGCCAGTGGAAAAGAGCAAAGGGAGGAAGGCAGGCTCATGCGGTGCGTGGCCAACGTCAGAAAGGAGTTGAGGAGCTCGGGCAACCCCAGAATCCATCCGTGTTAGAGCATGCTGCACGTGTGCGTGCTCCCTCAGACATGGCTCTAGGCCAGTGGTCGGCAAATGCATTAGTCCACAGAGCCAAATATCCACAGGACAACGATTGGAATTTCCTTGGAGAGCCCAATTTTTTAAACTTAAACTTCTTCTAACGCCACTTCTTCAAAATAGACTCACCCAGGCTGCGGTATTTTGTGGAAGAGCCACACTCAAGGGGCCAAAGAGCTGCCTGTGGCTCGCGAGCCGCAGTTTGCTGACCACTGCTCTAGGCCCTTGGTTCTCAACCTCCCTAATGTCGCGGCCCTTTAATACAGTTCCTCATGTTGTGGTGACGCCCAACCATAAAATTATTTTGGCCCAGGTTACCTACATTCTGGGTTGCTACTTCATACCTGTCATTTTGCTACTGTTAATGAATCGTAATGTAAATATCTGTGTTTTCCGATGGTCTTAGGCGACCCTGCACGCGGTTCTCAACCTGTGGGCCGCCTAAGACCATCGGAAAACACAGATATTTACATGACGATTCATAACAGTAGCACAATGACAGTTATGAAGGAGCAACGAAAATAATTTTATGGTTGGGGGTCCCCACAACATGAGGAGCTGTATTAAAGGGTCGCTGCATTAGGAAGGTTGAGAACCACTGCGAGTCTAGGCAAACGGGACACTGAAGGTGAATAACCAAGTTTTGGGTGTTTTTTTGTTTTTGTTTTTTTTCCGTTCGCTAATAAGTTCCCAAGGGATGACTATTACCTGTATCAGAGGGAGACATGTGTTTCTCTTGTCACCTGCCAGATAGGGGGTGCTGGGGTCCTCCCTGCCTTCCTCTGGCTGCTGGTCCTCACAGCGGGGGCGGGGGAGGAGGGGGTCAGGGACATGGTCTTATATTTCCTGCTCTTTTGTTGTTGTTGTTACAAATCCTCACAACACCGTTCCCAAGTTCTTCTCTTAAGGTTTCCTCAGAGCTTAGCATTTTAGCTCGTTAACTTTAGCACCATTTCTTCTTGACCCCAAAGCTTCGTTTCAGTGGCCTGCCCTCACCTAAAATGCACATCAGTTCTGACCTGGTCAAGAGACACAGCAGTGCTGGGACTGGCATGAAATCGTTAGTAACTCTTTTATTTTAAACATTTGAAACTGCTAGGTTTTAGGGAATTATCAATTAGAAGCCAATTCTGGGTTAGTGGACCAGTGATGAAAAGTTAGCTCTACAACCTGGCAAATATTTTCTCCCTGCTTTCTCCACCTTAGACTGTTTTTGCTTATCAGGTAAATAAACCTTCAGTGGGATGTGATCCTTGCCAACTTAACCTGCTCTCTGCACCCGTCTCTGCCATTTTACTGATTTTACAATGACTGGGGGTGGGGGGGTGGGGGTGGGGGATGAGTTGGATGATTAAAATATGAAATATACTCTGAGCCAAGCTACGTGGGCAGTTTTGGCCCAGGTTACCTGCATCCTGGGTGGTATCACTGTCAACTTTTTGTTGTTTTGCCACCCCGCGATAACTAAGTTAAAAACACAAGGAGATTCCGTTAAATGACACAATATATTCATTTTTCACTGCCCCGTAGCATAGGAAAATGGGAAGCACACGAACTTCGGCATTATACATACAGGGTGTCCCCAAAAATATATACACAGTTTGAATAATTATTTTTTTAAATATATTTTATTGATTTTTTACAGAGAGGAAGGGAGAGGGATAGAGAGTTAGAAACATCGGTGAGAGAAACATCGATCAGCTGCCTCCTGCACACTCCCCACTGGGGATATGCCCGCAACCAAGGTACATGCCCTTGACCGGAATTGAACCTGGGACCCTTGAGTCCGCAGGCCGATGCTCTATCCACTGAGCCAAACCGGTTAGCGCCAGTTTGAATAATTATTAATTCCCACGGGTTACATCTGAAAAGAAAGAAACATCAATTGAGCGTCAGCTGTAAAGTGTGTGTACACTATTTTGGGACACCCTATATTCCCCCTGGAACCTCGTCTCATATCTCCACTGTCGTTTCCTCATCTGTGCGCTAAATAAAGGGTTAAGGACGTGCCTTGCATATGGTTTTACGTCAAAGTTTAATGGATCAGGTAATAAAACATGACACATTTGTTTTAAAATATACATGATGAAAGTCTTTAGACTTACTGGGATTGCTTCTATCATCCATGTATTATTAATAAAATATTACATATTCATCTAAATATATATTCATGAGAAAAATTTCCAAAAATACAGAAATGTATAAAGAAAAAAGGAAGGCTCCCCTATTCTCTGCTCCCAACCCACTGTACTCCCAATAGGCGATTTCTGTTAACAGTTTGGCCGATGTGATGTTTGAGACAAGAGAGATAAATGAGAGTTCAATAGATATCCTCAAGCCCTGGCCGGTGTGGCTCAGTTGGTTGGGCGTGGTCCCTTGCACCTAAAGGTTGCCCATTTATTTCCCAGTCAGGGTGCATGCTGGGATTGCGGGCTTGATCCCCAGTAGGGGGCGTGCCGGGTGCAGCCAATAGATGTTTCTCTCTCACACATCAATGTTTCTCTTTCTCCCTCGCCCTTCCTCTCTGTCTAATAATCAATACACTCTTCTTTAAAAAAATGGATATCCCCAAAAAGTGGTCACCAAGGTTTGGAATATAGGTTTCATTTTTATCATTGTTTTGAATCGGTTGTTGGAAAGAGCATTTTGCTAATGATTTGCAAATGAGTTCTCATAGCTTTGATACTGTTTTTATACTAGCTGTTTTATACTGGCTGCTACTACAGAGACTTAATTTATAGACTGAAGAAAAGTGGAATGGGACTAACAACACCCTTATCTTTTGGGGACAATGGATTAATTGGGGCAAAATTAATTAACGGCAGGAGTACCCTTTAATATACATCTTAACATTATAGATACAGAAATAGAGGCTAAGCCAAATGGAAAAGCAGCCGAGCTGAAATGTGTAAATTAGAGGTTCTGCTAGCTAGCCAAAAGGGAAGACGGAAGTGCTCACAGCTCACTAATTAACGCTGCCTGTCCATCAGGGTTGCAGGAAAAAGGGAGCCGCTGAGACCTTTGGAAAAAGCAGTGGCCTGGGTGTGGAGAGCCGAGGTCTCTTCTATTTTGCGACTCCATAAGGGGCCATAAGTTAGCAAGCCTGTCCTTCCTCCTCAAACCACTTTCAAGTAGGGTCATATTCACCACCTGTTAGCTTTTAAGAATTGTGGTAGCAATTACATGGGGGGAAAGAAAGAGATCAAGTTCCAGAAAAAAGAAATGCTATAGTTTATTGCTGCACTGTTAATGTTATGATGTCCACACTAGATATTTTACAAATTTTGAATGAGTTTCTACCAGGTCTGGGAGCAGTTAGTTGGGCCTGAAGACTGACTGGCCCAGGACGAGAGAAGCACAGGATTTGGAACAGAACAGTTTTATCTCCGTAGAATTTAATAATAAGTAAATGGGCATGCATTTGGTATGTCATGTTCCAGGATTTTTCTTTAATTTTGCGAACTATTTGTCCATGCCAGATTAGAAATAAAGAGACCCAATTTGTCATGACATTGTCTGAGAAGCACTTGGGGATTGGAGCTGTGCTAGATACAGCAGAGAGCAGCACTGACCCAGTTCCCACTCTGTCAGAGCTTGGGGTCCTGGGGGAGACCCAGCTGTTAACTGTACCTAAGTGGTTACTCTTCAGACTGAAACCAGGGCTCCTCCTCAACCCCTTTCCTCCTTTCTCTTCCCTTCCTACCCCCACCGCCCCATCCCCCCTCCCTCTTCCCCCCTCAGGTCTTCTCCTTCCTGCTCCCTCTGCACCCATTCACCTCTCTTCCCCCTTCTTCTGCCATGACTTGCTCTCCCTCTGTCCTCCTTAATCTTTCATTTGCTTTTCACCGGCTCTGGGGTATATTTCTGATGATATTTATCAGTCTGCGTAATAGAATAAGTATCTTACCAGTAATCATAATCAACAAAGAGCTATTCCAGCATTCCAGTTTTTACTTACCAGTCATCTTTCTGATGGCCAAAGAGTGTGTGCCTGCATCCCTCTGCCTCTCCTCTTCCCTCCTTTCCTTTCATCCACAGGGCTATTTCTTTTTTAATTCACCGAGCCCCTCCTATGTGGCAAGCATTGTGTCTTACCCCCCCCCCCCCCCACACACACACACTATATCCACCCTATATCTCTGTTCCTGTCCCTAAAAGGAAAAATAAGCAAAGCTATTAAGAGAATTGGAATTCCGGCTTCTGTGACTATTTAACCTGGGCACGTGGTATTTTAGGATGCACTGTTCTTGTTTTTTTAAAAGATATTAAGACAGAGCACGTATAAATTGAAAGTCTGAGCATTTGTTGTTATTATTGAGAATATAAATGCAATGGCATAATTCTGATTCAGCGGGTCTGGAGTAAGGCCTGAAACTTGGTATTTCTAAGAAGTTCACAGGTGATGTTGATGCTGTTTATTGAGGAGAAAGGAATGAGCTCCAGTTCTAAGAGACAGAGTCTTCTTGATCTAATTCACCTTTCTAGTTGGACCACACTGGTGTGGCCTTGACCTCTTTTGGTACCATGGGCCTTTGCTCGGGTGCCTGCTGCAGCCAGGTGGAAAGCAAGGAAGGAGTTTGGTATTCCTGGAGCCCGAGAGCCGGAGCCACCTGGTGGGATGAGGTTCCCCGAAGATGCTTCCTGGCAAGGGCTGGGCATGGCGCAGGTGCACTCCACGCTGGAGCTGAAGATGCCCCCTGAACCAGAGAGGGTGTGTGCATGGGACAGGCCCAGGGATACCCAGCCTCAAGCTCTCGCCAGTGTCTCCCATTGTGTGAACCAAGTCATAAGACAACAGGCAAGGGAAACTGGGAAATGTTTTGCAAAGAAAGGGGGAAGAGAGGATCTGAGATCAAACCAGAGAATCTATAGTAATAAAAGCATAATATGCTAATTAGACTGGGCGTCCTTCCGGAAGAAGCCAGGGCTGCGAGGGAAGCCCGGGTCCCGGGTGTCAGAGGGAAGCTGTTGCAGGCAGCTGGGGGAAGGAAGGCCTGCTCTTGCATGAATTTCGTGCAGCGGGCCTCTAGTTACCAGTATAAGATGAAGGCGTGTGTGTGGGGGGGTGGGGTGGGGGGCAGGGAGCTGTTCATACATTTATTTTAGGGTTTACTCATTCTTTAAGTCCAAGATGTGCTTGGCCACTTAGGCTTCTCATCATCCCAGAATGTTGGGAGGAGGGTTCAGCTTCCTCACTGAGTGAGCAGTCCTGGCTCACACACTGCAGTAGGGAGTGGGGAAAACATTGGGGGTGGGGACAGTGGCGTAGGAGGGCTTGGGAGGAAACATCATGAAGCATGCACTCTACGTATCAGCCTCTAAGTTTCTCTAAGACCTGGGCGTGAAATAGACCTAGTGTGCGTGCAGGATTTCTCCCTCTATGCACACTCCAAAAGCTCCATGCACTCCTTCGCCTGCTTCCTAATGGATGGAAATATCCAGAGACAATTAGAGATAAAAGGTTTGAATTACAAGTGTCTAACTGAAGTAACATTTTCCTGTGGGGGAATTTCAGTCAAAGGATAATCAATCAATCAATCAATCTGTCAGTCTATTTCTCAGTAAAATGACTTTCAGAGAGCCAGTGTGCATACAAATAGCTGGAGGATTTGCCATAAAGATGGAATAGAGAACATGAGGGACCCAGAGAACAACCTTTGAAGATTTAAAAAAAATACGTATTTTTATTAATTTTGGGAGAGAGAGATAGAAACATCAATGATGAGAGAGAATCATTGCCCCACACTGAGGATTGAGCCTGCAACCTGGTCATGTTCCTTGACTGGGAATCAAACTGTGACCTCCTTGTTCATAGGCTCAACCCCTGAGTCACGCCAGTGGGGCAACCTTTGAAGATTTTGGACAATTCCCTCTCTAGAATGATACTCTTTACCTACTATGGGAGCAAAACCGACAGTGATTTTAGCTTGTTAACACTCAGACAGTACATAGCTCTACTCTATGGGCAAAGATTCTCGATCTTTACAAACAGACACTTGACCTCAGTAAAGACCTTCTTTCCCAGGAATTTGTGAATTAAAGTAATCAAGGTGACCTTTTCCCCTGCACTGACATCTTTAACCCTGTAGTACACATATAAGCTCTTTGGGCCATATCATATCCTTTTATGGGTCTTATAAGAAGTGAGACCACACTGTTCTTGCTTATTAGTTTTGATTAAGGGAGAGAATATTTGGTTTGCTGCCTCCTTTTTTTTTGAAAATTTCCTAGAGATTTACTACACGGGATTGATATAACTTCAGATTCAGTCTTTCTAAACCAGATTTGAAGGCTGTCAGTCATATTTAGTTCTCTTGCTATCAACAGTGGCCTCCCACAATTGCCTCTCAACCCCTTAGTGGTTGGATGTTATCTATGCTAATGTCTCACTTGTGGCCCCAAAACTCTTGTATGAGAAGGAATGTTTCTGGATTCCCTGCCCCTGAGCAAGATGAATTAAACCAAGTTGTTGGCAGAGTTTAACTCCTTGTGGTTGTAGGACTGAGGTCCCCGTTTCCTTGCCGCTGTCATTGGGGATCTCTACCAGCTCCGTAAAACTGCCTGCATTCGTTCCGTCTTATGTGACCTTCTCCATCTTCAGGTCCTCAGCGGTACACTGAGAAACCTTTGCGCTTTGGATCTCTCTGACTTCCTTTCCTGCCACGAACCAGAGAAAACCCTGTGCTGTTAAGTGCCACGTTGAATAAATCTGGCCTACCCGGTTCATTCCCAAATTTCAGATCCACTGTACCACATGCCATTGCATAATCACACAAGTTCTACCTGATCCTATGGACAAGTTCTGGGAATTAGGGTGTGGGATCTTCGGTGGAGGGGCACATTGAAATCCGCCCTGCGCAGTAGTACCTAGTGAAGGAATACGTACAATAAGTAGCTCAAGAACATTCTTATAAGAACATAGAAAGACTCACCGTCTATTTACTAAACAGACACTAGATATACGTGTGAATGTGGTCCCTTGTGGTTGTCCACTTCAACACATAGTTCCTGAGTATTTCCTGTGCCAGTCACAAACCGATAAAGGAATTACAGCTGGAACTTGCCCTTTAATAGCTAACATTTTGTGCTCACACACCTCTTAGAAACCTGTTGGATATTTTGGTAATTTTGTCACGATCGTTTCCCACTTATTACACAGAAAACTGACTCTGTGTGACTGCAAATGCTTGAAATTCTGACAGGTAATTAAAAACATAAACGTCTTCAAATGTTTGATTCAGTTATATCTCTTCCCATTATTTCTGAAAGCGTTCTTTTTTTTCAGGATAGAACCTCCTACTTATTTGACCATATTTTGTTACATGATTTCAAGTCCCTTCAACATGGAAGTTATGTTTTTAACCGGACATAGTCAGTTCACTTAATATGTCGGTTTCCTGGTGGTGGTTTTTTCCCAAAAGTAAAACAAATATTATGCACCAGTTACTGTTGCTTTTTCAAATTACAAATTGTCTTTGGATAATTAAGCAAAAACAATACAAAGAATGACCATCTGTTGGAGGGCACTGGCGTCTCTCACCAAATTCATGGACGGGTTGGTCCCCCAGTAATCCGGAAAGGCAAGAATGAAAGGCGGCCCCAGTTTCAGGAAAAAATGATGGTAACTCCAGCGACTGTAAGTTTTATGCTTTCTTCCTAACGGCTAGCATACACATACCAAGGCGTATGAGTCCCCTTTTCTCGGCCTCATAGTTCCAGATCTTTCCAGGGTTGCAAGAGGTCATGCCTCCTGGAGCCTGTGCTTGTGTGTTAGGAAGGGATTGTGTGCACTAGGTTTCCATTTCTGTCGGTGCTTGGTACACACCACGACGTGGCGGCTGAAACACGCACACCAGCACCCAGCACACAACTTCTCCGTGTATCCAGATACAACTGTACTGAATGCCTGCCACCTATTTCACAGACACCAGAAACAGCCCCACTCCCCCCAGTGGAACTGATCTAACACCACATACAGCCCCACTCCCCCCAGTGGAACTGATCTAACGCCACATACAGCCCCACTCCCCCAGTGGAACTCATCCGGGTGCTGGCCAACCAGTGGGCTCAGGTGATAGCCAAGAGCCCCCTTGTCTGAGGCCAGATCGCCAGGTGATGCACAGGCCTCTTCTAGTTCCGGGACAACTGAAATTATACAATTAATGGAGGAATTCGTATGTTTATCCACCACCACCACACCCTAGATACAGCAGTGGAAATCAAATTTAAGGATATGAGGCAGGTGTTTTTAATCTTCAGACACTTGACAGCAAACAAAAGAATCCAGATAAAAAGATGACGATAGCTGAGACTTGTTTCAAACAATGTGTTATTCTTGAGTCTTGTTTTTATCACTGCTTCACCGTTTCTTAGGATAATGTAGTTCCTGGTTTATTATTGGCAAGGCAGCCAAACCCTGAAGTTGTTGTTTGGCTAAATGCCAAGGTAGGGGACCGTCTTTTTGGATCACATTAATTTTAGTCTCAATTAGAACATTTCAGAATAACTTATCTCAAATCTGTGACTTCTCCCCCCAATCCCCCATTTACTTAGTTACCAGCTTAGCATAATTAATGATAAATCCCTGAACCATTTCTTCTATAAATTGTCCAATTATTTTTCTAAGAGAATGACTTTATAATAATACTATATGACTTCGTTTCTATTGTCCATTTAATGTTTCCTAAGACATTTCTCTCCAGTGATTAGCTGTCAACTCTCTTTGAAAACACTGGACTGCGGTCTAATGATTGTCTTAGATTCACTTTAAACTTAACATGAGAATTTATCATTGTATATTCTGCTTGTTGGATGAGACAGGACATCACAAACCCACAGTGTTAATTGCTTTGGTTCCCATTTGTAGCAGTAAATAGCGTCGTAAGTGAGCTGCCGCTACGGGAATGCATTACGCAGCTGCATGAGTTTATTATACTCTTTATGACTTTGTATTACTTACCAATCAATTGATGGATATATCGATCTATCTGTAGAGAGACAGACAGTCATACCTCTCCCACATCAACTTTGTGTAAAGCACTAACCTGGTTTCTCTAGATGACCACTATGACCTGTAAAATACATACTATATAGACGCTTACAGTCTAACTGGTAAATAAAATATATAGATTTTAGAATCATAGATGACAGGTGTTGTAAGATAAGAAAAAAGACTAAACAAACCCCTACTGAAATCTAGAATATCAGGATTTGAGTAGATATCTGAAAATCTGTAACAGATATGGTTATTATGGCACATTTCAGATAAGTTAAAAAAACAACGGGTCATCTAGTTCAAAACCTCTTATCTTGGAGTCAATGAATACATCAGGAGATTCATGACTTGGGGGGAGAATATATATATTTATATCTAAATTTCCACTTACCTCTAACTGAAATTTAACACGGCATTGTATTGTGGATGTAGGCAGTAAAGCATAGTGGTATTCACAGTATGGGATCTTGTCAGCAAAAGAAATCACAGATATTTCTAATTCATTGTAACGATATAAAAATGTCTATGCGCATCACTTTCCATAAAATACCCAGCTCTTGGAAACCCTGAGCATGAAAATAATGGAGTAACTTTTTTTAGGCAGGTGAGAAACTATGGCTAAGTGCTCGCATTAATGGCCATCTTAAAAAGCGAGCCTCTCAGAACCTGGAGAAAGCTTTGTGACAGGCCCGAGGGGAGGGCGAGAGAGACGTTTCTCAGGCCACACTCACGGAATCGGGGGGAAGCATTGCACCCGTCCCCAGGCCCCTGCGCTGGGGAAAGAAGCCCATAGGGGTACAGAGAAGGGGTACACAGCAAGTGTCCAGGACGCGGGGACTCGGAGACGTACCGTTCCCTGCCTTAGTGTGTAGAGAGTATCAATTCCCTGAGCTCTTCCGGCTCTTTCCTGCCTTGGTGCTGTTCCTTGTACATTCTCCTGACCCAGAATCACCATCATGCACCTGCATACTAGTATATCTCTCCCTCTTCAAACTGCACCCCATGTGAAGGCCTTTCCCGATACCGGCCTCGTCCCCCGCGATCACAGGTGACTTTGCTTTGTGTGCAAGACCTTGTTTATCTGTTGCCTTACACGGCCCTCTCCTGGGTTAGCTACTCCCTTCTACCTGGCATTGCAGTTATTCAGTTAGAGTGTAAGTTAAGAGCAAATTCCATATGGAGTCTCGATTGACTCCCAGTGCCAACAAGGGTGGCTAGCACACAGTAGGTATTTGGTTAACATTTTTAGAGAACGTAACATAAAGAATGTGCATTGCCTACACATGGACAGCGCCGAAGTATTGTTATTGAGTTACTGTGCTGAGCCTTAGTTATCTGCTTTAAAACGTGCAGCTGGCCCTGACCGGTTTGGCTCAGTGGGTAGAGTGTGGGCCTGCGGACTGAAGGGTCCCAGGTTCGATTCCGGTCAAGGGCATGTACCTTGGTTGCGGGCACATCCCCAGTAGGGGGTGTGCAGGAGGCAGCTGATCGATGTTTCTCTCTCATGGATGTTTCTAACTCTCTATCCCTCTGTAAAAAATCAATAAAATGTATTTAAAAAATAAAAAATAAAACGTGCAGCCTTCTCTGTATTCTCCTTAAATTAGAGCCCCTTCTTCTAACAGCCAAGGCTGGATAAGAAGCACCCAACCAAGGGCCACCCTCCCTGCAGAATTAAGTTAGTGGAAAACTGAATCCCCTTGTTACGTTCTTACCGGCAATGCCGGTCTTACCATTTTAAATCAATGCCCTTTAACGTTTCAGCAGTAGTCACACATAAATACATACATGCGTATGTATTTATCTACATTAGTAAACTTAGTATTAAACGTTTTGACTTCCAAATGTAGCATCATTTTTTGGTACATGTTTAAACAAAGCATTAATAACCTGGATAATATTTTGAAAATACAAACAAAAATAGACCATTGCATTTAAAAAAAAAATATTTTGTTGTTGTTGAAAGTATTGCATTATGTCCCCTTTTTTTCTTCATTGACCTCTTCTAGCTCACGCCCCGCCCAGGCCCTCACCACCCTGTTGTCTGTGTCCATGGGTTATGCATATATGCATACAAGTTCTTTGGTTGATCTCTTCCCAACCACTCCCGCCTTCCCTCTGCGATTCAGAGCATTGTATTTTTAAACTTTATTTTTTCAAAGGTTTTTGTGGTATTGAGGACTTGGAAATCCAGGGCTTTTGTAGTCAACAATGAAGTTTTTGCATATAAGAAAACAAAAGACGAAACACAGACCAGGTGTTTGCTTACATTTTAAAAATTATATTTTCAGGGTTTAGTAAAATAGAAATTCAAAGAATGGAAAGGTCATCAGAAGGATTTGAAGAGGGGAAATGGGAATAACGTGGAAGGCATTGCAAGATGGGCAAAGGGGTATCGAGGCAGGGATGAGTCAGGCGGTGGGCGGCGGGCAGGACGGGGCTGTTGGCTTGCTGCAAAGGATCCGTTGGCACCTGGTTGCGTGCTTCGTGCTGGAGAGTGGAGGGAGCTCTGGGCTAAGGCGTAATATGTCAGGTACAGTCTGGTAATGGGGAAGTTCACATTTTTTTATTGGGACCCAGAGCCAGGAGAAGACAGCGGACATCAGGAGCAATGACGGGAATTGCACCAAAACTTTCCTTTGCAAGGAGACTTTGAAGAGTTTAAAAATATGTTCACCTCTTTGGCTCTTTAGGTACTAATCTTCTGGAGTGAAGTCATATTTTCGGTCTAAAAGTCAGTTTCATGGTAAGACATGAAAGGCAGGTTTTCTGAGGAGGCACCAAGGGACTAGCGCTGAGACTGATGCACTTGGGGGAACCAGACAAACTTCGGGACTCTAAGCATCTGGCCTGGATTTTAGGACTAAATTTCCAAGTAGCAGTCTTAAAATGAGGAGGATATATTTTCCCTTTTCATTTTGCCCAGGGCACTTGGCCTAAAGACCATAATAAAGAGCTACTGAAAGTAGCTGAGTAAGAAAGTAGGTCAGGTGCTTGGGAGATCTCCAACACATTTAGCACATATTATTAGGTAGGTAGGTGCATACATACATACATACATGTAAATACATATATACATATACATACATATCATACATAGGTTATAGGTTAATTCTCTTTCAGTAGCAAGAGCTGACCTTTGAGTCTGGTGCTGATGAAACTATCTACTTAAACCAGGGTGGGCAAACTTTTTGACTCGAGGGCCACAATGGGTTCTTAAACTGGACCGGAGGGCCGGAACAAAAGCATGGATGGAGTGTTTGTGTGAACTAATATAAATTCAAAGTAAAGGAGCCGAGGGGAGAGCAAGAGAACCCTCCGCTCTTTTGGCTCCGCGGGCCGGATAGAACAGCCGAACAGGCAGGATCCAGCCCACGGGCCATAGTTTGCCCACGGCTGGCTTATACCGTCATATTTCCAACGTGTCCTAATTGGTGCAGGGAAAGGGGCATAGGGGACGGAAGGAGAAAGAAAACAAGGAGTGGCCTGCCGCCGAGCTCGTGTTACTGTAACTTACAGACAAGGGCCACCACTGAGCTCACGTGGACGGCCCTCCCCACAATTCTAAGTCCACCCCATCAAAGCCAGCCTCAGCACAAACGCCACCCCGACATCCAACTGCCCTTCTGATGTCACTGGATTCCACACTTCCTTGTCATCGCATCCCACGTTCTCCTCTGTTGCTAGGTACCCTGGGCAATCTTATTATCCAAAGCTCCGGGGGCTGTTTCCCCTGGGGACTGGAATACAGAGTCTTTGGTTCAAATGCCCTGGTGCCCAGGCTAAACTTGGGGAGAAGCACTGTCGCCCTGGGCCTGTGAACCCAAGGCCCTTCCTCCAGATGTAAAGACCACACCCTCCGTGTAGCAGCCCGGTGTCCACACACCAGCAGCCACTCAGGATGGGTAAGGAAACAGATCTCCCCTTTTTAAAGCCATAAACGGACGTGAGCTGGTTATGATAAAGAGGAGTCAGGGATTTGTGGTTTTTGGTTATGAAAAAGTCTCTTTAAGAGAGAATAGAAACCTTTAACATGGTCACCCAAAACTACACAATAGAAAACGTTGACTTTATCCTCAGTTTAATGTCTTTATCCTCAGCTCACTGCTTTATATTGAATGTCTCTAATGTAGACAACAAAAACTTGGTTTTGAATTTTGATTTTTAAAATAGTGGCAAGTGACAATTACTGATCCTTTTACTATTTACATTATAAAATATGTGAATATATATTTGATGCAAATGAGTAAATCACTCATTTGTTCATCATAAAAAATACTTATTTACTCAGGAATGAAATATGTAAGGCTGTTGAATTTAGTTACCTTGGTAACATCTGGAGAGAACTACTTTGTCTAAAAATATTTTCTCCTTTATTCATTTACTGTTTGTACCAAAATTATAAATACATGACTTTTATTAAAGACTTTCCTGATAAATAGTAATGTTTATCTTCCCTGAAAAATGAATAACTAATACACTGTTTATTAAACATTGATGATGATTTCAGATTAAAGGAACAAATATTGCATGTTTGCATTTTAACTACAATGGGTATTGGATTTGTTTCATGCTAATGTAGATTTTATTTTAAAATGTAATATTTCTTCAGGGTTATTCATTCTTTTACTATATTGATAAAATTTCTTACATGAAATGTTTAGTAATTTTTAAAGGATTTTAGTACAAAATGTTAAATCACATTTTTCTTCATAAATTAAATAATTGGACATGTACATGTCCGTTATGTTTTTCTTTGGACTTCCTTGGAAAGGAATAACTTAACCCAAAATCACCTTTCATATTTTAGCCTAAGGATTTGGCATAACAAAAAATATGCACAATTTTTTCAAATTACATGTATGTAAGTATATGTATATGTCCCCAATTATTTGAAAAACCTTAGCTATTTCATTGTTAAAAGGATGGTTTTGATTTCTCAAACTAATAGTATGGGAAGTGCAGTTTCACATTGCTTATGGCCAGTTTCCTTGTGTATGTTTTCCCTCCACATGAAGGCTTTTCTTGAGTGGATACATAAAAAGAAGAATTTAACAGGAGGGTATTTGAACACATTTTAACTTGCCCTCAGAATACTTTTAGAATACTCGCTCTAAAAGAGCATTTTACTGAAAATTAAACTCAGCGCTCTTCGTTTTCATGTTTTCCTGGAGCTGGAGACCTGGCCTCTCCTGGGCCCTGTCTCGCCCATTGTCCGTCTCCCCATCTCTCCGTCTCCCCGTCTCTCCGTCTCTCCGTAGGCTTGTTCTGGTCCCCTCCTTCTCTGCACGCTGCTGCTGCTTTAGTCTGAGCTTCCCTTCAGCAATGCTGACTTGGGTGACGTGCAGATCTCTTAACTGGTCTCCCCAACTTCCATTTTGCTGCCTTCACCCCATTCTCATCAGAATCAGAGTAATCTCTTTAAAACATCATTTTCCACAATAAAGTAAAGTCACTTCTATTGACTCTCAAGCTGCAGTCGAACTCTCTCATACACAAAACCTCCCATCACCTCCTCCTCCCCCCTGTTTAGGTTTCTCGTTCTTTCCTTTCTCTTCTGCGCTCCGCCCTGCGTGTGCTTTTCTCTGTGACTGGCTCCTCTAGGTGGGAGACCCTCTCCTCCAGCTGCTTCAGCTGGGGGTAAGGCCAACTCCCCTTTTGGAACTCAGTCATGTGTCAGCATCTTTTGGAAATGTTCTGGGATGTTTTGGATCATAGCTTGCTTTGGATCATAGCCCTTTTCTGCTGTAAGTTTTAGTTGCACCTTTACTTTTCTGCCCCTTTTAATTGTGAACTTACTGAAGGCAGAATCCCTAGAGGCCAAGTATTCAACCCCTTTTAGGCCAAGTGTGGGCACTCACTGCAGGTGAATAAATGATTACACTTCAGTATTTTCATGAATTGAATTGATTAGAAGGCAGTAAATATTTCATTGAACTCTACAAAAGTAAAGCATACTTAAAAATATTCAGAAATCACCCTGACTGCTGTGACACAGTGGTTAGAGCATCAGGCCACACACCAAAGAGTTGTGGGTTCGATTTCTGGTTAGGGTATGTACCGGGGTTGCAGGTTCGATCCCAGACCAAGTCCCTGCACGTGAGGGAGGCAACCAATCCATGTTTCTCTCTCTTCCTCCTTTTTTTCCTCCCTCCCTCTCTTCTACTCTATCTAAAATCAGTGGGAAATTATGCTCTTGTGAGGATTAAAAGATAAGTAAATAAATAAATCAGAAATCAAACAAAAATAAAAAATATTGAATATTGTTACTCTTACTCGTATTTATATGGTTTCATCAATAGCCTTTAACTAATGAAAACATTTAAATATATGTGTTCTTCATAATCCTTTAAAATTAATAGCAAATTCTTATAAATGAAAAGATGGGATTAAGAGAAATAAAGGGTGATTGTTTTATGTGAACTTGTTTCTTGGTCTCAGTAAAGTATCATTAATATACTTTTTCTAAACAAGCTTGTTATTTACTAAAGGCCCAGTGCACAGATTTGTGCATTGGTGGGGTCCCTCAGCCTAGCCTGCACCCTCTTGCAATCTGTGACCCCTCGGGGGTGTCAAACTGCCAGTGTTGGCCCAATCCCCACAGGCCAGGCTGAGGGACCCCACTGGTGCATGATTCTGTGCCCTTGGCCTCTAGTATGCATAGAAGATTGGTTAATCTCTTCCTGCCCTTCCCCTCTGAGATTCATCAGTCTGTTCCATGTTTCCATGCCTGTGCATTGAGCATCTGCCCCCGGTGGTCAGTGTGCATTAGAGCTACCGGTCGAACGGTCAGATGGTCAAACGGTCACTTAGGCTTTTATATATATATAGATTTTAAAGCCAGAAAAATTTTAACTCTGCTGCTTCCACTTCTTCCCTATTTTTCTTTTATTCTATAGTTATCTTATTTTTGTTATTGGAAAATTATTATAGATAATAAAGAATATTAGAAAACCCAGAGCCATATAGTTAAGAAGAAATCAATATTAACATTTAGGATTACATCTTTACAGTCTTTTCCATCCATGTTTATATGTTTGCTCTATGAAATTGGGATTACAAGGACCATGCTCTTTGTAGCTTTTTCCCTGTAATACTTTGACTCACATTTTCCTATATCTTTAAGATGGAATGTTGAATTATTCCATAATATTTTAATCATTCCATTGTGTCTTAAGCAAGTCTCCTTTTTTGGTAATTTATATCAAGTTTTTGCCATTGTAAACAGCACTGGCATAAATGTCTTCTTACCTGCACAGAAGTACACACAGTGATTAAACTTCTTATGCTTAAAATCCCAGACGTGTAATGTCCGGAACGGCATTTTTGAGCCTTTCTAATGCGTTAGATGCATATTAAACACCCACAAAGCTTGAATCAATCTGTACCCCATTAGCAGGATGGGCAGTGCTTTCACCAGAGCATTTTTACCAAATATGGCTGTCCTCACTGGAAAAACAAAAGCTATTTGCAAAATAACTGACACTTATCTTATTCTCTTTGTTTAAATTTACATTTTGGGATTGTTTGAGATTAAACTGTTTTCTGTGTTTTTTCTTCTTTTTCTTATTTTTATTCACTTATTCTGGTGGCTAAATGTGCCCACTATATTAAAAGTAACCATGGAACTTTACAAATTCATTCTTAAAGATAAACCACACATTGTGTGTGAAATTAGCACAATGCTAAGCACACAGTAGGAGCTCAGTGGATGCTAGGTGAAGTAGAAACCGAATGGCACACTAATTAAAATAAAAATGTTTTTTCTTTCTTTCCAACAGATGATTCCGCTGCAGAGAGCTTTAATGGCAATGAGACTGTGGGGCAAAGTTCAATCGCTTCAGGGGGAGCACACAGCAGGGAGATGGGCGACTCCAGTGGGGATGGCAGGACGGGGCTGGAGCAGGACCAGCAGCCACTGAACCTGAGCGACAGCCCCCTCTCAGCACAGCTCACGTCGGAGTGCAGAACGGACGACCACAGCAGCGATGGGAAAAACAAATACAAGAGTCTCCTAATCTCAGACCTCAAGATGGAACGGGAGGCGAGAGAAAACGGAAGCAAGGTAAGATCACGTTACAACTTTCATGGGCTTTTTAATTTGGCCATGAAGGTCACAAAGAAATAAAGAGATGAAGATTATTGTAAAAAAAAAATCTAAAAATATTTTAAACAAGTCCCAGTAATATATTACCAAGAAACGTATAACCACGGATAGCATGTGTCCCTGTAATAGACGCGGTCAATGTAAGGAATGACTGAGCAAAAGGGATCATGTCTCAGGAAAAGTGGTTGGTGTACTTTCATGTACGGAATTACTTGATTTAATGTTTCTCGTTTATATGATCTTTTATGGGTCTGTGTCCGGGAGTGTGTGGCACTCTGATGTGAAAGGTAAGCTCTCAGAACACAGTTTTCAACTATAGAAATCACTATCTGGTTTCTGCAAGATTAGACAGGTGTCTGTAGCCATAAAGTTTCCGCCGAAGCCTCTGGTTTACTTGAGAGACCTGAGGACTTTGGTCAGTGTTCACTGCACGTACAGAGGAGAATGTGTCCGTGTTCCAGAAGAAACGTGCAGGTTAAGTCAGGGCGCCAACAAGGATCTGATCATACACTGTGCCGAACAGAGGATCATACTCTCTTGGTCTGTACTCTCTCTCTGGTGCACTGGGCTCCCGTGAGGCCTGCTCGTGGGGTGAGCGCCCCTGCGCCCACATGGCTCAGAGCCATTGGGGACCCCACACAATGGAGTAATGGACTTTCATTGGCTTGGACGCTCAACTAACCTGGCTGCAACATGGAAGGGAAACTCTGGACACTGGCCTTGCTTCCGGCTCTAATGGAGCCCCAGGCCTGCCTTAAGGGGCAGGGGCTTTTACAACCTGAGGAATGTAGCTCCACACACATAAAGCCCTCTGCCGCATCTCTGTCTCCTAGGGGGTCTTCTGAAAATGCTCATTTCAGCGGCACCCCAAGGTCCTCGCTCCCACTGTGTCTGAGAGATCTGGCCATTACCTCCTCCTGCAACAAAACTAGACCACCTTCTTATATCACACACAAGAATAAACTCAATGGATAAAAGACTTCAATGTCAGACTCAAAACATAACAATCCCAGAAGAGAATATAGGCAGTAAAATCCAGGACATTTCTTGTAGCAATGTTTTTTCTGCTATATCTGCTCAGGCAAGGGAAACAAACAAACAAATGGGACCTCTACTTCACACTGAAAAGCTTTTGCACAGCAAAGGAAACTACCAACAAAATGGAAAGACAGCCCACCGAATGGGCAAACGTGTTTGCCAATGACACATCCGATAAGGGTTACTATCCAAAATTTATAAAGAACTCGCCAAAACCGGTGTGGCTCAGTGGAAGAGCGTCAGCCTGCGGACTGAAGGGTCCCAGGTTCGATTCCGGTCAAGGGCACTTAACTTGGTTGCGGGCACATCCCCAGTAGGAGGTGTGCAAGAGGCAGCTGATCGATGTTTCTCATCGATGTTTCTGACTATCTATCACTCTTCCTTCCTCTCTGTAAAAAATCAATAAAATATTTAAAATTTATAAAGAACTTAGAAAACTCACACCAAAACACACACACACAATCCAATTAAAAAACGGGCAAAGGACCTGAACAGACACTTCTCCAAAGAGGACATACAGAAGGCCAAGAGACATATGAAAAGATGCTCAACGTCACTCATCATCAGGGAGATGCAAATTAAAACCACAGTGTGCTATCATCTCACAACTAGATTCTTTATATTAGAATAAGTTACAGTGTTCCTGACTTATTTTTTTAAAATTAAGCTTATATTACTGCAGTTTGAAATAGCGCATGCTGGTGACTTGGCTCTGTAATATTTAAGGTAAACTTTTAAAAACAGGAGGACTTTATAGAGTATACATTTTGACTTCATCCCCCACAACCCCACTCTAAGTTAGAGTTGTAGAACATGTTTTTTTTTTACATAGATCCCCTAAAAGCAAAATGTCTTCATGTGGATTAATTCCCGATTTTGCTGAGGCACTATGCTTTCTACAATGGCTCTCTTTAAACCTCCTTTCTCGCCTGAGGATGTGTCGTTTGACCCTCTTTTAAGGAAGTCACTGGACATTATCAGACACGTAAGCACTTCCGCCTCAGGGAGGCTGCTGTGCCTTTTGCTGGTGGTAAATGCACAAGTGTCCTCTTCCGTGGTTTAACGCCAAGTCGCACAAACAGGAATGATTTCACAGTCACTAACAGGGTCTGCGTCTGTGTGTGACATTTTACAGAACAAAATAACCCTTCAGTTTCCCTGCCAGCTACATAATCCTGTCTCCATAAAACGTGAATAATCATAACATGTCCTTTGTACACCGTGAATCTTGATTTAAAAAAACCACTCCGTGGTTTGCTCTCTTCTTTATCCCCTTGATTACCATGTGAACGATCCTCATTGAAACACATTCTCGCACTCATTGAACAGAATGAAGTGGCCTTTGCTCTCCTGCTAAAAACAGCTGTCCACAAGCACAGCTTGTTTGGGCTGCTTGTGAGGAGTAAGATGAGAAAGGGACCTGGGGAGGAGGTACCCCCCAGGAACTGAAAGTTGAATGGTTTGGTTAAGGAAAAACATCGCTCACAGCTGACTGGGGAGGGGCCAGAGAGGCAGGGGGAAAATCAGAAGGGTATAGGGTATGGAAGCTCAGTGACTTCCACATTCAAGAATGAGGGCGTGGTCGGCTCTGATGGACAATGCTGAGATACCAAATAAGATGAAGAGAGAAAATAGTTGAACTGTGAGACCTTGCTTGGTAGCACGTTGGGAGCAGAATTCAGAGGGACTCTATTCATTCTTCCAAAAGGGACAAATTAAATACCTGTCACCCTTGCACCAATGAAGTAGTCACCAGGGGCAACTGAAAGAGAGCAGACTTTATTCATGAGGCTCTTCGATAAGTAGTTTTGGTAAAGAAGGTACATACATACATACAGGCATTGCTTAATGAGAGTATAGGCAAATACAGATTCCTGTGTTAAAATAGTGAGAGTGCGAAGTAAGGAAATACTATTTCTATTGAAGTACTAAAGAGGGCTTCCTGGAGGAAATGAGTCTCAAACGTTGAAGGAAATGTGAGATGACCATTTTTTTTTCCCAAAGGGGGTCTCCTGTTTTCACTGTGAAGGGCCTGGAATGCAGACAGGGAAGATGAATTGATTTCATAGGGTTGGGAAGCATTGTCCATTCAGAACCAGGTGTGACTTCATGCAAGGGATTCCTACATGCAAGGCACTGTTGTGGGAAGCAAAAACATAGACATGAACAAAGCAGGGTCCCTGTCCCTCAAAAACTCATAGTCCAGCAGGAAAGAGAGGCAAACTTGTGACTGTGATCTAATTCCATAAGTACAGTGAGGGACATATGGCAGGGGGATGAGAGAACAGAGGTGGGGCACCATGGGACTACAGTGATTCTTGGGGAAGACTTTACAGAGACTTTCACTTGGTGTGGAGATGTGGAGGGAATTTAGCATGGCCACAGCAGAGAGTGTGTCTAAAGGGATGGGGCATATAGGAGGCTCCATCAACAAAGGCTTTGTGGGCCAGTTCAAGGACTCTGCATTGTATCCAACAGTAGAGTTTAGCATGGTAAGGTTGTGGTCAGCTTGGAATTTTAGAATTTTCTGGCAACATTATAGTGGATGACTAGGGTAGGGACCAGGAAAAAAAAGATGAAAACTGGTTAGAGAGCTATTGTGGCAATTCAGAAAGAAAAGAATGCAGAGATATTGTTCCTTCTATTCTTTTGAAATTGTATTTATAGGGCTACTATACAGAGTTCTGTAGGTTGTATATTGCCAAACTCCTGGAAATGTCTTTCACATATGAATAGCCCCTTTACCTCTGTACATCCCATTAGGATGCCAACTCTATGAGTATAAAGATGATGTCTACCTTGCTTACTGCTGTATGTCTAGCACCTGACTTAATATCTGGTACATAGTAGTTCCTCAAATATTTTGAAGAAATAAAGTTACATTGAATGTGGGAAATGAAGCAGAGAACATTCTAGAATGACTGCAGTATTTGGGGCTGGTTGGTGAGTGGATATGATTCCATCCCCCAAGATTCGGGATGAGGGACAATTGAAGAAACACTTTTGACATGTGGAGCTTATGGTGCCCATGTAGTATCCTTTGGATATGTTTAATAGGCACGGGGGAACATATGTCAGCTCCAAAACAACGTCAGTTGGAGAGAGAAGCTTTGGAAAGATTTGAGAGCAGCAGTGCTGCCTGAAGCTGATGTGGTTGATAGGATTACCTCAGAAAAGCAAAGACTGAGGAGAGAAGAGAGTGAAAATGTATCATCCTGCAGAAGACTAACCTCCGGGAGCAAGTGGCGTAAAGGCAGCTGGTGGAGGAAAAAGAGCTGAAAAGGAAAGTGAAGGCAACCACATAAGAAAGGGAGGTATTTTAGAAGCAAACATGTAGGGCATTTCAAAACAGCGGTCAGTGGTTGTAGGTGAAGTGGTCAACGTCTTAACTTGGACAGTGGTTAGGAAAGTTAATACTGAGAGTTGCATTCAAAACACATGGCCGATGACACATGAGCATAATTCGTGGGACATTGGATTGGGGTAAGCGAGCTGAATCATTTCATTTGTGAAGAAGACAATGTCTGGAATCGTTTTGGGGGATTCTTCGTGCAATCCGAATCCATATGCAGAGTCCTCCAGGGCCCCTGGCCTTCTTGTCTTACCCCAAGGCTCTCAGGTGAACTTGACGCTAAAGGTTCACTGCTCCTCTGGCCAGCCATTGCTACCTTTTGTAGTTCGCAGGATTGTCCCATCAGTTCTGTGCCGATTCATAAAGTGACCCCACCATGAACTTGCAGCATTTTTCAGGCTAGTCTCTATTCCACCTTGGAGGACTATGAAAGTTTACTTACATGGTATCTCTGAGAAGCTTAGGTCCTTGCAAGTTTGATACTGATTTAGTTCACGATTTTATTATGAATAATATCAAACAAAACTGATTATAAAGCCTTTGAAAAACTGAACAGTGACTAGAAATTCTTAAAAAGAATAGCTGTGCAGGACTATGCCTTTGACTGATTGCTTATTACTATGCAAATTAACTCACTAGACTAGCAGGGAGTCATATTAACCAATCTAAAGAATAAATATATTGCATTGAGAGTTTAGGTGATATTTATTTTTCTACACAATTTTAGAGGACAAGTAGTAACATTAGAGCTCAGAAGAAAAGTAGAAATGTTGATTAAACCTTGGGAAGTAAGTCTCATGAGGAAGTGTTAAGGGATTAATTATATGGAAAAAAGAAAGGTTAAGAATATACAAACCCAGATGTAAATATGTTTTAAATTATTAATAAGTGAGAATAAAAACAAAACTACAACACTAAGGAAGGAAATATATAACTTTAAAACACTATTGTTGTTTCCCACCTTACCCCTTTTTTTTTTAATTCTCACTTGAGAATATTTTTCCATTGGTTTTTAGAGAGAGTGAGTGGGAGTGAGAGTGACAGAGAGAGAGAAACATCAATTGGTTGCCTTCCGCATGCCCTGACCAGGGCCAGGGATGGAGCCCAACCAAGGTACATGCCCTTGACTGAATTGAACCCGGATCCTTCAGTCCATGGGCCAGTGCTCTATCCACTGAGCCAAACTGGGAAGGACATCTTCTTAGTTTTCTTTTTTTCTTTTAGTATTTGTGACCCAGCTTCATTTTACTTAATATGGTAAAATATTCTGAATCAGTCTCCCAAAAGAATAATGTTTTAAGTGATAACGGTGGTGGGAAGGTGATTAATGTTGGAGGGTTAATGTGTCGCTATGGTTACTACATACTTGGTTTTTGGCTCAGTTCCTAAGACCCTTTAATCTTCACTTTATTTAAATAATATTTCCTCATCGTGGTCCATGTGACATATAATCAATTAATCTTCCCTTTAAATTTTTTACCAAAGTGGATATTACCATTCAAATTAAAGTATGTAGAATATTTATCATAATTCCCATTAATAATTGCTATGTGATTTTATGTAGCTATGATGAACAGAAGTGCATTTTTTAGAATACCTCTTTGAAATATTTAGGTGTAATGAGATGGCCTTTTAAAACAAGATAAATGGATTCACGTTTGGAATAGTGTCATGTTGATCTTTGATATGTGGCTATTCCAGCTCATTATCATTTTAATTTGATGATTTTCAATGCTTGACTTTTTGGTGTTATATAGAGATTTTGGCTTAGACGCTTTTCAGGGTAGAAACAACAGTATATATTCCACAAACGTGCCTATCCTGGGTGCTAGAGCGCACGGGAAAAAAGGTCTCTGTCATTACAAAGCTTATATTTTGCCCTGGTCAGTGTTGCACTGAATGGTCTCAAGTTTGATTCCCGGTCAAGGACACATACCTGGGCTGCAGGTTGGTTCAATCCTGGCCCAAGGCACGTGCAGGAGGCAACCCATACATATATGTCTCTCTCACATCAATGTTTCTCTCTTTCCCCCTCCCTCCCTTTCACTCTCCTAACATTCAAAGGGAAAAACATCGTCGAGTGAGGATTAACAACAACAAAAAAAGAATTTACAGACACATCATAATAATAAAAGGCTAATATGCAAATGGTCATCACACCATGACGCGTAACGACCTATCAGCAGGGACCTGAGGCTGCGTGGCGCCTGGCCAGGCTGGGGGACCTCAGGCCACGCCCTCCACCTGGCAGGGCTTGACAGGGCACCTCAGGCCGTGCCCCCTGCCCAGTGGGGCTTGACAGGGGACCTGAGGCTGCTCCCCCCACCTGGTGGGGCTTGACGGGGGTGGGGCTGGCTGAGTCTGGGTCTTGCCCAATGGGGGTGGGGCTGGCCAGGTCTGGGTCTTCTGCGATTTCGAAGCATGCATGGGTGGGTGGGGACTTGATTCTGGGGCCTCGCACCCCAGACTCTGACAGAAGGGAGATTTTCATATACATTTTACTAATTTTCTTTCATCTCTGACACTTCTATTATAGGGAAAGGGCAAATGGCAATATTAAAATATTTCCTCTAATTCCCTTTTAATGTGCATAAATTTCGTGCACTGGGACACTAGTAAGTAAATAAGTGTATTATAATACAGAAATTAATTTGTATGTGGGATTCCCTTCTAGGCCTACTAGCCATGCCTTTGAAAGTTCCTGATCTAATTATTTGAAAGTTTTTATTTCTTGATTTTCCGAGAGAAAGGATGGGAGAGAGAGGTGGTGAGAGAGAAACTTAAATTTGTTGTTCCGCTTACTTATGCATTCATTGGTTAATGCTTATATGCGCCCTGGCCCAGGATCGGCCTAGCCACCTTGGCTTATTGGGATGACACTTGAGCCAACTGAGCTACCCTACCAGGGCCCATTTAACTTGTAATGTTTAAGTGAGAGGCAGCCATTTGGCAAAAGGGAATGGGGCATTCTCAATAACGAGAGCATTCAGGTGACACCTGTCCATACTGAGGCTGGGAGAGGTAGGAGATAAGTCTGGAGGGTTGGTCTAGGGCAGTGGTCGGCAAACTGCGGCTCACGAGCCACGGTTTGCCGCTCTGTTGACTAATGAGTTTGCTGACCACTGCCTTAGGAAAAAACACTTAAAAAAAAATTTAATAATGTACTAATGTCTTTAACCTGAAGTCAAAACTTCTGGGTAAGGGTAATGCCTTACGCAGTGGTCGGCAAACTCATTAGTCAACAGAGCGGCAAACCACGGCTCGTGAGCCGCATGTGGCTTGCGAGCCGCAGTTTGCCGACCACTGGTCTAGGGGGCCAGACTAGGGTAGGCTGTGAACGAATGCCTTTTATTTATTTATTTATTTATTTTTTTTTTTTTTTTTAAATATATTTTATTGATTTTTTACAGAGAGGAAGGAAGAGGGATAGATAGTCAGAAACATCGATGAGAGAGAAACATCGATCAGCTGCCTCCTTCACACCTCCCACTGGGGATGTGCCCGCAACCAAGTTACATGCCCTTGACCGGAATCGAACCTGGGACCTTCCAGTCCGCAGGCCGACGCTCTATCCACTGAGCCAAACCGGTTTTGGCACGAATGCCTTTTAAAACGTGAACTTGGCAGTTGAGAGGGATATACCTTAGGATGTAGGAGAGCAAACAACATGGTCAGATTGTGTTTTGGGGTCGATCGTTGTGGCATTTGGCATCTTTGATACAAGAGGGCTTTAAGCAGCATTAAAGAGAGGAAGAGGCTGCTGACAGGACAGGGTCCTAACTTTGTGAGGTGGTGGTGGGGATAGAAATCCGGTTATAGCTTTAAAGTACGGCAGAATGTTCCATGCGCAGAATTGGGAGTAGGTAAGCAATGGAGGGTGTGAAGGAAACTAACAGCCACAGGATATAGGATGTATCAGTTCTCATATTACATGTCAACTGTAATAATAATGAACACGTGTACTGTATGATGCTTTCATATTTTGAACTCAAACCAACTCAGTGTGGTAAGTAGAGCAAGTGTAATTACCAGCCTCATTTAAACATCTTACCTAATAATAGAGAAACATGTAAATTGACCGTACCTCCGCTACGCCCACAGCCAATCAGAGTGAGTATGCAAATTAACCCAACAAAGATGGCGGTTAATTTGCATACACACCTGGGTTCCGGGAACCTCCTTGGCGCCCAGGTCACATCGGAGGCGGGGAAGGGGCTGAGCCTGCAATCAGAGGGGCAGGGGGTGCCTGCTTCCCAAGCCTAAGGCCTGGGGCAGAGGCTTTAGGCTGGGGAAGGGGCCGAGCCTGCGACCAAACGCAGACCATCTGGAAGTCAGCGCTGGGTTGCCCAGCTGCAGCCTGGTGACCCAACACTGACTGACCAGGTGGCTGAGACCCAGGAAGTGAGTCAGGGTCTGATCTGCAGCCTCAGAGGAAGCTGTTGATCAGTGTACTTACCTATCTCTTTCTCTCCCTCTTTCTTTCTGATCTTTGCCAGCAGCCAGGCTTTTCTTTCTCTCCCGGCCTTTGTGGGGGCTGCTGTTAAGCCCCGCCTCTTTGATCAGGCCCAGAGATAGGCCTGGAGATGCTGACTGGCATAGGAACCGACCAATCAGAACCAAAGGTGGGTGCTATGGGGAGCCAATGGCTGTCTTGGAGGCGGAGCTTTTGACACTGACTGGCATAGGAACCGACCAATGGGAACCAAATCTTGGTGCTGTGGGGAGCCAATGGCTGCCTAGGAGGCAGAGCTTTGGATGCTGACTGTCATAGGAACTGAACAATGAGAACCAAATCTGGGTGCTGTGGGGAGCCAATGGCTGCCTAGGAGGTGAAGCTTTTGATGCTGGCATAGTAACCGACCAATCAGAACCAAATTGGCCAGCAGAGGAGGGCAGTTGGGGGCGACATCAAGCCTGCAGGAGAGGGCAGTTAGGGGTGATCAGGCTGGCAGGCAGAGGCAGTTGGGGCAATCAGGCAAGCAGGCGAGCAGTTAGGAACCAGTGGTCCCATATTGTGAGAGGGACCCAGGTCCCGCAAGGGGTCCCCAATTGGAGAGGATGCAGGCTGAGTTGAGGGAACCTCCCCTCCATGCATGAATTTCGTGCACCGGGCCTCTAGTCTACCTAATAAAAGAGTAACATGCTAATTGACCGTACCTTTACGACGCCCACCAGCCAATCAGGAGTGAGTATGCAAATTAACCAACAAAGATGGCGGGTTAATTTGCATACACAGGTCCCCAGCCGCTCGGGACCTCTGTGCAGCGTGGGAAGGCGGAAAGGCGGCTCCAGGCCGGAGCAGAAAGGCAGCTCTGGCCAGAGCGAAGGCACTGCCGGCAGCCAGGGGAAGGAATGCCCATTCTTGCACGAATCTTCATGTATCGGGCCTCTAGAAAGGACATAAAATCCAGGGTATTATAAGTCATTTAAATGACATCAGCTAAACAAGTTGTTAAGTAATAGAACCTGGTATGGAACCTGGGTCTGACTCTGTAGCTCCTGTGCGGTTCCCTATCCCTCCCCTCCCCCCCCCCCCCACACCCCTTGCTGATGCTGCATAAACCGGTCATCTCTACGCCATATGGTAACTGAGCCTGGCAACCTATCAAGAGAGGCAGAGATCTGGTACAGTTAGTGGATAGTTCCTTGATCAGTGGCAAATACTTGCATTGACACTTCTTAGACAAATATTTGTTTTGCTCAAGTAATTGGTATTACCCCAGGATTTATTGAAATTCATCAGTTTTGACTTAAATTTTAGAAAAGAGCAAAAGAAGAAGAAGAAAAAGAGATAAAGAGCTATATATTCCAACTTGTCTTAATGTAATAGTTTTAAAAATATGAAATGTTTGATGAGTCTGAATGTATATTCCTAAAGGCAGTTATCTATGGCCTTCCTATTAGCATTTTTAAGGTGCATTTTTGAAATGGGGACCTTAAGTTTAGCGGGGAGGGGTAGGTTGTGGTTAAGAAGAAATCTTGAATGGTGGAGTGAAAAAGAATGAGGTCCTAAACTTGGCGCCCAAAAATAACAATGGAGGTTAGTAAAAGGTAAGATTTGTAACCAGGCACTATTCTGAGAACTAATTTTTGTAATCTTTATAATAACCCCAAGTAATCAGGTTCAGTTATTCCCATTTTTTACAAATGGGCAAACTAAGACCTGCAAACATTACAAAATGGCTACACTAAGAATTTCTAGAATGCGGATTTCTGGAATGTCGCCATTATTTGAACTGCTACAATATAGTCTAAGATCACAGGGTAGGGTCTGACAATGAGCAGCAGCAAATTCGACTTGATGCCGAGACCCCCCAGCTGCTATTTTACGGCTCATAGTTATTTGCTGACCGAAAAGCCACACTTAGCCCTAACGGGTTTGGCTCAGTGGATAGAACGTCAGCCTGCGGACTGAAGGATCTCAGGTTCAATTCCAGTCAAGGGCACATGCCCAGGTTGTAGGCTCGGTCCCCAGTAGGGGGCATGCAGGAGTCCGGCCCGATCCCTAGCAGGAGGGAGCTGATCAATGATTCTCTCTCATCATTGATATTTCTATCTCTCTCTCCCTCTCCCTTTCTCTCTGAAGTCAATACAAATATATTTTTAAAAAACTATACTTATTATTTCTGTGACTTTGATCAAGTCTTTAACTTTTAAGTCTAAATACCTCATCAGTAAAATAGAGATATTAGCACTTACCCTATAGGAAATTGTGAAGGTCAAATAAGACTGTGTGCATTTTCATATAAACGCATAACAATCGGAATGGTGGTGGTGGTGGTGTTATTGGCTCCAGAATTTGGGGCTTAGTTGAATCTTGCAAAATTGTTCTCAATTTATAAATATTTATTTTAACCGCCTACAAATCACTTGATGAGATTGGCAGTTTGAAGAAGCATATTAATTCATTTCAACTAGTAAATACTACTTTCCTTTTCCTTCCTCTGTCCCCTTTTCCTTCCTATTTTCTTATATTTATACCTATTTCCCATGAATCTGGAAGGAATTCATTCCCAGATGCATTTTATAGGCATTTTCCCTAGGACCTATTTGTGTAAATATATAACATGTACTCATAGAAATAAATCATAGGATACCTTGCAATTTCTGCTTGTTAAAATCTTTGCTTATCCTGTTGGAATCTGTCCAATTCAAATGCCACTTCCTTCATGACACCGATCTGGTCACCGCAGCCAGGGGGAAGGAGTCATGAGGAATGAGGACAATGGCGGCTGGTGGATTACATGGGTGACAGGTTATAAGGGTGGTGGGTTGTATGGTCACACACTAAGGTGGTTTAGATGCATGAAGCTTGCTCCCTATAAAATGTTTGCTAAAGGAAAAATACGCAGCAATGTGGGAATACATCATTTTTATCTTATCCCACCCACTTTCTCATACCAGCAGTTTCCTCAAATTGTTTGGCTTCCCCAAACTCCCCACTATGATCTTGACTGCGAACTTAATCTGGAATATGACCACGCCCTATTCCAGTTCAAATGTATACGCTCTTATCTCTCTGGGCCGGAGATTCTCCTCTGAAAATGTTACCATAAACATTGACTCAATTTGACATTGAAAACACAAACAACAAAATCAATAATCAACAAATGGGACTACATGGGACTTAAAGCTTCTGCACAGCAAAAGAAACACTCAAAATGAAAAGGTTATCTACAGAAGGAGAGAACATTTTTAGAAGTCAGCTATTGGATAAAGGGTTAATATCCAAAACATATATAGGGCTTATATAACTCAGTAATAACAAATCTATTTTTAAAAGGGGAAAGGAACTAAGTAGACACCCCCCCCCAAAAAAAAAGTCATCTAAATGGCCAACAGGTACAAAAAAAGATACTCAAAGTTAGTAATCATCAGGGTAATGCGAATCAAAACCATGAGATACAACCTCACACCTGTTAGAATACCTAGCATCAGAAAGACACAAGGTAAGTGTGGGCAAGTATGTGGGGGGCTGCAAGGAGGGAGGGGTAAGGACACATATGTAATACCTTAATCAATAAAGAAAAAGATTAAAAACAAACAAAGGGAACCCTCTGTTAGTGGGAATGTAAATTGGTTCAGCTACTATGGGAAACAATATGGAGGTTTCTCAAAAAATTAGGAATAGAGCTATATGATCCAGCAGTTCCACTTTTGGTATGTATCCCAAGGATATGAAAACAGCATATCAAAAAGGAATATGCACTCTTTTGCAATAGTCAAGATATGGAAACAACCTACGTGCCTATCAATGGAGGGATGGATAAATACAGTGCTATTTATGCATGTACACATACAATGGAATGTTACTCATCTTGCCATTTGCGACAACATGAATGGACGATGAGGACATTATGCTAAGTGAGAGAAGTTCGACAGAGAAAATCATAAAATCAGAGCAAAATGGTGGTTACCAGGGAATGAGGTGGGTGAGAGAGACAGACGTTGAGGATAAAACTTCAATTAGCAGTAAATAAGTTCTAGTACAGTGGATATAGACAAGACAGCATTATAATCATCAAACTTGATAACAGACTAGATTTCAATTATTCCAATCACTAAAAAGAAATGATAATTATGTGATATTATGGAGGTGCTAATTATCGCTACAATGGCAATCATATTGCACTTTATAACTGTATCAAATTAACTCACATACACCTTAAGTTTACACTATGTTATATGCCAAATATATTTTAATTAAAAACAGTAACTAAAATAAAGTGAATTTCCAGTATGGTGATGGAGGAGGATAGAGTGATAGCAGGCTGGCAAAAGAGACATTTGGGGGTTTATGAGGACTTTATTGTGATTCTCAAATGTGAAAATTTAATATAAAGAAACTAAGTGATTTTTTATCAGTTTCACTTTGATGTTTAAGACAAAAATTTTTGAGGCTTAATTTTTTAGAGCAGTTTTAAGTTCACAGCAAAATTAAGTGGGAGGTATAGAAATTTCCCATAGTCCCTCTGCCCCCCACACACGTAGCCTCCCCCATTACCAACATCACCCACCAGAGTAGTGCATTTGTTACAATTGGTGAGCCTCTGGATACATCATAATTTCCTAAAGTCCAGAGTTCGCCTGAGGATTGTATATTCTATGGATTCAGACAAATATATAGACATATGTTCACCATTATGGTAATGCAGAGGGTCTTCGCTGTCCTGCTTAAGACCAAGTTTTCAAAACCAAAATTAACCTGTGATGTTTATTTCTACATTTTCATTAACGAAACCATTATTCCTGGTGTTAGTCTTCTCATCTGAGGTGCCTTTATAGTGCTGAAATAATTCAGCAAAACTAGTAGTATTTGGGGAGAACATTTCCTGGGTCACAATTATCCAGGTCATCAAATATCCCTCGGCTCTGCTGCAGGTAGGATGCCCCCCTAGGGACTGTGGGGCTACAGAATTATTTCTGAAGGAGCCACCACGTAACCAAAAATTAAAGATAAAAATATATGAATGTCAATCTTTATGTGTAAAATGTTCTGTGAAAACACAAAGTAGGGAATTGAAGAAGGTTTCATGGAGGACTCAAAGCATAAAGGTAGTTATGATGAGGTAAGTTTGAGGAGGGGAAAATACAGAGGAGAATAAAGTCACAAATGTAAGAAGACACCAGAATGATCTGGGAGCAGAAGGGTTTGGATGGAAGAAGGGGTGCCTAAAAGCGAGTTGGGGGACTTTTTCCAGGTCCAGTTCTGGTGTGCTGCTTGGCTGGGGTCCCTGAGCGTGGGGGACCATGCACGGATCTGAGCAGGAGAGGGATGCAGTGGGCCTGCGCCTGGGGCAGGAGGACGGAGGCCTCAGCCCACATGGAATGGTTGGAGGGCGCTAGAGAAGGAGGCAGAGATGGCTTTTCCCTGAGGCAGCTCCGAGGGCCTTTGCCCGGGCAGAGCAGTGCCAACCTGTTTTGAGATTGTGGAGTTTCAGGTGCTAGAGGGTCAGTTAGGGATGCCTGGCCGGCAAGTGGAAATGGGAGGCCAACAGTGAGGAGAAAGGCCGGTGAGGAAACAAGTAGGGGTCATCCTCAGAGTGTCTACAGGCCGCCACACAGGAAGCTACCAGCCAACAGACCCACGCCAGAAAATGGAACAGCTGTCCCAGAGCACAGGAAAGGGAGGTGGCAGGTCGTTTTGAAGGACGGGTCACTTTAAGAGGTAGGGAGAAGGAAAAGTGAAAGGAGCCATTGACCTGGATTGACTTCCGTGATACGTACCAGTGTCTGAATCGTCCTGGCTAATTGTCACCTGGTGAGAATCCTCCCCTACTTGAAGATAGTCTCCCATGAGAGTAGGATCTTGTGTTTCACTTGGTGACTACACCTCCAGCCCTCAGAACAGCACCTGGTACATAATAAGTGCTCAGTAAGTATTTGGTAAACAAAATACATAAAATACCCAACTCATTTACATTCTGCCATGTTATAGTGAGAATAAAAGAAGCTAAAGGGTTGTGCTGATCTTATTGGACATTGTACATGACATGGTGTACATTAAACTCATGTGACAGCTACAGTGAGGTGTTGACAAGGAAGTACCCCCGACATAACTATGGTACTTATTTTTATTTTATCAAACACTTCTATGGTGCTTCTACAGGCTAGGAGTTATTCTAACAACTTTACTAATATTAACTCATTAATTATTAACGATGAATTATTATACTGCCTTAGTAGTTCTCCAAGGAGTTTGCTTTGGGTTTTATAGAGGCCCAGTGCATGAATTCATGCACAGGTGAGGTCCCTCGGTCTGGCCAGTGATCAGGGCCAATCGATGGGGGAAGAAAGGGGCCCACCGGAGGGAGGGACTGCAGGAAGTTGGCCGGCTGGCCCAGGGGAGGTACTGGGGGAGGTTGGCTGTGGGAGCACACTGACCACCAGGGGGAAGCTCCATCATTGAGCATCTGCCCCCTGGCGGTCAGTGCACGTCATAGCGACCGGTCGTTCGGTGGTTCAGTCGCTCAGTCGTTGGTCACTTAGGCTTTTATATATATAGATGGCTTCAGGAATTGAAAAATGCTGAGCATAAGAATGTCATTTACCAACTGTGACTCTACATAAACTAAATATTATAATGAGGTTAAGTGAATATCCTTAGGAGCTCTGTGCTGGGCCAGGCACTGTTTATGAAAACACGTCCGTTTTGTCTGATGCCATATATAAACTATTTAAAGCCCTATAATAGATGCTGTAAAGTTCCTTCTATATTGGTTTGGCTTCCAGCAAACTATCTCCATTGTTTTGTTTAAAGATGTTGTGTGTTATGAATTTTCAGTGTTTTTTCCTACCCAGCTGCTTCATAATTATTAACAGATGCCATCATTCATCTCACTAAGAAGCAATGTGCATTACGGCAAATCCCTTTAATGTCAGTAATCCCTCTATGCTTTAGGCCTTGATTCAGGATGACTTTTGCCATTGATTTTAGCTTCTACTTTAAATACTTCTGATGGAATTTCACAAATTGGACTTGGTGCCGTTGTCCACAGAAAGGGGAGATGGTGTATGTAGGGTAGGGATTTTCAAAGTAGTATTTTTCTTTAGCCTCTGACAGAATTCTGCTGTATAAAATGCATATCCAGTGTGGTGTAGGTGGCTTCTGTTCCTTCCCCACTAGCACAGTGGTTCTCAACCTTTCTAATGCCGCGACCCTTTAATACAGTTCCTCATGTTGTGGTGACCCCCAACCACAAAATTATTTTCGTTGCTACTTCATAACTGTAATTTTGCTACTGTTATGAATCGTCATGTAAATATCTGTGTTTTCCGATGGTCTTAGGCTCTACAGCAGCGGTTCTCAACCAGCGACCCATAGGTTGAGAACCGCTAGCAGGGTCGCCTAAGACCATCGGAAAACAGATATTTACATGACGATTCATAACAGTAGCAAAATTACAGTTATGAAGTAGCAATGAAAATAATTTTATGGTTGGGGGTCACCACAACATGAGGAACTGTATTAAAGGGTCGCGGCATTAGGAAGGTTGAGAACCACTGCCCTAGCATGTATGTGTAGCTTCCTTGGTTGGAGGTGGGGTGTGACTGAGGAATCAATCTTACCCACTCTTCAGCTGAGTCATAGTCTACATCCGTGGTCGGCAAACTGCGGCTCGCAAGCCACATGCAACTCTTTGGCCCCTGGAGTGTGGCTCTTCCACAAAATACCACAGCCTGGGCGAGTCTATTTTGAAGAAGTGGTGTTAGAAGAAGTTTAAGTTTAAAAAATTTGGCTCTCAAAAGAAATTTCAATCGTACTGTTGATATTTGGCTCTGTTGACGAATGCGTTTGCCGACCACTGGTCTACATCATCTACACTGGTGGTTCCTTGTGGCCCCAAATCCATAGTTATCGTTTGGTGGGTGCTTCTTGCACTTCAGTAACGCACAAGGAGTCTCACACACACGACTGCAATGACCGTGAGAGAGGGATGCCCCCTGCCGCTTCCTAACCCCACCTGTCTCGCCTTCAGTGAGCAGGGCTACACTGTCTGGGCCATTTCCTGGGATGAGTTCTCTTTCCCCAAAGAAATAATCAAGACCCAAGTATCTTCTCATGCTTGAACATTTTATACTTCTGTCAGCCTTTGCTTGTTTTTCCTTCTTCATTTTCTTTTTTTAATTGAACTTACTGGGGTGACATTGGTTTGCAAAACCATACAGGTTTCAAGTGTACAACTCAACAAAACATAATCTGCACACTGCACCCCTCACCCAAAGCAAAGTCTCTTTCCATCCCTAACCACCCCACCCCCCCAATCCTTGGCTCACCTCCACCTACCCCATCCCCTTTCCTTCTTCTGTCATCCCTTGAAACTCGGAGGCTCCCCACCTCCATATGGTTCCTTGGGCGCTCCAAAGGAGGAGAGAGGAGAGGTCTAGTAGTACCCAGTGTGGGCTAGGGGAGGTTGGAAAAATAATATTGACAATATCCACTTTTCTGGCTTAGGGTATACTGTGCATCTCTCCTTAACTCTGTTCAGTGACGTCATGTTAGTAGCTTGACATTGGCCTTAATAGGAGTAATCACACAACAGTGCTATCTATTGTGTTTCTGTCCCTAACCCCCCTCCCCCGAGTTGGTTGTTAGACTTCTACCAGCACTCCTTTGAGTATACTAGTATGTATTTTATTTAGTGTTTTGCTGCTGATGATGGGGAAAAATATAAGAAAATCAAAGCTTTTATTTTGCCTTCATTTATTCCTTTGCCAATGTTCCTCCTTTATGTAGATCCAAGTCTCCAATCTATATTATTTGCTTCTTTGTCAAGAATTTCTTTTAACATTTCTTGCAAAGCAGGCTTGCCACAATAATTTTCCTCAATTTTTGTTTTTCTGAGAAATATCTTCACCTCTCCTTCACTTTTGAGGGATAATTTTCAAGGCACAGAATTTGGGTTGGTGGGTTTTCTTTCTCTCAGCACTTTAAATCATATTTCACTCCGCTCTCTTCTTGCCTGCACGGTTTCTGAGGAGTTGGATGTCATCCTTATCGTTGTTCCTATATATAGGTAAGGGGTTTTATTCCTCTGGTTTCTTTACCTTGGGTTTTCTGTAATTTGAAAAAGATACACCTGTGTGCAGGTTTTTGGAGGCATTTATCCTGCGTGGTGTTCTTGGAGCTTTGTGGTTTAATGTCTGACATTGATTTGGGGAAATTCTCAGTCATTGTTTTAAATACTTCTTCTTTTCCTTTATTTTTTCTTTGAAAATAAAATGTGTATGTTGTGCCTTTTGTAGTTTTCCCATAGTCCTTACATATCCTGGGTTTGTTTATTATTATTATTATTTTTAATTTTTTGGGTCATTGTTGGTACAACAAAAGGATATCGTTTTCCTCAGCTGTGTCTAGCAAGCCTATCAAAGGCCGTTTTTATTTCTGTTACAGCTTTTTTTCTGCACTTCTTTTTATTTCATCAGGACTTGTATCCCTCTCTTCAGTGCCCATCCCTTCCTGCATTAGTGGTCATGAGTAAGAGTTTATTGTGCACACACCAAAGAGAGAGTTCGTGACCCGGGGGCACGCACATGGAATGAGGCTCAGAGGTATCCTATATAATAAAAGCCTAATATGCAAATAGACCGACCAGCAGAAGGACCAGTAGCTATGATGCGCACTGACCACCAGGGGGCAGATGCTCAATGCAGGAGCTGCCCCCAGCCCTCAGGCCCCAGGCCAGTCTAGGTGGGTGCCAGCAGGCAGGGGCCCCCCCGATCACCCCGCTGGTCGCCCTACAGATGGGCTCTGATTGCCAGCCAGGCCTAGGGACCCTACCCGTGCATGAATTTCATGCACTGGGCCTCTAGTATTATTATCAAGCAATTATATGGGGAGAAGGCAGTGACTGTCTATTCTCCACAGAGACTGGTTATACTACTAGAATTTTCTTAAATGACAGGGAACCGGTGAGTAGCTACCTGATATCAGTTTTGGAAAATAAAAGTTTTGCTTATGGTTTCCAGAGACATCGCAAGCAGTTACCCAGGTCCAGTTAGCCTTGCAATCAGCTTAATTACGCTCTTTGTATATGACCAATTGGCTTTGTCTGCGCAGGGAACTTTCAAGAGTGGCCTCTGGTTTTTAATTTTAACACTGTCCACTTTATCCATTAGAGCCCTTGGCAGGTGAGTCCTAGTTTCTTTTAAGAAATCCCCCATCTATCCTCCAGCATCCCTGCCATGCGTGATTCTGACGCTGCGTCCGCCCACGCGTGTTCTGGCTGTTGCTTTGCCTTGTGATGTTTCTGGGTGAAGCACTGGGTGCAGGGAACTGCTGGGAGCAGGCCTTGGTGCTGAGGGCTGAGGGGTGGGGGGCCGGGAGCCAGTCCATAGGTTCATGATGAGGTCTGGGGCCTTTGGGGAGCCTGTGCCTCAGGGCTGTGAACTTCACAAGCTTTTCTCCGATGCCTCCTCCCCGGGTGGGAGGGGGCGGGGGGCTGGAGTCAGGTGGCTCCCTTCCCAGGGCAGCAGCACTGATGACCCCCAGCAGGTGCTGAGAGGCAGCGGGCTGGGCCCCATCACTCAGCTCCTCCCGAGGCCCCTGTTTCAGGAGGAGGCGGCTCTGGCTCATTTCATCACGGCCCTTCCTCCTCTCCCTGCGGACGGGCGCCCAGGGGAGCCTTCTCCAGAGGGAACCCTGGCCAAGCTCTTGGAGGCAATCCTCACACTATTGAGGGCGCCCCTGGCACTGAGCCCCTGGAATGCCCAGCTCTCAGGGTGCTCAGCCCCGGACTCCAGCAGCGGCGGGTCCGTTGCATCAGTTCGGGCTTCCCATCCTGGCGGGTGGGCTCCGGGTTCCGCTGTGAGACCCGCAGGTAAGGGAGTCCCTGCGGGGGGGGGGTGTGCACGGGCTCCGTGTCCTGTCCCCCCTCGCGCGGAACCACACGAGTTGTTTGCATCTACTTGTCAAGCACACGGACCTGTGACTCGTGCAGCCATCATAATGGTCTCCCCAAACCTACTTGCCCCAGAAAACACCATGCAGTCCCTCGTGATGGTTGTGTCGTTGTTGTTTTTCTAGGCAAAAAACCAAAAAGTGAAATTGTCTAGCCAGGCCTGACTTCTCTAAGACATGTGGTGGGTTGTATGTTAATACTCCGCTAAAATCCTGGGCTGGGCAATCATTTTATGAGTTTTGTTGAATGAATGATTTTTAAAAATTCATTGGAGTGATATTGGATAATAAAATTATATGTTTCCGGGGTACAATTCTATAATACAGCATCTGTATGTGGTGCTGTGTGTCCCTACTCCAAGTCCGGTCTCCTTTCATCACCTTTTATCCCCTCCAGCCGTGGGCAAACTACGGCCCGCGGGCCGGATCCGGCCCGTTCGGCTGTTCTATCCGGCCCGCGGAGCTGAAAGAGCGGAGGGTTCTCTTGCTCTCCCCTCCGCTCCTTTACTTTGAATTTATATTAGTTCACACAAACACTCCATCCATGCTTTTGCTCCGGCCCTCCGGTCCAGTTTAAGAACCCATTGTGGCCCTCGAGTCAAAAAGTTTGCCCACCCCCCCTTCCCTCTGCCATCTCCATACTGTTGTCTGTGTCCACGAGGTTGTGTGTTTTTTTCTTTGTTGTTGTTTTATTTTTTTTTCTTTGCCCTTAATCCCTTCACCTTTAAGGATTAAGGATGGATTTTTCTACAGGATGTTAAGTAACAGTCGATCATTTGTAGGTATTTTAATCCTTATTAAAGTCATTGTAAAATCCATATCCTTTTGTTGTACCAACGTATTGCCGATCAGCCCATCAAACAGCTTAGCTTTTACTTTCTAAATAAAAGCGCTCCATGTCCTTACACAGTTCACGAGTATATTACAAAGTGCTCTCCGTCTATAAGCTAGGAACTTTGGCGGGGGGGCCGGGGGGCATTAACTATTTCAGAGCAGTAAGACCCATTTTAGTGGCTGACACAGGGTAGTAATTGAATTACTGGTGGTCCGTGAGGTCTGAAAGGTTGGGGACCCCTGAATACAGTTTCCCTTTAAACCTCCCTTACAACAGGAAGAGTCACACTGGATAAAGGGGGCCTAGGGTTGTTTCACTGCAGGAGGATGATGTCTTTATTTAAACCTGTAAGGACTCTATCCAATGGAAATAATAAACTTAGTGGTCAATGCCGAATTTCACATTTAATTTTCATTTTACAAATGGTTGTTTTCATCAGATATTAAGTATGTGATCTTTGCTCTTTGGACTTCCCGGTTTCATGTCAGTTGAGTTTATTTATACATTGGTTAACAGCGCCTCCCAGTTGTAAAAGGAAACTACTATTTGTTATTCAGAAGTTATTAAAAGTGCATTAATATTCATTAAATCCATAGATGAAATAGCTTTACTGTTTTCAATAAATATCCCTTTCAAACTAAGAAGTATAAGGGACTATAACATAGTTTGTACTATGAAGATTGATAGCCCAATATTAGAAAGATATTTCATATCAGGCACACTTTTTTATTGGTTTTATTATATTTTGGCTTGACAATAAAGTAGTGAAATGTGGTTGATTTGATCAAAGACTCATAACCAATCCCAGTGGTTATTTATCTACACATCTACACCCCAGTTTCTTAATCTGTGAAAATCCACGTGGGTAAAAGCCATTGGCTCCGTGGCTTTGGTCTGTGGTGACAAGGCAGTCCATTCAGAGAGAGCAAGGAGGTCGGAAGTTGGTCTTCATTTAAATCTCTCTCTGTATATTTCATACCTTCCCCAGCATACACCAAAGATAGATGACGGTTAGAATTTTACCTAAAAATCTGTTGAACGTCAGCCTTTGCTGCAAGACTACAATGCTTGATTGCATTTTATTTCATCCAGTAATCTGTTATTTATTGTGTTTTTCTATAATAAAAAAATATTAAGGAAGACTAAGATATGAGGAATTTTCAGTATTGATCAAGAGGGAAAATGTGAGTGTGTAAAAGGAGATTTTTTAAAGTCAGGCATAACTGAGAGTAATAAACTATTGATAAACTAAAATTACACCGTTTTAAAGTGCACACAAAATACGAAGTCTCAAGTAATCAAAGCGTTGGAAGGTACAATATGCAGACACTCGATTAAATAAATGCCTGTGTTTCGTTTTCCCCGTTGGCCAGAGGGTAAATGCTGTAAACGCTTTCAGACGCCTGAATGCTCTAGCTGTCAAAGCATTCCTATAAAAAGGACCTCTTGAGGTTTCACAATTGATGCAACCACGTAGGATGGATTTGATTCTTAAAAAGAATTTGAAAAATAATCTTTAAAATTTTTAATCATACTGTAGCCTTCACTTTAAGCACTGGTTTGATGCATTATCGCATTTCTCTCCTTGAGGCGTAACTTTCTCCACTCCGTTTTTGTTCTTTCCATCTCACATATTCATTGCCATTCTGTGAGGCAGGTACGATGTCACCCTCAGGTTGTTCCGAAGCACCTGAGACACTTAGGCCAAATAAACCATTCAGGGTCACACAGACAGCAATGAGGGAGGGAGAACTGAATTACTTCAAGTTAACCCTTGGACAAATGTTGATAATTTGTAAAACCTTTGAAGCCACTTTACATTTCCTCAGAGTTGATAAAGAAACACAAATCACTTGATTTTTTTTTTTTTCCTGTGGATCTGGTTTGGGTTTTCCTTTTGGTTTTTAATGATAACATTGACCAGCATTTTGGGAAATTTGCAAATTCACTTGTGCCATCCCAGGAAAATATTTCTATGTAAGTCTGCAGTGGTGTTTATCTGGAGGTAAATTTCCCTGGAAGTAAATTTCCCTGGAGGTATATTTCCCTTTACATTTGGGCCTAGGGTAGTTGTAAGAGTGAAAATTGGATCAGGATTAAGCTTTCATTACATTCCTTCATAATTTATTGTGTATTGTGAATTTATTTTGATTTAATTAGTTGGTGGGGAAAAATATATTCTTGTTTCCCTGTTGTTGAAGATATGACCATGTGGCAAGAAAATGTTGGTGTATATTATCATGTATAAGGCTAAATTTTTTTGCATGTGGATATCTAATTGTTCCAGCATCATTGTTGAAAAGATCATTCTTTCTCCATTGTTCCTTTGTCAACGATCAGTTGACTATATTCCTGTGGGTCTATTTCTGGGTTTCTGTTCCATTGATTTACCCATTCTTTAATCAGTGCCGTACTGTCGCATGTACTGTGGCTTTCGAGTAAATATTGAGGTTAGGAAGTATCAGCCCTTAGACTTTGTTTTTATTCTTCTTCAATATTAAGTAGTTTATTTTGGGTCTTTCGCCTGTCAATATAAACTTTAGAATTAATTTGTTGATATTAATATAAAAACTTGGGATTTTGATTGTGATTGTGTTGATTCACTAGATCCAATTGAAAAGATTTCTTGACAATATTGAGTCTTCCTATTAGTGAAAATGGAATATCTTTCAATTTTTCTGTTCATGTAACTGATCTGTTTACGTGGGGATTGATGTGCTGATGTGATGAACCACAATTGACTTGTGAATGTTCAAGCGGCCGTGCATACATGGGATAAATCCAGTTGGTCATGGTATACAACTTTTTGTACATTGTTGGATTCAATTTGCTAATATTTTCTTAAAGATGTTTGCACTTATGCTCATGAGAGATACTGTTTTGGAGTTTTCTTGTCATGGCGTGTCTGATTTTGGTATTAGGGTAATTTTGAGCTCATACTAGTAGAGTGAATCCAGAAGTAGCCCCTCTGCTTCTGTCCTTCACGGGTGATTTATTTCATAAGTGTTTGATAGATTTCACCAGGGAACCCATCTGGTTCTGATGCCTTCCCTTTTCGGAAGGGATTGACTCAATTTTAACAGGCAAAGTCCTATTCAAATTGCCTGTTTCTTCCTGTGTGGGATCTTCAGGTTGTGTTCTTTCCAGGCACCGGTCCTTTTTATCTGGGTTATGGACATTGTAGATACAGTTGTTTGTAGCAACCCTGTATTACCCCCTTGATATCCATGAATCTACAGTGATGTCACTTGTTTCATTTGTGATATTAGTAATTTGTCTTTTTTTTAAAATATATTTTTTAATTGATATTTCACAGAGAGGAAGGGAGAGGGATAGAGAGCTAGAAACATCGATGAGAGAGAAACATCGATCAGCTGCCTCCTGCACACCTCCCACTGAGGATGTGCCCGCAATCAAGGTACATGCCCTTGACCGGAATCGAACCCGGGACCTTTCAGTCCCCAGGCTGATGCTCTATCCACTGAGCCAAACCAGTTTTGGCTCTGTCTTTTTTTTAAAAAAAAACAAAACAAAACAAAAAAAAAACTAGAGGCTTACATCGTTGACCGATATTTAAAAAACAACAGTTTTTGGTTTCTTTTATTTTCTTTATTATTTTCCTGTTTTCAACTTTGTTGATTTCAGTCTAATTTTTATTATTTCTTTTCATCTAGTTACTTTGAATATAATTCACTGCCCTTCAAGTTTCCTCAAGCGAAAGCTTCTTTGCTAATATATACATTTAATGCTATAAAATTACCTCTAAACACTGCTTTTGCTGCATCCCACAAATTTTGATAAATTTTCACATAGTTCAAAGTATTTTTTAACTTCTTTTGGGAGTTATTCTTTGACCTATGTGTTATTCAGAAGTGTGTTAGTTGCTCTCCAAATACTTGGGAGATTTTCCAGGTAACTTTCTGTTTTCGATTTCTAGTTTATTTCCTCTGTGGTCTGAGAGGCTATGTTGTATGATTTCCTTTAAATGTGTGAAGGCCCTCAATGACCTAGAAAGTGGTCTGTCTTGGTGAATGTTTTATGTGAGTTTGAAAAGAATGCATTCTGCTGTTGTTGAGCCTACCGAAATTCATCAATTAGCATTCAGGTTTTCCTGCCCCAATACTGTCTCTGCTCCACTAAATCATGGTTCTCTCTCTCTACCTGCTTGTCTCTCTGGGGGTGCAGCAGGTCGCCCTATGACCCACATCTCTGATGGATTGAGGAACAGTTGTGGATTTCTTTTTACTTGTTGGGACTAGTTAATGTCTTTTAAGCTGCTTAAATGCTGGACCAGAAATCACCAAAAGCATTGTTTTAAATCTGACTATAAGGGAGGTGTTTGAAATTTTGAGGTATTTACATAATTGTCACTCATTAAAATTGCTTCGTGAAGCGGCAGCTTAGAAACAGTATCTAACTTAAACATAGAAGATTTAATTGGATTAGGAGCCCTGAGTTCCTTTCCACAATTCTAAAATCGAAAAGCCTCTCAAAATTTTTTCTTTTAACTTAGATTTGTGGAAAACTCATGTTTTGCAAAACCTGACCTAAATTGACATGAAACTATTTATAGTCTTTATTTATTTTAGTGTAAATATTCATATGATTTTCTGGAGAAATGTGAAAGTATTTTTGTGTGCTTCTGGGATATTTCAAACTCTATAGTTTATGCCTCACATGTTCTATCTAAATCCAAAGTATTCTAAGTCCCAAACATATCTAGGGCCAAAGGTTTCAAATAAAAGATTATGAACCTGTAATAATATTTATTAATCTCAGAATTGGAGCTATTTTGTCAATAGGTAGTATGTTATTTTGCAATTAACTAGGCGTGGAGTCAGACAATATGGTTAGATCATTTAATGGATGGGTTTAAAAAAAGGTGAACAGATAATTTTATTTATAATTTTAAAGGATATGATTGTGCCTGGCATATTATTTGAACATCAATAAACCTGAAATTTCAATGAGATAACTGACTTATTATCTTATTATAATTCATTTATTGGTTATCAAAGTCTTCTTCTTGCCCTCTTATTCTATTGATTTCACATCCAAAGGAATATGTGAAGTTGATTTTGTTTTTAATTTTGTCCTGGAGACCTAAGAACAAGCATGATATAATGTCTATTGAGCCTTGTTTTCAGATTTTACGTTTTTTTAAAAGTTCATGTGCTTTATATATAAAAAGCATTGCTCATCCATTACCACTGTACCTACTTTAAAAAGTAAATTTAAAAGGAAAAAAGTTTCAGGTTTCCGTAAGCCTTTATTTAATTTATAGTCATAGTTTGGATTCTCTTTTTCACTCTACCATTAAAAACCAATATTATCTAAGCAGTAATCCATAAGCTTCTATTAAACACTTGTTGTATCCCTAGCACAAAGTGTTCACAGAGCACTTATTTGAATTAACAATTCACAAACCCAGGATATCTTGGGGTGTTTACTATGTATCAATAACCATGCAGTCAAAATTTCTCAAGAAATTCTATAAATTCTACAAAGAGCTTAATTTCTTGCAGCAGGGACAGAAAAGAACAGGGGGCCTTAAGTAAACAAACATTCCTCCTGGAAGAGCAAAGGAGCTGTTAGCAGAGACCTCACTGATGGAGAACTGCTGATGTGGCTCTTCCTCTTAATACCCAAAGGCTCCCTGTTGGCAGGATTTCGCCATTTTTCAATTCTTACTCTAACTCAGGGGTGGGCAAACTTTTTGACTCGAGGGCCACAATGGGTTCTTAAACTGGACCGGAGGGCCGGAACAAAAGCATGGATGGAGTGTTTGTGTGAACTAATATAAATTCAAAGTAAAGGAGCGGAGGGGAGAGGAAGAGAACCGGATAGAACAGCCGGATCCGGCCCGCGGGCCGTAGTTTGCCCAAGGCTGCCCTAACTTCACAACATCTTTTGTAGGTACTGGTTGCATTCGTTTTGATGAATACCTATGGCATCTCTAGAAAAGACAGAGAAGTCTAGTAGAGTAATTATTAGTTTTGGAGTAAGAAAATACGAGGAAAACACCACTAGGAAGATAGATAAAGATGTGGGCGATATTGGCCAGCTGCTCACCAGTCCAGTTTTCTTCCTGGGCACATGGCTAAACAGAATTTCCAAGTCTTCCTCATCCCTGTGATTGAGGTCTGGGCCCGTGGTCGGCAAACTCATTAGTCAACAGAGCGGCAAACCGCGGCTCGCGAGCCGCAGTTTGCCGACCCCTGGTCTGGGCAATAGGAAGTGAGTGAAACGTACCAGGCCCAGGGTGGGCCCACAGCACCTTCCCATGGATGATCCTCCTTTCTTTCTCTACCAGCTGGACGCAGAGGACTCTCAGGCCTTAGATTTCCACGGATGGAAGGAGCCTGGGTCCCTGGATGACCTCGTGAACTCCCCTGACAGTCAGGGAAATAATTTGAACTTCCATCTGAAGGAGAACTGAATTGTGTTTATTCACTGAAATTTGGAGGATTTTTGTCAGTTACAGCAGGTAGCATTATATTGATCAATACAGTTATGAACATTTAAGGCTAGATTAAGTATGTCTCATAATGTCCAAATAATCTCAAGCCAGAGGTTGTACGATTTAAATCTTGTATTCTGTAACATAGAGATGTGGGTGGGCGGGCTTTGAAATGAACCTGCAGGAGTTCAAATCACAACTCCACCATTTTTCACTCTTTCTCACGAGTGAAATAAGCATCATAGTATTTCCTCATGGGGTCCTTGTGAGATCACATTTGTATAAAGTATTAAGTACAGAATGGGAGCATATTATGCCCAATATAAGTCTTAGTTATCCTTGTTCCTATTACTACTGATGTTACTATTATTTATGACTAGACTTAATTTTTAAAATAAGACAGATGAAACGTTTAATCTGCATGTTAAAAGCATTGTAATAATAGATAGCAGGTGTGGCAATTCTATTTGTCAAACATCAATTGTTTTTTTAGTGTCTGAAGCCTAGGCTGATGAAATTATTACTAAACATTGCTAAAATATTTGTACAACCCCAGTCCCTTGAGAACAAAAACGGTAATAATGCCTCAAAACCACTATAGTATGGCAGTCGTTTGTGTTGCTGGTGATGGAATTGATGGTTCACTTTGAAGGCTCACTTTAAATTCCAATTTCACTTTAAAAAGAAAAAAAGTTCTTCTAAAAATATATGAGATTAGCCAAAACCGGTTTGGCTCAGTGGAAGAGCGTCAGCCTGCGGACTGAAAGGTCCCAGGTTCGATTCCGGTTAAGGGCATGTACCTTGGTTGCGGGCACATCCCCTGTAGGAGGTGTGCAAGAGGCAGCTGATCGATGTTTCTCTCTCATCGATGTTTCTGACTATCTATCCCTCTCCCTTCATCTCTGTAAAAAATCAATAAAAATATATTTAAAAAAAATAAAATAAAAATATATGAGATTATATTATAGCAAAATATAATAAAGATGGAATATGCAAATTGACCATCACTCCATCACAAAGATGGTTGCACCCACAGCTGAGGCCAAGTTCCCATAAGGAGCCTTAACAAGCAATCAGCAGGGACCTGAGGCTACACTCTCCCCCTCGGGGCTTGACAGGGGATCTCAGGCCGCGCCCCCCACCCAGCAGAACTTAACGGGGAACCTCAAGGTGCACCCCCAGTGTTGGGCTGGGGGATCTCAGGCTGTGCCCCTGCCCAACGGGGCTTGACAGGGGACCTGAGGCTGCACCCCCCTCCCAGTGCTGGGCCAGGGGACCTGAGGCTGTGCCCCCACCCTGCATGGTGGGGCTTGATGGCGGACCTCAGGCCATGCCCCCCATCCTGGGGCCGGGCCAGGGGACCTGAGGGTATGCCCCCTGCTCAGCAGGGCTTGACAAGGGTGGGACTGGCCGGGTCTGGATCTAGCCCAGTGTGGGGGAGAGGCCGGGTCTGGGTCTCACGCAATTTTGAGGTGCATGTGGGTGGGCAGGGACTTGACTCTGGGTTCCATGGTGAGCCCCAGACTCTGACAGGAGGAAGGTTTTCATATACATTTTACTAATTTTCTTTCATCTCTGACACTTCTATTATAGAGAAAGGGCAAATAGCAATATTAAATTATTTCCTCTAATTAATCCTATTTTAGTGTGCATGAATTTCGTGCACTGGGTCACTAGTAGCAAAATAAGGCTTCTGGGGAAAATACACTAATGATTTCTGTAACTTTTTTTTTTTTGGTCTTTTTAAAAATACTTGAAGAAAATCTAATTGATATTCACCATAGACGTTCTGAGATCTGATGCCTACATTTCCCTTTTATTATCTTAGTTTTAGAACTAAACTGAAATGTTAGAAGACGAATTTTGCCATTTGGGGATTTCTCCTTCAGAGTGATGGGTTAATGTCTTCAGTACTTGTCTTCGAAACTTTGGAAAAACAGTTAAATCAGGAATGCACATTTTAACTCACTGGGTCGCAAGACTTCTCTGTTATCAGTGTGTTCCAACCTTGTGATAAAAGGTAAACCAGTGTCCCTGACAACATGTATCTCTCTCGAGAAGCTGAAAGAGCATATACTTCGTTGGATTCTTCTCTCAAAAGTGGTGTAATCATAGGAGCTTGGAATTGAAAGAAACTTTCAATGTCACTCCTAACACACATTTCTGTCATCATTTGTATAATAAAAATAAAAGCCTTGACAAATTGGCTAAAACGTATAACTCTCTCAGGAGCAATTCCTTCACATAGGAACATACCGTCGCTTCAAATAAAACGCATTGCTCTTGACTTACAGCTTCTGTTTCTAAGTGGAATCTGTTGAATGATGGGCACTTGTTTTTTCCTCAGGAGGAAAAACTTCAGTAGCCATTTGGTACACGAGGCATGCATGTCAGGAGACTGCCCTGAGAATCAGTCCTTCTAAACCCATTTTAGAATACGGCTGAGACTCTCTCCTTGCCCCCTGCTCCATCAGCATTTATGTAGCCCGTCCAGTGTGTCTTTCTTTCTTTCTTTCTTTCTTTCTTTCTTTCTTTCTTTCTTTCTTTCTTTCTTTCTTTCTTTCTTTCTTTCTTTCTTTCTTTCTGCCTTGAATTGTGTACTAAGACTTATTGTTATCTGTTTATAGTGTTGAATCTCTCTGTATGATTTCATTGTATCCTCAAAAACTGCTTCTCATAAATGACTTCCTATCACTCATAAAGGTCTTTGGCCCCTTTTTTAATCTGATGGTTTTCCTGTTGAGTGTTCAGTGTTTGTATACTTTGGATTACAGTCCTTTACCAGACGTGTCTTTAGCAGACCTCTTCTCCCAGTCTGTGGCTTGTCTTCTTTCCGTTTTTAAGACCCGCTACTTTTGTAGAAAATGGGAAACTAGTCTTGAGTGGCAACTCTGTGGAGAGCATGTCTTGGATGGTGGGAGGGGAAACGTGGGAGGGTCTGCGTTGATGCCTATCTAGGTCTAGCTTGCAGGAAAGTGCACGTGAACACGGGAAGAAAAGGAGAGAGCAGCCCTGGCCGGTGTGGCTCAGTGGATAGAGCGTCGACCTGCAGACGCAAGGGTCCCGGGTTCGTTTCCGGTCAAGGGCATGTACCCTGGTTGCGGGCACATCCCCAGTAGGGAGTGTGCAGGAGGCAGCTGATCGATGTTTCTCTCTTATCAATGTTTCTAACTCTCTATACCTCTCCCTTCCTTCTCTGTAAAAAATCAATAAAATATATTTTTTTTAAAAAAGAAAAGAAAAGGAGAGAGCAACGGAGGTGTTTACTTCTGTGTCAGAGGCCATCGTATAGTTATGATGAGTTCACAGTGTAGCAAAGGATCGAAGATGGACTGAGGTACCAGCGGGGATCTTTGTAGGAACGGAACTTAATCTGATTGTCCTTGAAAGCCGGTTAGGTCTTCCCTAGTGAGAGAGGGGCAAGAAATGAAACTCCACTTGAGAAACAGAATTCAGAGTTTTTATCACTTTAGTTTACATTGTAAAGGATCATTTAGTTTATGTGGATTATGCTTTAGATTTAGAGCCTGAATATTTCAAATACATGAAGGATGGGCTTTGTTTATCTGAAGAGACTAGGACTATACATCCTTTGTGGTTCCAGCTGATCCTGTTTGGAGCAGATGCTGGGTTGTGTGTCTCACAGGGTGTGTAGAAAGAATAAATTAGCTTGGCATATTTGAATGCAGATAAGTGTATTATAACATTTTCCAAATATTGCACATTGCCATTTAAAAACATACTCTACACGTGTATTTTTCAAACCTATGGAATATTTGCCTTGTATTTTATTAGGTAATTCCACCTTCTTAATGTTTTGAACTATAAAAATATTCTGGTTTTTATTTTTTAAATATATTTTATTGATTGTTTACAGAGAGGGAGGGAGAGGGATAGAGAATTAGAAACATCGATGAGAGAGAAACATCGATTAGCTGCCTCCTGCACACCTCCTACTGGGGATGTGCCTGCAACCAAGGTACATGCCTTGACCGGAATCGAACCTGGGACCTTTCAGTCCGCAGGCCGATGCTCTATCCACTGAGCCAAACCGGTTAGGGCAAAAAAATATTCTAGTTTTTAAATTTTAACTTCATTTTGAGGTCAGTTGTCTATTCTAGCTTTACAGTTTCTCCTCTTTTTATATTGTTAAATTTGTGTGATCCTTAAAGCATGCTACACATATATTAACATTTCATAGAGGCATTTTTTGAATACCATTGATTTAAAATTCTCTATTGTCGAGGTCTTTCAGAAGGATTTGACTTTATGGATAGATTTGAGGGAAGCTGCCTGTTTACAGATACTGTTATCTGTGTATCGGGAGCCACCTCTGTATCTAAATTGGTATGTGTGAAATCTGCCTCATTACTCTAGCCTTATACTGATTGATTTCTGTGCCACTCCAGACTCAATTACAAGCGACTAAAACTCAGATTTAATCAAAATAAAAGGGAGGTGGGGCAGGGAGGATGTATTTTACCATACATCTGAAGAGTGTTTAGGTTCATTTCAAGCACAGTGGACTCTAGATGTCCATATGAGGTTCTGCGTGCTCTGCTGGACTCGGCTTGATTTCAGTTACAGGCAGGTTTGGTGTGTTTTTTTTTTTCACCGAGAGGAGAAGGTGAGGCACACGCATAGGTAGAGAAGGCTGTTGCCCATGGGATCGCCACTTTCACGTGGTGAAAAGCAAAAGCCATTTCTCAAAGGAAAAGCTGCTGGGCTGACGGAGAAGCAGGAGGCCCCACAGCAGGACCCAGGGTTGGCCTTGCTATATGATCCCTTTGGGAACACTGTCGTGGTTGGCCCTCATCATCTCTTATGCATTAGGAGATACTAAGCGTGACACATATTAGGAGGAATCCCGGTTCCTTGTTTGCTAATCCAAAATCAGATGCCATCCTGAGACATAGACAATTTATAAACTCAGTTGAGAGCATGCCGTCGTACAGATCGCAAGCCTAGTCTCCATAATGCTTTGTCTAGTCCTTGTTGGGCCAGCCAGTTGAGCATGCCCACCCCCGAGTTTCCTTATCCGTTTGAAGAAGACTGATGCAGTGAGGCCGGCTCAGCTCTGAGGTCATTTCCATCGCGGAGAACGTGTGATTCCATGGTTTTCTTGCAAAACTGAGTACGGGCTGGTTTTCCTTTTCTTTTCCTTGGAACAGGGACATTGAGTGGAACCAGCAATTGCTCTCCAAAAGCTAAATCCAATAAAACTTTGTGCCACGATGGGAATTTTCCAGGAGGCTATTGAGCACTTGAAATGTGACTGGTGTGACTGAGGAAATCCGTTTCTAATTAAATTTTAATTAATTTTCATTTAAATTAGAACTAGAGGCCTGGTGCATGAAATTCGTGCATGGGGGGGGGGGTGTCCCTCAGCCCAGCCTGCACCCTCTCCAATCTGGGACCCCGAGAGGGATGTCCGACTGCCCGTTTAGGATTGGGCCTAAACGGGCAGTCAGACATCCCTCTCACAATCCAGGACTGCTGGCTCCCAAATACTCACCTGCCTGCCTTCCTGATTGCCCCTAACCGCTTCTGCCTGCCAGCCTGATCACCCCCTAACCACTCCCCTGCCAGCCTGATTGATGCCTAACTGCTCCCCTGCCAGCATGTTTGCCCCTAACTGCCCTCCCCTGCAGGCCTGGTCCCCCCCAACTGCTCTCCCCTGCAGGCCTGGTCCCCCCCAACTGCTCTCCCCTGCAGGCCTGGGTCCCCCCCAACTGCCCTCCCCTGCAGGCCTTGTCCCCTCCAACTGCTCTCCCCTGCAGGCCTGGGTCCCCCCCAACTGCGCTCCCTTGCAGGCCTGGTCCCCCCCAACTGCCCTCCCCTGCAGGCTTGATTGCCCCCAACTGCTCTCCCCTGCAGGCCTGGTCCCCCCCAACTGCCCTCCCCTGCTGGCCTGATCGCCCACAACTGCCCTCCCTTGCTGGCCATCTTGTGGCAGTCATCTTGTGTCCACATGGGGGCAGCCATCTTGTGTGTTGGAGTGACGGTCAATGTGCATATTACTCTTTTATTAGCTAGGATAGCCACAGCTCCTGAAATTATAAATGCATTTAAGCAAGATGTTTTTTGAGAAACAGCTAAAATTCATAATTGAAACACGTATGTCCAAGTGTGGGCAGCGAATGTAAACGGACCATCTCCTCCTCTGCTCTCTCTCCAGTCCCCTGCACACAGCTACTCCAGCTACGACTCCAGCAAGCACGAGGGCGGAGAGCGGGGGGCCGAGGACCTGTCCCTGCACCGGGGGGACGAGGACGAGGATGAGCACGAGGACCACGACGACGCCGAGAAGGTGGCCGAGACGGACGGCGTGGAGGCCGAGCGGCTGAAGGCTTTCAACGTGAGTCCCCCCACCGCCCCGGCGGCTCACCCCTCACCACGTCGCGCTCATGTTGCCTGCTGGTACATGTGGATGTTTCAGAGACGTGTTTGTTTAATTTGCAGAGGGATTTAAAAGTACATGAAACACTCTTTGCCAACCAGAATTGCTGTGTTTTGCTTAGAATGTTCAGGCCCGAGGTGGCCGGACACTGGCGTGTTGTGTGAGTATCATGACTCCCCAGGGGGGCAGGAGCACACAGCCCGTCATCAGCTGGCCCTTCTGCTTGCCCAGCGTGTCTAATGCTGCATGACAAAGGGTCCGTTGTGTGTGTTCAGAGACAGTACACTGCAGAGTAGCGAAGTGGCGGCCGCACTGTATTCCTCTCTCTAGCAGAGAGTTTTATGGGGTGCTTCTTTGTCACAGTCTGCTGTTGCCTCCTGTTGTATTTTTCTACACGACAGTCTAAACTTTCCTGTCTGTCTATGTCTGTCTGCCTTTCTCTCTCTCTCTTTCTCTCTCTCTCTCTCTTTTTTAATCCAAACCATGGAGAAAGTCTTTAAAGGGTGTTTGCTTAAAATTTCTGGCTTTCCATTGCAAAGTTCTTCAGTGAATAAACCAAAAAAACCAGAGTATTTTCCTATCCGTGATCAAGACAGGAAGCGAGGAACAGCCGAGAGCAGCCCTCCAAACCCTTCTCCTCTGTCTCCCTCTTGCCAACAGATGTTTGTCAGGCTGTTTGTAGATGAAAACTTGGACCGAATGGTCCCAATCTCTAAGCAGCCCAAAGAAAAGATCCAGGCTATCATTGACTCATGCAGGCGACAATTCCCTGAGTACCAAGAGCGTGCCAGAAAGCGCATCCGTACTTACCTCAAGTCCTGCAGGCGGATGAAAAGAAGTGGTTTTGAGATGGTGAGTTTTGAATGAAAACACAGCCCTAGATTCCATCCAAATCCCACCTGTAAACCATGACACTATTTATTTTTTCATCCTAGTGTCCTTTTTTATTTTTTCCATGATGTCAGGTCACAGGGGTTCTGTTTGCTCGTTTGTTTCCCCCCTTCTCCTTTTCATCTCCCTGAAGCATATTTACCCCTTGTTTATTCAACCAGGAGCCCCTGGTGAGCTAGCACTCACGGGCCCACGTGGTATCGTGCCATAGAAAATGAGGGTCACACGAGTCAAATCCCGTGAGAACCAGCATCTCATTCATGTTTGTTTCTTTCTGTTACACTGAAGTGGAGATGCGGATGAGCAAGCCTGGAGGCTTTGGATGGCCTGGGAGAAGGGCGTTCCGTGGAATGGGAGGAAGTGGATGGGTCCATCTCAGGAACACCGTTCTCGGGCCAACGCTTAGCAGATAGCAAGCCTTGAAAATGGCCATTGGGGGTGGAGACCCTCGTGTGAAAAATAAGGCTTTATGTGCTCAGCGTATCTGTGTGCTTGTGGGTGAAAGCATGAGCTTGGATATTCAGCTGGGCTGTACACATGGGTGAGCTTGTGCGGAGGTTAGATTACTTATGGGTGGAAACGGATGTGTTTTTTTTTAACTTGATTATAATTCACCTTGCTCTCTAAATGTATACCTGTAGATCGTGCATGCATTTACAGTATTTTGTTTTGTGTTAATTTTTTAATTGTATGTGAGTAGAAATGCACTGGGAATTTTCTGAAATCCTTTTTCCCTCTCTCGGCTCCATTAAAGCCAAGACCATGAGTGTTTGTGATCTGGCCCCTCATTCTTCAGTGTGATGCGCCAGGAGCCGGCGTGGCTAGGAGAGGTTTCAGAGGATGTCGTATCTGAGAAATCACTTTTCAGGTGTACATGAAATGACACAATAACAAATCCACCATCTGCTATCACATTTTCTGCATTAGCTTGTGAAAATATCATTGATATTTTTTTTTTTAAAAAAGACTGTCCTTATGGAGAAGCAGTGGTCTGCCTGGATGGGAAAGAGCACGGGTTTGGACCCCAGGGAGCCTGGCTTGGAGTTCCAGATCCAGCACTTCGTAGCTGGGTGGCTCCGGCAAGCCACCTCCACTGCCTGTGGCAGACACCTCTCTGAGATGACACTAATTCCTAATTTATAAAGCTATGGGAATTCTATCCGCTGGCATACGGAAACTCTGGGAGCCATTTCTGACCCACAGTCACCACTAAATAAAATCTTAACTCTGAGAATATTATCAAATATTTTTAATTCATTATCTGCAAAAAGCTTCCATTATACACGCACAGAATCCTCCATGTAAGTAGTTGCTTGCTTCTCAGAATAACTACATTAAAATTAGAGGCGTGGTGCATCAGCCATTTTAAAATAAGAATGGCATAACTGTGTCTGATCAAACTAAATTATTACAAACAGAGGTGATGTGGTATAAAGGAGGAGAGACACTTGGGATGGGGAAAGCTATTTTCCCCATTATTGAATTATTAAAACAATTATTATTATTTACCCAATATGAGAGAGATAACAAACAAAAAGGATATCTAAGCAGGTGTAAAAGCCTGGAATGCTGGCATTGACATAGGATCTGGTCAGGACCACTAAGCAGCTGATGTGAAATTCCAATTGAAACTGTCTCACTCAGACTACAAAGTATATAACATAGCTTCCTTTTTCAGTTACAGCCGTGGTCGGCAAACTGCGGCTCGCGAGCCACATGTGGCTCTTTGGTCCCTTGAGTGTGGCTCTTCCACAAAATACCACGGCCTGGGCGAGTCTATTTTGAAGAAGTGGCATTAGAAGAAGTTTAAGTTTAAAAAATTTGGCTCTGTTGACTAATGAGTTTGCCGACCACTGAGTTACAAGAAAGATAACATTATATATCAATATTTTTTATTTTAACAGCATCTGGCATTACTCTTTCTTCCTAATCATTTAATGTTTAGAGATGATTTTCTTTGGTAAAATTTATTATTTTTCATAGTATAAATGTTTTATTAATCATTATTTTAGAGAAAAAATAATTGTCATGTAGAACTCTTATTTTCTCTAAGGCATATTTGAGACATTCATGGGTTTTTTTCATTAATTGTATTTTTTACTTCCATGGACATCTGTTTGTTGTAAACCTCGCACTATGCATAGAGGACAAAAAGTTGACTACTTCAAAGTCAAGTGGTTTTATAAAGGAATCTTATGCTTTACAGAAATGCTACTAAATTTGAATGTAATCATTTCATTCACTCTTTATTTAATAGACTAGAGGCCTGGTGCACAAAATTCGTGCACAGGTTGGGGGGTGTCCCTTAGCCCAGCCTGCACCTCTCCAATCTGGGACCCCTTGAGGGATGTCTGACCGCCTGTTTAGGCCCGATCCCACTGGCAGTTGGATATTCCTCTCACAATCCAGCACTGCTGGCTCCCAACTGCTCACCTGCCTCTGCCTGATTGCCCCTAACCGCTTCTGCCTGCCAGCCTGATCACACCCTAACCACTCCCCTGCCAGCCTGATCAACGCCTAACTGCTTCCCGGCTGGCTTGATTGCCCCCAACTGCCCTCCCCTACTGACCTGGTCACCCCTAACTGCCCTCCCCTGCAGGCCTGGTCCCCCCAACTGCCCTCCTCTGCTGGCCCGGTCACCCCTAACTGCCCTCCCTGCTGGCCTGATCACCCACAACTGCCCTCCCCTGCTGGCCTGGTCCCCCCAACTGCCCTCCTCTGCCGGCCTGGTCACCCCAACTGCCCTCCTCTGCTGGCCTGGTCACCCCTAACTGCCCACAGCTGCCCTCCCTGCAGGCCATCTTGTGGCAACCATCTTGTGTCCACATGGGGGCAGTCATCTTTGACCACATGGGGGTGGCCATCTTGTGTCTTGGAGTGATGGTCAATTTGCATATTACTCTTTTATTAGATAGGATATATAATGCACATAACATTATACAACATAATGAGAAGTTGAAGAGATGTCTGACCTGTTAATTAGGAAAATAGAACATGTTCCTTGATTAGTATGATTCATTGAGGTGACAAGTTGTGGGAAGTGAAATGCTTAGGTAATAATTCAAGGCCTAATGTAATTAAATGTTAAATGAACAACACGGATGCAAATTGCTATTGCAGTTTAGCCCATTTTTTATGCATTACTCAGCAATGTACTCCTGGCAATAACAAATTAGACCTGCCATCTAGTTGACACTTGGAAGTTTGATTTGTTTTATGTGTCACTTCATTGACATGGAGCGTGGGGAGGATTCTGTGTCACTATGAATAGTCGTCATCTATAACAGGGAGGAAAGGGCATGAGTAGGACAGAGAGGAATCACAGCTAAGTGTTGTACACAAATACTGTTGCCATCATAATTGTTAAATTTGATATGATATCAACAGGTATCTTTTTAAATTGGAAGAACTCTAAACAAAAAAATTATTTTTCTTTTGTGTTTGGTGTAGGTAGACATAAAGAAAATGTATCATTTTCAGTATGTGATTGTTTTCACATGCATGTTATTCTATAATACTTAAAAGCCAACAAGGCAACCTGAAGTGTTTGACATTTTTGATAATGGGATAAGTGTAGGATTATTCGGTAGGGGATTCTGTATTATAAAATGAAAGGGACATGCAATAAATCTAGCTCTTCCGTTACTTGCAATGTCTAAACCAGGAGACGCCTTAAGTAGAGAGAAATACTGAATTATATGTTTCCTGCTGACTTTAAGAAATTCAAAGAAGTATTTCCATGGAAGTGCTTTAGCACAGCATATTTCAGTACTCGAGCATCTTGGCACTCGTTTTGACTAATTTTCTGCTGCCATTAATACAAAATCTATTCACGTTTAATTATTCGGCACTATCCCTCAAGAATTTACATTTCAACACAAATACTTTCAATTGACTGCCTATAATCAAGTTCATATTTATGCATTTTTATTTCACTGGAATTATCAAGACCCCACAGATCTTGATTGCTTAAGCAGCCAACATTTCTGTCATCACAATAAGTATTTTCTATAATGCATGAAGTATAACTGCATTATGACACTTTTCTACACACGCTTCTCATTTTTACCAATTCATTGTTAACAAACATCTCAAATCACAAAATCCTCCATGTTGGATGTCAAAGGGTATGTTTTGTGAAAAATCGAATAAGCTTGATCCAAAGTACTGTCTTAGTTTTCATTAAGTTTTAAAGACGCCATGAGTTAAACAGCCATTCACCTAATCCTTAGACAGAAATATCAAATGGTTATGGATTCTGCTGTGTGGCTTTGGCAAACTACTTCCGCTACTTTTTGTGAAGAATATTTGTTGATTGGTCCAGAAAAGAAATGCATTTCTTCAGGGTGTCCTGAGCCTGAATTCAAGAGTACCTGTCATAGATAAGCTCATAGAGACAAAGCTTTATAAAAAGGTGGGGTTGGCCCATACCTGAATGTCACCTGTGTCACCTGATACGATTTCTCTTTTTGTTTTCTGAGTGTGCATTGTGAGAGACGCACCATGCTGCATAGGTTTAATGCAAGTTTATAAAACTCAAGTGAAAATATTTAGGAGAGATGATCTCCTAAGACTCTCAGTCCTTCATTCCTCCTGTACCTCAAATTTTGCCACTGTACCAAGTTCTATCAGATATCCTAGATATTTGAATTCGTAAATCTCAGCCTCTTGAAAAATGACCTATTTACTTGCATTTTAATATTATGCAAGTGACTGTGTGTGTTTGAAGGAATAAGTCTCATGCAATTACTTGGTAAAATTTTGCCAAGGACATTGTCCACGAAGTTACTCAGGGTCCACTACAAATGATTTTATTTCAGAAACTTCTAGAAGGAAAAGCAAGAAGAAAATTGTTTCTCCTGCAGAAATAGTGCTCCTATGTTTTCTCGTCACTAGGACTCAGTGTAACCTTGTATGTTCTCTTTTGCCCCTTGCCTCCAAGAAGTTCAGAGTCAAAGTCTTTCTAAGGTCCCCATTATCCTTTTAGCTGAATTTATTTTAGTGTGCATGTGTCTATTTTAGGGAAAAAGTGAGATGTGAATTTTAAAAACAAATATGTAAATAATCTAATTATGGCAACATCATAATTTCATACTATCTTCTAACTTCTTGTCCTTACTATTTCTTTTTAATTGCATCCTATAATAATACCCTTTTCAGTAATTTTGATATCTGACCTTCTGATCTTACAGTTCTTTCATCAGAAAATAAATACTTAATGTTTAGGAATAGTACATTTTTAAGAGAATTTGACTAATTACATCATTTGCTTCTATTCGTCTAATGCAGCCCCAAAGTAGAGGGATCAGAATTTGCTTTTAATTCACAGCTTCCCTGATATCAGAAGCATTGCAAAAGCTACAGTGACATTTGCTATTCCTTCTTTAGCAAATAGAGATGTTATAAGAAATGAATTAGAGTGCTTCTTTAAACTAAAATCTTGATCAGAAATATGCCCAGTCCTTCATGCAAGAGCCTGATTAAAAACGTTATGAACCTGCATAGCCAGTATCACTTAGAATGTTGCTCCATCAACCATCCCGGCTCTTCCCCGTTTTCAGTTTTCCTTTTTCACTGAGAGGGAAATGTCTTCTCTTCTGTGAAATGAAAAAAGTTTCCAGATTCCAAGGAAATAATTAATCTCATAACTTCTCTTTCACAGCCTGAGTCCAGCTTGCTTTGCTAGATCTTCTGAAAGATTATTTTACACTCAAAGATCAGACCCATCAGCACCAACTAACTCCCTTGATCATCCCTCACATTGAAATTCTGGTTCTCACCACACTGGATTAGTTCCTAGGAAGATCACATGACTACATTTGCACCAAACCCAAAGGTTGAATCCTCGGCTCAATCAGCCCCATTTTCTTGAGGCTCTTATTTCTGTCCCTCCTTTTTTTAAATTTTTTATTTTTTATTTTGGGCACTTTCTAAGATTCTGGGCTTGGCAATGTACAGCATATGACCCTACTCATAGTTGCAGAAGTCTGCACTATATGCTCTATTCCACTCTCAAAATAGAATTCCAGTCATCTACAAAGCGTTGGTATTTCATTCCAAATGTCAGCCAGACATTTGACAAATGTACTGATATATTTTCACTGAACTCTTTATATTCTCCGTCACCCATCATCTTCACTGATATTCCACCTTATTCCACCTTATCTACTCTGTCACTGGTAAATTCCTCTTGACTTGCCTATTTCTGGTACTAAGTCCACTGTTGTCATTTAATCAGTGTTCATAAACTTGAGATGAGATTTGACTGTTGATTACACTTATGGCTTGCATCCTACACTCACTGAATTCTGTTTATTCTTCCTTTGCTGAGTTTCAAATCGGTCCCATCATTTTGAATTTTATCTGCTATCATTTTAGTTCTAGTCCTTCCTAACTCATACCCATATTCTTATATAGTTCTTTTTATAAAAAAGAAAATTCATTTATTTCTAAAGAGAGAGGAAGGGAGAGGGGGGGAGAGAGAGAGAGACATCCATGCGAGAACAGAACATCGACTTGCTGTCTCCCGCACACCCCATACTGGGGATTGAACCCATCACCGGGGCATGTGCCCTGACCAGGAATCAAACCGTGAACCTCCTGGTACCTGGGATGACGCCCAACCCACTGAGCCACACTGGCCAGGGCTCTTGCGTAATTCTTTAAACTCAACTCCATCTCATTCTTCCTCCCTACCGTCTATTCCTAGGCAGGCACAGAACTAGGATTTGTGCATGCCTGGAAATTATAAAATTTGGGGCCTTTTTTAAAAAAAAAAAAAAAAAAGAAAAGTAATACACCATTATGAGCAAAAAATTAGGTAGAATGGTGAATATTTATTTATAGTTAGGAAAGATACCATATACACAGAAAAGGATTTAAAAATAGGGACGTTTTGAAGATTCAAACCCTTTTCTTCTGACATCTTAGAAAATGTGCAGACACACATATAAATTCTTCCTGGGTTTTACATGGCTCCCAGCAGAGGGCTTAAACATGCGGGACGTGCAGGAGTCCCAGCGGAGCGAGGGATACTGGCGCCTGCACGTCATTGGTTGTATGAAAAGTCTCCTTGGCTCCTGGAACAGTCTTTCCCAATTCTGGCTTTGGCAGTGTCCGACGTTGCCATTTTAGAACAAAGTCTAAGTTGTTTATATGTTGGAGTGTAGTCTTTTGAAATCGGGCGGCTAAGTCTCAATTCCAGGCTTAGTTGAATTTCCAGACAATTTGATGTGATGTTTCTGAGTCTCCATCTTTCTAAAGGAGAGCCCTGTTGGAGTCTTACATGTGATCATGTATATACAGTGTTTAGCACATCATCTTGCCCCTTTCTATTCCTTTTTAAAAATATGTCCAGTTCCTTTAACACGACAGGCCATCATATGGGATTGCTGCTCGCTCTCTGTCTTGGTCCACTGATGTTTCCTGGCTCAGGGGTTATGGGTACAATGCTCTCATTATTTACTAAATTCATTAAGTGGAAGAATAACTAAAATGTATAGCCAAATAGTTGTCAGAGTTACTAATTATTGTATCTTTTAGTTTTAGCAAAATATTGACCTGAGCCTCATAGAATACCACAGTCACACACACATATCACCTCCCTTTCCTCTACAAATATATACAACTCCTAAGTAAAATATAGTTTTTTAAAATAACTTGCTAAGCTAAAAAGAAAAGAAAAAAGAAAAGGAAAGGAAAGGAAATTCCCAGGCCAAGAAATGAATAGAAAACTCAGAGGCAGAATTGTAAGCCCTTAATGTGATAGGGTAGTAGACGAGGAAGGTAGAAAAAGTGAGGTCTGGATACCCTGTCAAGCTCAGGAGACGTGGATTTTGGTGTGGGACCAGGCAGGAAATGCATGGAATACTGGACAGAAAGGTCGGGCCCTGGAAGGCCGACGGCTCACATTAACGAGGAATTAAAAGTGTCTCCTTACAACTTTAAGAAGTAAAATAGGCATTGTAAGCATTGAGATGAAAATCGTACCAAGTGGGTTAAGTAGAAGGTAAGTTTCAGCCAAAGAGAAAATCCATAAACACAAAACTATGGGAATTACAGAGAGAAAAAGAGAAGGAAATATAAAAAACATGTACGCTGAATAGAGTTGATGAAGACATAGCTAATCGGCATTCCAGAGGAGAACTTGGGGATAAGGACCTGCTTCAAACAGCTGAGGAGCAGGCTTTTTGGAACTGAGTAGTGAGGAGACCATGGAGTCCTAAGACCAGACAAGCGGACCGGTGCTGAGCAGCATAAATAAAAGCAAAGCCGTACCTACGGATGTCACAGTAGAAACCGCAGACCCATGGCATTCTTTTTTTAAAAAAAATATATATTTTTATTGATTTCAGAGAGGAAGGGAGAGGAAGAGAGAGAGAGAAACACCAATGATGAGAGAGAATCACTGATCAGTTCCCCCTTTCACACCCCCCTCTGGGGATCGGGCCCACATGTGCCCTTGACCGGAATCGAACCTGGGACCCTTCAGTCCACAGGCTGACATTCTACCCACTGAGCCAACCCAGCTAGGGCCCGTGGCATTCTCAAAGTGTCAGCAGGAAGAAGCAAGATATGATCGAAAACAGGACAGAATGAACACACTTCTTGTCCTCAAAAATAGATGTCGGAGCCAATCTTCAAAGTACTAAGAAAATGTCTTCAAAATTTGTAGAGAAACTACTTTTAACCTAAAAATCAATGCACCGCTAACGCCACATCCGGAGAGAGGAAGGAGATTCTGCAGCGACGGGGGCTCCCAGGCGCAGGCTGTCTCCGGGTGACCCAGAAAGTCCTCTATAAAGAAGGAAGCTGACCCCCGAGGGAAGCGGTGGAAAGCGGGCAGTGACGGTGAGGAAAGCGGAAGAACAGCACCTCGACTTTATATCAAATGGACTTTAGTTCAGATCTGTGCTTCACCAGTTGTTACTGTAGGACCTTGTCAACCCAGGTTTTCATTTATTTCTGGAAAAATGGAAATAAATGGCACTTACCTTATACGTGAAACCAGCAGCACTTGCAATAACAATGTGACCACTCCTGCGTAGCCCAGTACGTGGCGTCCGAGGAACGTGATCAAATGCAGCTTAATCTGAAATTTCATTCCGCCGTTGCCTTTACTGGGAAACCCTGGCTGCCTTCATCTGTTGAACTGCTCAGAGAACTGAATCAATTATGTCCTTATCTACTTAACCCTCCCTTCTGGCTGAGAACAGCCTTTTATCTCTCTCTCTTCTGTGTGCAAGTTTTACTTGTGGTACCTCTCCTGTAGCTTTATTCTTTCCTGTCTTATATTACTGTGCCTTACATATGGGCCTGGCTCCCTAACACGGAGTTCTATTTCTTGAGAACCATGCTTCTTACTTTGTGCGCATCTGTATCGCCCACAGTGTCGTGTGCAGTGCAATTAGTGGCTCATGAACGCTGCTCAATACATGTCCAATTCAATTGAATTAAAATTATTGAATGAAAGATGAGTGAGTGAGTGAGTATTTACTAATGTGTTACTTTGTGGTAGAAATGAGTTGGGAGATAAGCTAATTTATATTGTGTACTATGTGTCTCACAGTATTCTGCAATTGGCATTTGAATTGAAAAGCTACCACTGACTGAAAATCTAGCCTACTATATTTTAAATCTTTAGGGAGATTTTTCCACTAAATAAGACAATTATATAACATTTAATTTTTTTTATCACATTTAATTTTTACTCTTTCTTTAATTCTTGAAACACTGTTTTAAACATATTTTCATCTACTTGTCAATTATTGTGACTAGGTAGTGACATTAAATGTATAAATAGAATTTTGTGTAGTTTTAGGTTTCACATGTAAACTATTAGGGAGAAGATGCTGTGATCCACAGTAATCATAAGTGTATATAGTCACTTTTTCCAGAATTAAAAGATGCTTCCTAGTGGAGATTTAGATAAATGGTCACTTAGTTAAAAGTGAAAATACCATTTTGGTTGATAATTTCATTTCTCTTATTTTGATCAGAGGTATTTTCATATGACATTAACTAAACTGGACTTCTAAGTATCAACTCTAAGACTATGTAAGTATAGAAGTATATGTAGGTACCAACTATTATTCCCCATGCATTTGTGAAAGATCATTATTAACGGCCAATAATGTTTTAAAATTAAGGCAAACGCGTAGAGCATCACTTCATAGAAAAATATGTATAATCAAACCCTCACTGAAGATTAATTAGCATGTCTGTTACAAACACATTTTCAAGCTCCTTTGCCTTAGTCGAGAGAATTTTCTCGAGAAACTGGAGCAAATCCAATGGTTCACATACAGCTGGGTCCAAGGGCTCAAATGCCAGGGGTTTGATGCTCCCCATTTCTTTCCTGTGCTTCTCTGGGCACTGCTTGACCTCTCAGGTGGTCCTTGCTACCCGCTGGGAAAGGTGGCATTAGCAGCTCTTAACCTCTGTTCTTAAAACTCACAGTCTGAGAGCAGTCTCCCAGCGTCAGGTCCTGGTCCCCATGAAAGGGCTTGGATTGGCCCTTTTTGGACCGTAAGTCCACCTCTTGGATCAGTCACTGGGAACAAAGTGATGAGCTCTATGATTGTCTAATCCTCAATCAGGTGGCCAGGGTCAGGCCAAGGAGCCACTTGGCTCACCATTTCCACCAAAACCATACAGGATGAGGTCGGGACAGTCGACCTGCTATTTTAGCCCACATTCACCATCTTTATCTGAAATATTGGATCATCTCAGGTTCCGAATTCAGAACTTTTCAGATTTTGGAAACATGATAGAATATATTATCCTGGTTCTTGCATAACAGCAGGAATCTGGGAAAACATCCCATATACAAATTTATTATTTCTGCCACAAAACGTATGACCATGCCCAGAAAGTAGGAAAAAGAAGGATTGTAAGTATTCTCATGTCATTTTTATGCCAATTGAGTTTGCCCCAAGTTTTTGAAAATCTTTGTATGTAAAATATTAGGATTTTAGCATTGCCAGTAAAAGGTTGAGCGTCTATACTAAACATACTTGGTTGGGTGTGTATTATACCCTACATGCGAGGCATTGTACTGGCTTGTACAGTAAATCCTATGATGGCAGAGACAGCAGAGTTGGCCTCCATGTCTTTGGACTTGACTTAGTTCCTGACATGTAGAAAGTGCTCATGAAATATGCTTGTTGAACAAATAAGTGAGGATGTCAGTGGTTTTTGTGTACATTACTTCATGGAAGTAATTCTAACAACGGCTCCATGACATAGAGGTTATTTTTTCTATTCAGAACTTACCGAATGAACCTCAGTGTTTCCACTTACGAAAATAGAGATAATGATACTTGGCAGGATGAGTGAAGCTCGGAGAGATTAAATAGCACATTGGTCAGACAGATTGCAAGTAGTTGAACTGTTGCTGAACTGTTAGGTTATCCCACTGATGTCTACAAATGCCGCTGCCTAGTTAACCAAAGAGATCCCTTAGGGGCTGGAGCGTTCTGTGCAGCCTATAACAATTACGCATTTAGGTGCAGAGATACCTTTTAGGGGAAATAGGGTATGCATATCCTCCACGCTACCGAATTCTTAAATTACATATTTTTATAAGATATCAAGATTAGAAGAAACAGTCTTCATTTCGGCCCTCCCTAAACTCTGACTAGTGAATAATTTGCTTTAATTATTTTTAAGGAGCTCATTCTACTTATAATCTGGGGTGCATGTCACCGTTGCTCTCAGTCTGGCCTTGTCTAACACGTGATTAAGCTACACTTCAACATGAGAGGCTAGAGACGTTGCTAAATTAACCCACGAACAGAAGCTTACATTTTTCATTTCTTTGTACTACATTTTTATAATTTTAAAAATCCGAAGCATCTCACATGTGCAGCAGAAGTTCAGAGGACGCTGACATTGTTTAGAGCAAAAACTGGCACAGTTTGGTGGTGCGATGGTAAGACTTACACGCACACATAAGGAAAGACTCATTTCCATTGTGCCAACAGCAGTCACATCTGAAGTCCCCAATTAAAATGTGATTTTTTTTTTTTTAAACTCCAAAAGCTCCATGTGACAGTGTAGCCATCTGTTTAATGTAGCAGCCGCCACTGCTTTGGGCATAGATAATTATTAGGATGAGGACAGTGCTGGGGAAAGATCAGCACATCTCAGTCGAAAATGACAGTTAATTAAGAGGTAATTAGGGAGGGGTGCTTATTAGCATTATATCATATCCTGGGAAAGAGATCGGTATCCAGTCTTATCAATCTAGGTATAAGTCATGTAGAGTATAAGGCTGTATACATTTTGAATCATTATTTTAAAATCTAATATGTACATTTAAAACTATATTAATAAATAGCATACTTAACTGAACTATATTCAACCAGGGGAAGCATTGACTTCATAAATTATTTTTTGAATTCTTTGCATTTGTTTTTTTGTGTTGTTTTTTTTTTGTGGTTTTGTTTTTGTCAAAATATTTTTTATCTCACGTTACTACGTGGAAGCTTTGTGTTATCTGGCTCCCCTTACCGCTGTGAGGCCATCTGCAGCTCTCGGCTCTGGAGGAATCCGTGACCACAGCCCTGCAGCTTCCTCTGAGCGGCGCCTGTCCGAGCATTGGGGTCTGCAGTTAGCCGTTCTGGGATATTGTCTGAGACATAAAACCCCTGGTCCCATTCGCTCAAGCACTTCTTACATGCCAGAGGCAGCAAAATGACTCAAGTAGCATAAAGCTGTGCTCAGGTTCATTCATTTGCCAGAAAAGAAAAAAGGCCAGGTCTCTGTGGGTTCGGAGGCTTCTAATAAATGGCATCCATACATATTTTGGTTTGAGGCTTTGAAAACCCTAATGTACGTCACTGTACATGCTAGATTCCCAAGGGATCTTTTATTTTGTAATTTCATATTTATCTCATCTGGTTTAATTTTCATGTTCTTTCTTATCGTTCATTTGCTTATCCTCATTTAAAAAAAAAAAACTGTTCAGTGTCATTAAGGACTCCATCTTTCAGTTAGATGATTTTGTATGTAATTATCGGAAAAGAGATGAAAAACTGTTTTGATTATCACCAATGATAAGAGTTAACTGGTAATTAATAAGGAGCTTGGTTGGGGGTGTTAATTTCTATGTGGACTACCTAGAAGATGGATGTGCCTGTTAAATTGACATTAACACACATTTTAGAAATAAAACATGTAGGCACGAATACATCTGACATCCCAAACCTCACATTTTTGTTGTGTCCGAATTGTTTTAGCCCTGGTTTTTAGTTTGTATTTGAACTGAACTCCTTTTTAAAGGGCTTAATCATATCAATGGCCACAAGTTAGACTGTAAGTCTCCATAAATATTTCATGTTAATGTTGTTTGACCCGGTCTGAGTGTCTGTCAGGTTTTTCCAACTCTGTCCCAGCCCTGTCACTGTTGTTTGGCTGTGTCATATGCCGTGAAAGACCTGAAGGACTTGTCTTACTTGCTAAGCCCAGGCAGCACTCTTTCCACGGCCTCTAGAACTCCAGCTTCACGGCCTACACGAAGTCCTCGCCACAGTGGCGCTCTGGGAATGAATGATGGATCTGTGTCGCACCTAGAGCCTTACCTCTAGCTAGCGTTCATTTTCCATCTCGGCAATTTCCATTTCCTCTCTTTATTGAAATCCGTTGGAATACATGGATGCTCTTGCACGTCCCATGAGCTCTTCTGAGACTAGCGTGGGCCTCTGGATGATCCTGTTCATGACTTGCTCACGTTTTCTCTCTCTCTCTCTTTTTGTAGTCGCGACCTATCCCTTCCCACCTTACCTCAGCAGTTGCAGAGAGCATCCTGGCCTCGGCCTGTGAGAGCGAGAGCAGAAATGCGGCCAAGAGGATGCGCCTGGAGAAGCAGCAGGTACCGCGCAGCGAGGGGCCGGGGCCGCAGCCAGCGCGTGGGCTCAGTGAGCCTCCTGGCCACGCTTAACGGGTGGATTTTGAAGTTCACAAAGACGGGGTTTTTGTGTCTTTCTGATAAGAATTTAAACTTGACAGTGAAGGTTCATGAGCGCCATGGAGACCTAACCAGCCAGATGTTCTGTGGTGGAGACCGGACAGTTGTAAATGGCTGGGTTACAGTTCCGTGTAGCATCCTATCAGAAGGCTAGTTAGTCAAGTGATAGGTCCTAAGCCAGTGGTCGGCAAACTCATTCGTCCACAGAGCCAAATATCCACAGGACAACGATTGACATTTCTTTGGAGAGCCACATTTTTTAAACTTAAACTTCTTCTAACGCCACTTCTTCAAAATAGACTCGCCCAGGCCATGGTATTTTGTGGAAGAGCCACACTCAAGGGGCCAAAGAGCCGCATGTGGCTCGCGAGCCGCAGTTTGTCGACCACGGTCCTAAGTGATCACTTACCATAATACTTTTGCCAGTTGTCCTGCTTGGTCATGCTCAGGACCTGATTGTATTCATTTCTCCTGAACATCAGCCTGTCCTGTGATCCCTGCGGCCTAACTGCTAAGGGGCGGCACGCTGGGCTGGGGGCGGCGAGAGCACAGCACGGTGGGCCCGATGGGAGTCCCTGACGTGGGCACATGAAGTAGTGGAGGTCCACATCCCGGCCTCACTGCCTCGTCAGTGAGTCATTCACTGTGTGCCATTCAGTGTCCACTCCCGCGTCTCTCTCCGAAGGGTGATGTCCAGGCCGGGGGTGGGGGTGGGGGTGGGGATGGGGGCGGGGGCGGGGGGTGAGTATGTTTTGTTCTCGTTCCCTGGGGTTTCACTCAGTCTCTCCCTTGCTTTATCTGTCTCTGTCTGTCTCCCTTCTTGTGTCTGGTATGTCTTTCATTGTTTTATTTTTCTCTCTAGTCCTCTTCCTTAATTATCCCTAATACACAATTAAATTATAGCATATAATTTAAATATTATACATAATTTAAGTATTGCATAGAGAAGCGTGCTGTATTAACTTTTAAATTATTTTTACAACAAATGACAGAGTGCTGCATATTTCTAATTGAGATTGGGATGGGAAGATTAAATTGTTAATCCAATTTTGTTTTTCCTGTGAGCCAATGAAAATAGAAAAATAAAAATAAATATTTTTCTATTCCAGGCTTAATTATTGAAAAGTGTTTCAGAATGGCATTATTTTAACTTTAATATGCTTGTTATTAATATGGCATGTGCTAATAATTTTAAACGATGCAAAAGATGAAGCCTTTAGTAAATAAAAAATGGTATTGGCCTCAGATAAAACTTATATATGGAAAAACTAACTTTGAATTTGCTAATAATTCTTTGCTAAGTGTTTATTCACATATTCATGTTCTCTGTTGAGACTTTTGTCATTATTACAATTCTAAACTTTATATTAAAATGAGTTATAGTACTATAAATGGTGGGACAAAAGTAGGCTTACAGTTGTGAGTATGCAAAATAGAGTTTATTCTGGTATTATTTTTTATTAATTATTGTATTATTTTCATACAAACAATGGTAGGCCTACTTCTGCCCCACCCTGCCACCCCGTGCTGTGATTGAGATTACACATTCTGGCGTTAAATACATCTGGTTTTGATTCTCACCTCTACTCTTACTAATTGTGTAACTTTCAGAAAACTATTTCAATTCTCTCTACCTCTGTTTCTTCATATGCAAGATAACAAGAATAGCAGAATTAGTCCTGCAGGGTTGTTATGAGAATTCTAAATGACAGACTTATGTTATATACTTAGCATTTTGCAGGGCACATAGTAAGTATCAATAAATCAGCCTAGAAAATATGATTTTCACTGATGTTCTAGCTTTTCTGTTGCATCAATATAAGTAAAACTAAAAAAAAGCATTATTTGTACTATCCCTTTTATAGGAGTTTTAAAATCAGACTCAGTCTACTTGAGAGACTATAATTCTAGAAATTTCAACGGCAGGATTCTGGGATTCTGTGGGCTCTCCTGGTTATCGTGTTGCCATATAGCCATTTAGTCTACACTCTAGAATATTCCTGCATTGTGCCAGTCACATATAGAGTAGTTATGACTGGTTCATGTTAAGTATTACCTATGACATCATTCTGTAATATCCCCCAAAGCTGTTCATCCACCACTGTATGGTCAATTACTTGGCACTGTTGGCCTAATCTGTGAAATCGGCATGTGAATATCAGACGCATAGATTTAGCTTGGGGATTTAAGAAGGCAGCGCATGGGAAAGCACAGTGTGTTTCATAAGTTCAAAGATGTATGATTTCCACCATTTGCTTGAGGACCTCACGTGGCGGGAAGATCCCAACCCCAGCACCGAAGGCCTGCTCTTCCCTAAAGCACATGTCCTGTTGGCAGACAGCTGGAATCATTCTGATGGTCTTCCAGTTGGGCTCAGATTTGCTTCCTGGAGCTTCTACCCACTGAAGAAAAACTGCTCACAATCATGAGGAGTGTGACTTCTTACTACTGTCCTGGGAGTAGGGACAGGAATGGGTGGGGACCAATCGGCCTTCACCCTCCTTCCCATATGAACCATTCTTCTCCGTCCTCGGACACAGTGCTCACGTACTGCCAGGCTCTGTCACCTGGGAGGGCGGATGTCCACCCTCAGCCCCGTAGCAGTCTTCTTACCAGGCCCTGTGAGGGCTCAGGGGACTTAGGATTCACGAGCGATATGGAAGGAATGACAAAAAAATACATCTCCTGGTTTATTAGAACCTGATAGGCACTTTACAGACGTTTCTCTCACTTAGCATTTTCTTTTTTTTTTCTTTCTTTTTTTTTTTTAAATATATTTTATTGATTTTTTACAGAGAGGAAGGAAGAGGGATAGAGAGTCAGAAACATCAATGAGAGAGAAACATCGATCAGCTGCCTCTTGCACACCCCCTACTGGGGATGTGCCCGCAACCAAGTTACATGCCCTTGACCGGAATCGAACCCGGGACCCTTCAGTCCGCAGGCCGACGCTCTACCACTGAGCCAAACCGGTTTTGGCCTCACTTAGCATTTTCAGCAACCCCATGAGAGCAGGCATTATTACTCTCACTTACGTAGGAGGAAACCGAGGCTGAGAGAAGTGGGGCTCAGCTGCCTGAGCAAGTCCGGGTGTAAGTTCCTATGCCGTGAGGCTGACACTTGCCATCTCTCCGCGACCCCGTCCCTTTGTGTTGTGTTCCTTGAGGGGAAACCCATGTTCAGGAACAAGCTCTTCAGCCTCGTCCCGTCTGTGCCTCTGCTCAGTGTTTTCGGCAGGGCGGCTCCTGCTGGGAAACCGTCTGCTTTGTCCACGGAGACTTTTCCTTCTTCCGTAGCCACAGGCTTCCCCAGCAAGCAGTGACTCCAGGAATGAGGTTTCTGTCTCGGTATGAGCTTGACCGAGGTCCCCACCTTCCCCAAGCGCTTGGCATCACCAGAGCAGCTGGTCATGCACTCGGAGTGCTGGCGGCAGGAGGGAGTTTTACTTTAAACTGTCTGCACGACTCCTTCCTGTGAATCCCACAGACTGCACTGGGCATGCGACACAAAGGCTTCTGTGGGTGATTCTGTGCTTCCCGCCGCAGCATGGAGGTGGGGCAGCCTCTCCTGATGGGGCCCAAACCCTCTCTTTGCACAGGAAGAAACAGCCAGAGTTCTTTGGGGCTTGCCAAGGAGATCATCTCTTTTTTTAAAAATATATATATTTTATTGATTTTTTACAGAGAAGAAAGGAGAGGGATAGAGAGTTAGAAACATCGATGAGAGAGAAACATTGATCAGCCGCCTCCTGCACACTACCTACTGGGGATGTGCCCGCAACCAAGGTACATGCCCTTGACCGGAATCGAACCTGGGACCCTTGAGTCTGCAGGCCGACGCTCTATCCACCGAGCCAAACCGGTTAGGGCGAGATCATCTCTTGCTGTGAGCATTCTTAACCCAACTCACGATGCCTGGACTTTGCCGGTGACTCGGAGATTCGTCACCGAGCCCCTGTCTTTCTGTAGGTTCTTGAACGTCCAAAACCGGACAGTTAAAACCTAGGTTCTATGAAGCTGCACACCTGCCTGCTTGCCGCCCGCGGGGAGCCTCAGGTAGGCCTGTGTCTATGCCCTTCCGAGTTTGTGGCGCTTGATGAATCAGGTGGATTTCATAAAGCGCTTCTACCTGTGCACATGAGAAGTGCAATGGACGGGCTGCCTCTCCTGCAAGCCCTCCGTGGCCAGGACCTGGAGGAGGCGTGTCATCACGTGGCCGCGGCCCTGCAGCAGGTCCGGGGCCAGGACAGCGCCTCTTGCTCCATCAGGAGTCCGGTGTCTCGGAGCTGAGGTCAGCCTGCAGCGCTGGCAGGATATATTCAGCATCCCGTTTCTGTTCACATGAAAACCTGGACTTTTTAACTCATCTAGGAAATGGTTCCACACTCTGACATTTCAAAAAGATGGCCCACGTCAGCCTTCCCTTTCATAATTCTGTGACACAGCTCAAGTGGAAAGATTGTCTTTTTCTCTGCCTTTGCTATTTCATGACTTTTTCCTCATAAAAAACAAAGATACCTCCATGTTGTTGGTTACAATTTAACTAACTACACAGAGGCAGGGAATCAAACCAGCAACCTCTCAGTGTGTGGGACAGCACTCAGCCAACCAGAACACACCAGCCAGGCCAACGGTTCCCCTCTTTTACGGACAGGGACTCTGAATCTGGAAACTTCATGTCTTTTGGGTGACACGTATGGGTTCGGGGGAGAAGGCAGGAACAAGCCTCCATTTCTGATTTTTTTGCCTTGCTGTTGCTCATTTGTATTCTGGCTTCATTGAGAATTCTTCCACATTTTTACAGAAATTATTTTTTTTAAAAACTTTGGGTACATCTTTAGCTTAGGGTGTCATTAATTTCAAGTTGATAAATGTCAGGACGTGAGTAGGTGGTTTGAATTCAGACAGAGAAATTCAACATGTTATGTTGATACACTTCTCAGTGCCAAAGTCGGGGGAACATATGGTTTCCGAGGTTCTCCGTGAAGACAGCATTTCCATTAACATCACTTGTTCTACAACCACCTATTTTTAGGCTTCGCAGATAAATGAAGCACCTGACATACTTGGTTTATGCCGATATATTCCTTTTCTGTAATGTGCTTTCTCATAACCTGTCCACTCCTTGCCCTGTCTTTTCTCTTTAACCACGTTAAAACCCATTAGTTAATCTGGAAAAAAATAATGTTTTATGTATTGGGGAAATTTAGTCCTAGTCCCAGAGTTTTTATGAAATTAGCGAATGCAATAGCTTGGCGTGTTGAACTGTGCCCCCTGAAGAGACTGATGTTCGGCACGGTTCCTGGGGGACAAGTGGCCACGAGACACGCGTGCCGTTCTGTTCCCCAGCCCTTAGGGGAGCAGGGTTCCCTGGAGCTGGGATTCCAGGCAGCTGAGGACTGCCGCCTTTCCTTTCCCTTATTGATTAAGGTGGTACGTATGTGTCCTTATCCCCCCATGGCTCCCCTCCACCCCCCCACTCATGCCCTCACCCCCCTGGTGTCTGTCTCCATGGACGGCCGCCTTTTAAAATGTCATCAGAGTAACCGGGGTAGGCTCTCCACACTGGGTTGTCGGGGTGGGGTCCTTAGGACAGCTCAAGAAAAGGACCTTTCCGAGACTCGCAAAGGGGCTGCGTGATCTCATTTGTATGGAGGTGCATCCCTGGGTCCCCGGAGTCCCCTTCCCGCCACAGGAGCGCTGCTGGGTCTCGGTAGAGCTAGAAGCAAAGCCAGGGTCCGGAGCTTCCGTGCCATGTGGGCCCGGGTCCCGTTCAGCATCAGGCTGGCTGCGGTCCATCGGTCCACCGTGTTGGGGTGAATGCAGGAGAGCGTGCTCTGAGCAATAAGAGCCCCAGGAGCAGAAGAGGAACCAAAAGCACAAGAGCCTAAGAGCGCAGATCCCTTTTAGGGGGTTAAAGAGCCCCAATTCCGTGCCCTTGCCGTGGCCACGCCCATTCTGGCCAATGACCTGTTCCCCGGTGTGACTGACAGCCAAGGACCTTCCAGATGTCACCCCAGCTTTACTGGGCATGCGTCTGTTCTCCTCCCTGTCCGGCCCCTTCCCCCAGCGATCCCTGGGGCATAGACTGGTAGCTCCCCGGGGAGGGGGAGGCTTTAGCTTCCTGCTGACGCTGCCCAAATGCCATGCCTCTAACATCTGGCCCTCCCTTTGCATCTTTCCTGTTGTTCACAACGAGGTTAATTACAACGGTATCGATTTTACTTTCCTTTTTAGTGCAACTCTTTCTAAAATATCAGTGCATCTTTAGTTTTATAACAAAAGGTTTCCGACCGTAAGTTTTAATGATGGATTTATCTGTTCATCATCACTCAGGACTGTGCAGTCTGACATCTGAGCGGCAGCTCTAGGCCTGGGTATCTCAGAACAGGGGCCAGGACAGGTGGCCTTACAGAGTCCGTGCGGGAGCAAATCCCAGGAAGGTCAGCCTGCGCTCTTGGTAATTTGCCTCTTTTTCCTGATGTTGAAGGGCGCCTGACATTCTGATTTGCTTGCCAGCAATGTTGACCTTTTCCGATCAATTTTGCTGAAATGGTTCAATCTCCTAAGTTTCTCACCTTCACGAAGACGCCCCATCATGTTTGCTTTGCTTTGTCCACAATGTATTTTTTAAATTTTCCTTTTGCTTCAGCCCAATGGTTGTTTTTTTTTTGAATTTTTTATTTTATTGTTTAAGGCAGGGGTCCTCAAACTTTTTAAACAGGAGCCAGTTCACTGTCCCTCAGACCGTTGGAGGGCCGGACTATAGTTTAAAAAAAAAAAAACTATGAACAAATGCCTATGCTCACTGCGGGCCCGGGATGCGTCGGCTGCTAAGCAGGACAGGCAGCGGCACCCGGCGGGCCGGATAAATCTCCTTGGCGGGCCACATGTGGCCCACGGGCCGTAGTTTGAGGACCCCTGGAAGGTATTACAAATGGTAGTACATATGTCTCTTTTTTCCCCCCCCCAGTGACCTCCCCCGGCCTCCCCTACCCCCCAGCACTTGCCCTCGTCCCCCCGCCCCCAGTGTCTTGAGTCTGTTGGTTGTGCTTATATGCATGCATACAAGTCCTTCAGTTGATCTCTTACCCACCACCCTCCCCCCCCGAACCCTCCTCTAAGCCCAATGGTTTCTAGATGACGAAAGGACAGCCTGTATTTGTTTTTATTTGCATCCTGCTCATCGGGTGGAAGGAAAAAGGGCTCTGGCTGCTTTAGAAGTTTACGCAGAGCAGTTTTATTCTAAGAGCCCTTACCTGCACTCTCTCAAGAGAAACCTGATGCTCACGTAGCTCAAACACCAAGCCACATTCATTTGTCCCCTTTCTTTGTTTTGCCGAGAATGTAAGCAAGACCAAGACAGCACTGTAACTCACGCAGTTCCATGGGGTGTCCAGTAAGATCCCCGGCATTCAGACCAACTTCTCATTAAACACTTACTTCTCTGGCAGCACCCGTGCCCTTTTTGTTTTGTTGGTTTCGGTGTTTGTTTTAGGAAAACGGACGGTGCGTTCTGGCCCTGACGCTCACGGACACTCAGGGCACCCCAGCCCGTGGCAGGCACCGCCACTTTTCTCGTCCCTGGATTTGTGTGTGGCCCCCTGTTCCCAAATCCTCCAGAAAAGCTACGTGAGGTTTAAGGCTTGGTGCTGTAACGAGGGCAGCGAGCCGAACGAAGTTCAAAAGGGGTCAGAGCTGTGACTATAAACTTAATAAAATAGGTGGATGCAAGTGAGAAGTTTATCTAAGTCCCAGAGGCATTAAGATTTCCATCAAATGCGGCAGTGAAAGCGCTTTAGCAGTGTCTTTCCCACTGGTTATTTCTCTGCCTTTGCTACATAACTGCTTTCGGTGGGGGGACCTGAGGCGGGTGAGGAGGGGCGCCTGTGACTCAGGCCTGGGAATCAGTGTGGGGGTGTTCCAGTCATACACGTGGGCATCCACACCAAGTCGCTCCCGTTGGGCATTACTCATGCACAGCTTTTCGAAAGAGCCTCCTTTTACACACGATTAATGAACATTTTTACAACTGGGACGTATTAGATTCGTTTTTAAAAATTAGAGCTGCAGAGGACCTTACACACCATTTAAATGAATCCATTTATTTTATGTAAGAAACAGGCCTGGACAAGTTTATTTATTTTTTCTTCAGTTTAGATTTCCCTTCTTCCTTCCTTCTTCAGTGATTTTTCCATATTTCACTAGAAACAGAATTTCTTTCTTTTCCTTTTTTTTTTTTTTTTTTTTTTTTTTAAAAGACCAATACAGTACAAAGAATTTAGCTCCCTTATGACTTCTGGGTAATGTTCTGAGTAATGAAACTCAGAATGCTTCATAAATTGCAAATCATAATGCCATCAGACATTCTCACATGCCAGGATTTGAATACTCTTTGGGATGTAGAACTCAGGAGGTCACATGACTCCATTGCATTTGTCTATCAGTTATTATTGCCGATGAAGCAAATTAGAGAAGTCCAGTGAAGCTGTCAGACTTTCTAGGGAACTTCCCAGGTGTCCATGTGTCTTTTTTAACCCTTTATATAGGATTCTGCACTTGAGGTAGTTTTAAAAAATACAGAATCCTTTCTACATTTTTTACATTAAATTAGTTTATTGAGCGATTAGTTTGTTCGTTATTTGATCATTTTATATTCTAAGAACAAAGTTCGTTGAAACCAATTCAAATACCCTGATTCAATTTTAAATTCCAACTTCTTCATTACTCAAAGTGCCAGCTCAACTATATTTGGGAAATAAGTCGGGGCATGTATGAGAAGCATGCATATATCATTATACTCATGCAGGTGTATTATCTTGTACCTTAATGTTGACTTCCCGTAGATTTTCTCACGTGTCTTTGTCCCAAAACTCAGCGAGGTGTATGTCATTACTATTACTACTTATGACAAAAAATTAGACTAGAGGAATGCAGTTCCCCGCTCTCTGCGGTATAAATGCCAGTTTGGGGATGTAGAGGGATGTGGGTGTAGAGCAGGATTCTTAGTCCCCTGAGCGCATCCTGGCTCAGCCCACCAGTCTGCCACCCAGGCTTGGTGTGGCTCCCGCCCTGCTTGTGTCTGCTTGCCCGCCCACCTTACAGGGTACCTGCTTTAAGGGGCCCCTCCTGGAGCAGATGTCAGCCCACGAGCCGAGGCCCTTTCCCGGCTCTCTACGTAGACAACGTAAGTTAGGGCTCAACTGTAAATCCCACGCAGCTTTGCAGCGGCCTCCAGGTGTCTCAGAACATGGACTCTACCATTTGTATCACGCTGTAGCACTAAATCATCTTCGGCTTTTCATTACTTTGAGCCCCCGAAGACACCTAGTGATATACTGGGGGTAGGGTAACCGCTCAACAAGTAATCCAGACGTGGCTGGGCGTAGCCTGGCACAAAGGTTGGTTTTCGGGAAGGGAGGAGCCTTTTACTGAGGTGCCTGCTGACCCCATGGCGATGCTTCCTGAGCAACGTAAGGTGCGGCCGGAGGGAGCAGGAATCGCCGGCATTAGCATGGCACCTGGAAATGTGGTCGGACGTCCTGGCGAGCAGTTTTAGCACCGGACAGAGAAACTCACAGTACAGTGCGATGGGAACCCAGCAGGAAGGCTGGGGAGGGGACGAAGCACGTCTCACATTTTGTTCTTTGGACACGGCTGCTTTTCACCGCTCCGTGTGAAAAGGCGGCCGCTTTTAGGGTTCTGGCAAAGCGGTGACGGGGAGACCAGATGCGGGGGCTGACCTGACACTTGCCCCGGGAGTTGTCATAGCAGCAGGCCGAATGCACAGCTTGTTCCCAGGGCGACCCCCGCTGTGGGGGAAGTTCCGCCCTAAATGCCACACACGGAACATTAATATTCAAGTCTGCCTGCTGATCCTTAGGGGGGGCCGTCCTTCTCCTCTGTCCTGCGCTTGCTTATCTGATGTTCAAGGACTCGTCTCAGGAGAAGTCCAGGTTAAAGGCCGCGGACCATAAGTAGATGCTGTGTATCCAGGCTCTCGTTCCTCGGGGAGCAGCTGTTTTAAAGTGTTGCTGAGAAGAGAAAGGTTGGGATGCTGTAACCTGGGTGTAGTTTTTTGTTGTTGTTGTTTTTTTAGCTATGTATGCTGTATCTGTACTCAGCAAATAAATGACTTACCCTTATTTACTCTTTACTTATTCACAAATATATGCATGTGCCTGCTATGTCTATGTCTTATACACAAAAGACAACTCTTAAAAGCTATGTATAAAAAGGTACCCATGCCCTGGCCAGTTTTTCCCAGTGGTTAGAGCATCGGCCCACAGACCAAAGGGTCCTGGGTTCGATTTCTGGCCAATGGCACATACTTGGTTGCAGGTTCGACCCCTGGCCCTGGTCGGGGCACATACGGAAACAATCTGTGTATCTCTCGCATGTAGATATTTCTCTCTCTCTCCCCCTCCTCCCTCTCTTCCACTTTCACAAAAAAATCAATGGAAAAAATATCCTCAGGTGAGGATTAGAAGAAAATAATAATTAAAAAGGTGTACCTATATATATACATACATTATGTCCACATAAACTAGAGAGTACCAATATGTTACAAAAGAAAGGTTTGGGATCATTGCTGGGGTACACTCATTTGTGTTTTTGAAATGGTACTTTTGGTTTAGTAGGCTAAATTTCACATTAATGTGGACATGTCCTCCCCAAACTGAAGTCTTAATAGCAACATTAAATAATATATAATTATGCAGTCATGTTTTAGAAAGAGAGCAACATTAAATAGCATATCATTATGTAGTCATATCTTACAAGCAGTTATAAGTATTAATGCATGCACAATCTAGACATTCAGATAAACTGTTGACAACTGCATAATTTTTAGCAAGGAAAAAAGTGAGTTCTGTTCCAGTGATAAGTAAGATGCGTGGCAATCTTGGATGATTTTACCTAAAACAACAAAAAAATTAAAATCCTAATGCCATGATCAACCGACACCCTGTGTATTCTAAGTCATGATCTTAAAGAATTTCTAAATGTTTTCTAAACCCTATGGAATTCCGGAGTAGGCATCAGGTAAGGGTTATAAGATGTGGGTGTTAGTATATCCACATCCTTGAGGATGTTTTTTCTCCCCATTTGTTTCTCGATCAACATGAGTTTTTACCTTTAGGGGAAAGCAAAAAATTGCATCTTTTTCACTCATTTTTTTTTTTAGTTGATGAAAATATAAATAATGCTACTGACAAAGAAAAACTAGCAGTATAATTAGAGTAGTAATATTTGGTTTTTGCTTAAAGCTTAAGGAAAAGTAACATATTGGCTCTATAGCAATTTCAAACCAGCATTTCATAAGTTATAAAAAAATGCATATATAATAAACAATTCATGATAAACTAAATTTAGAATTTAAATTGCTTTAGGGGAGTTTTAAAAACTCAGAAGCACAATTTGTGTGGACACGAGAATATGTAAAATTTAGTATATTATTATATTAACTTATCTTTAAGGATGTTTAAAAACAGAAATACGTTCATCTGAACGGCACAAAAAATTGAGACTACACCCAATCTAATCTAAATCCATGCACTGTATGTGAAGAGACACTTCTATACAGTTTTGCAACAGGCATCGTATACCCATTCCAAAAGAGAGAAATGGGGTTAAAAAAAAAAAAAAAAAAAAAAAAAAAGGTTGATAGGTACCAACAAGTCCAAAGCCCAGAAGGATAAATTCCATTCGATTTCAAGCCTGAGAATCATTATCTGTAGCCCCAACTCTGTCCTCCCTGCCCCCCTGGGCCCTCCCCGCCCAAGGACTTCCTGTCGGCTGGCCTCAGTCAGCTCTGGCCTCTCTGTCTCTGCATCTTCAGCTGCCCCAGGGGTCATCCATCCCCTTCTGTCCCTTTCCGTTCAGGATGCATGTCTTCAGCTGGTATGAAACCCTCAGAACCTCGTCGGTCTTCCTCAGAGGCCGAGGGACCTGGGCTGCTTGACTTGACCTCTCACACCTCCTTCCTGGGTAGCCTCTTCTGTCACCAGCCCCTGCTGAGATGGCTGGGTGGACCCATGGCGTCACGCACCTAATCTCCTTAGCGAGCAGAGGGTTGTCCAGCACACCCTGTTTTCATAGCAGGCTTTCTGGAAAATCTCCCTGGTCGTCAAGTGCTGATTTCTGTGTGTTAAGAAATCCAACTCATAACTTGAGCTAACTTCCAATTTTTATTTTCCATTTTTTTAAAGAATGTGTATATGGCTTTATGCCCATGAGTTACACCTAATCAGAATTTACCAACAGAACTGTTGAAGACTTAGCATTTAAAGTGTATCTATAAATGCAAAATATATAACTACTTTCAACATTTTTTAAATGGAAATAACATAAATTATCTTTGAGTTTTATTTATTTTATTAAATCGATTGGGATGACATAGGTCAACGTGAACATACAGGTTTCAGGTGTGGGTTTCTGTGTTACAAGATCTGTACATTGCACCACGTGCTGGACACGCAAAGTCCCATCTTCTCCTGCCACCATATATTAGAACCCCCCTTCCTCTGGTAACATTGAGTTGTATTTAAAGATTTGAAGTAGGGTCAATATTTCTATTCATTTTTTTAATGACATGAATTAAACACTTTTTATCATCAGGAGACTGGAATAGACTCTCTCTCTATTACACAGTGTACAGAGTATAGATAATGCTTACACAAAATGAAAATGTATATCAAAATATGAAGAAATTAGGAGCATTTGAATTCCAAGCTGGAATTCAAAAGGAGGAGAATTAGCCCTGTTGCCTATCAGCATAGGCTTTGCTCTTTCAGGAATCATGTGTCCCATTGTGATCTTCCTGTCCGAGAGGTATAAGTGCTTTGTGTAAAGTACCTCCACACCCCCCCTACGAAATCTGTGCTTTCTACAAAACCTTACTCTTCTATGTTTCCCTAAACATTTTGTTTAGTTGTGATGTTAAGTATAAGATGGGAATATTATGTAGATTTAATTTCTTCTGCTTGAGAGACAGCTCTTACAGACCCCTTGGTTATGCATTGCAGTCCTGCGCACAGCTCCTAATGGAGGCCGTCTGTAATTAGACTTGTAATAAGTGCTTTTTAATGATGGGTGGGAAACCAGTTAATAACGAGCGGCTTCTTGAAAAGTACTGTCCTTTCATTAGCTATAAAGTGCTGACCGTGCTTTAAATGTGTCGACTCTGTTCTAAAATCAAACCGAAATTAACATGCGTTCGTGCATCCACGCGTTCGTGCATCTGTCTTTTGTCTCTTTGTTTGCCTTCTGGCCTTTCTCGGAATCTGAGAGCACTGGCAAATTGGCAGTGATCTATCAGTTATCCAGAGGCCGTCAGCAAGGCCGGTTCCGAAAAGTTGTATGTACCTTAAAATGAAGGCAAACACGTCAGCATCCCGAGTTCACCCCCACACAAGACTGGGGCTGCCTGGCCACAGATTCCTTCCCTCCGTCCCTTTCCGAGCAGCCCGCTCAGGACGAGGAGAGGGCCTGCGACTCTGTCCTTGTGACATGCCAGGGCCTCGTGTTCTTCCAACCCCAGATGTGAGGTACACGTAGTGGGTGCCTTTATGTCAAGCAACTCGAGAGCTCCTGTTTGGGAAGCCCGGATGAGGACCGTGGGGCTGGGCCACCGCTGGGGCCACGGGCTCCCATCAAGATGAGTCACACCCGTTAGGTCTTCGGTTATTTCCAGGAAGAGTTGTCACGACTTGCTTCAGCAAGTCAGAGGAACACTGCTCCAGGATTTCTGAAAAGAAGCAAAAAGAAAAAGAATTGGATCATGCATTTCTTAGTGCACTAAACCCAAGTCTATGAAAAGGGGACAGCCAGGGTGACCCGCGGCTGGTGGGCTGCGGAAGTGTTTTGTTTGGCCTGGACGTTGCTGTAAACTGTTTGCATCCGAACGCTTCTCAGTGGTGCCCGGGCTCTTGAGTTCATCACTGTCCCCAGTACTCCCTGCTGCCCTACCCCGGGATCTCTCCGCTCATTTGTAATCCTCGCCTGGCCCCTAGAGGCGGCTGAGTTTGGCACCTCAAGTGTAGCAAGACTTTGATTTACCGTATTCTTGGAGTCTTCTATCAAATTTGGGCTTTAAAAATGAAAGCTTTGCTAATCCTTTGAAAAAATCATTGGGATGAGAAATAAGATAGTCTTTAGATGTTTTGCCCATTTCCACTTACACGGATGCACAGATACTGTCTCCTCTACACATTTCTATAGTAGACTAGAAAATTATGTGAATGGACTAGGAATAAGGAATCTATTTAAATGGGACTCGTTTCTATTATTTTAGCCTGGAAAAATGTGTTTTTGCCCTTGAGAGGATACTTGCTATATTAGAAATAATACATATACTAGTAAGAACATGTGAAGAATACATGAATACTAGAGGCCCAATGCACGAAATTCGTGCAGAGTAGGCCTTCCTTCCCCCGGCTGCCGGCACCGGCTTCCCTCTGGCACCTGGGACCCGGGCTTCCCTCCGGCCACCAGCAGGCACCCAGGGCTTCATCTGGAAGGTCGTCCGGAAGGACGTCCGGTCTAATTAGCCTATTACGCTTTTATTATTATAGATAACGCAAACTCAAGCTCAATTATGAACTTTGTTTGGTACAAAACATGAAAGGAAAACAATTGAGCAAAATTATTTCTTTGCCCTCTTGGCATGTGTCCATCCGTATTCAGATGGAACGGAATTGCCTGTGACTTGCGGGGAGCTCAGAGGGGGAAGGAGCCTCCAGGTCCCCAAGTAGGTAAACACATCATTTGTGTTCGGTCGTAGCCACGATGTGTTTAGTTTGTCAATGGGGCCAGAGCCTCTAAGCTAGAATGAGAAGATACTTATAAGGCGAAAAATTAACTAGTTAATTCGTCATTGAAAATGAAGGGTGCCTGGGATTCAGCACCCTCATAGCCCAGGGCTCTTGAGACCCTTGAAAGCAGTGGGTGGGAAGGCAGCCGCCAGCAAGCACCCGAGGGCACCCAGCTGACAAACACATCGCGGAACCAGGGCCTCACTGTCATGTTAGTCTTCTGTGGAATTAAGAGGATCTACTGTTTTTCTTTTCTTGGTGGTGGTGGTAAATACTGTCCCCAGGTAACATTTCACTCTACATTCCCCAACAAGCTTTACCAAGATCAATATGAGCCTGTTGAGATGGATTCTGCAGGGAAGACAGAACTGTGTCCCTTTGTCAGCCCACAGGCACCAGGACAGAAAAAAGGGAGTGGAGAGTGAGCCCCGCCCCCACATTTAACTGCAACTGTGGGTGCGCCCCTGACCGGAAACAGGGTGTCTCACCAGCTGCTCCCGGGGTCACAGGCAGGACTGTGCCCTCATTCCCGTGGGAAGGCTCACAGAGGCAGAGCAGGAGGAAGGTTGTAGTTCATTTGCATAATGTAGGCCCTGGAAATTAAAAGTATTAATCACCTTGCTAATTTTGTATGGAAATGAGAAACTGCTCATCAGCAAATGCAGCTTCCTACTCAGAGCCTAGGGTGGAACTGGCCGCCAGGCCACCCAAGGGGAGGTTTGCAGTGAAGACGCTGAATTCGTAGGGAAATATCCCGGCCGTCTCACTGTCTTTCGCTTTTCTTAATTTTTATTTTAAAGGCTGTTTTAGGATAAAAACAACCCTGCCTCAATAATAACTGAATGGTGTTTGTACTTGAAGCTATAGCTTAGTACAGTTAGCAAATTTTACAAGATTAAGAAACAAGTTTGAATTTTTGCTTATAAACATCTGAAGATATACCTGAAAACAGGGATATTTACTGTGTATGCAAAAAATATCGTAATATTTAGCATCCACTATAGTATTTTGCATTAAGGAAACATGAAAACGGGGTACTTTTATTTGAATATTTCTCAATTCTACTGCCACAGAGAAGCATTGGATATTAAAACCATATCGATGGTTAGACAAAGGTATGTGAATGCTTCCATGACATAATTAAGCCAAACCCTGGGGATCACTGAGGTCTTTGGATATAAGAAACATTTCAGGACAAGGGTAGAATAGATTTCTGTGCTCCGTTTATGTACACACACACACACACACACACACACACATTCACACATCTAAATCTTCGCATGGCTTCCTCTTTTTTATCATTCCATTCTTGGCTAATTGGCTCATGTATATTTTTCAGCAAGGCCTTCCCTCTTGGACATCCATCTCTAAACATTTTTTACACCATCCTGTATTATTTTATTAATGGTTATCACTGTCTGAACTTATATTATATATATTTTTTTACTTCTTCCTCTCCTCTAGTCTGTCCCCTGTTACATGCCTCTAGGCCCCTGGAGGGCAGGGATCCTGTCTGTTTTATCGGACGGTAGATTCTCAGCACCCGCTGTGTGCACCCTAGCAAGCAGGAGACATTCAGTAGAACATTGTTTAAACAACTCACTAACCAGTAACCGTGGCTGAATAAGACTTTGTCCTGGGTTGTGCATAGGAGATCATGGAAAGGGTGCCTGTTGACTATGACACAGGCCTCCAGCTCAGGAGATTGTGTAGATGAAGGCATCATGAATCGAGATGAAGAATTCAGGAGGCAGAGCAAATTATGGCCGAGACGTGAGAATGTGAGAAGATCAAGTGTACAATTTGACACGCTGAGCGGGAAGCACCTATGTGGCATGGAGTGTTATGTCCGGTAAAGAGCTGAAAATGGGGACCCGGGGACAGGTCTTCATCATAGATGTGGGTTTAGATTTCGAGGTCTTTAGTGCAGAAGGGGGTCGAGGAAGACCTAAACGGGATGAGATCTTGCAGGGAAAGGAAGAGATTCAGAGAGAATAAAAATGGAAGGAAAAGAGAAACTTAGTTAGACTGATTCTACCAAAATTTATCCTGGAGTCGGGTGATATGATCAGCATCTGCAGGAGGGAGTGCCACGACTCTGCAAACACAGGTGATGCTCAAGAACATGAGTGTGTCTACTTGTGCGTATTTTTGATAAGTCAGAGAACTCCTTAAAATTAATGACTTTCTGAATAACGAACGAACTTCTCGTTGTAGATGCAAACAGTTATAAACTTTATATCTGATATATGAAGAAATATGCCAACAGTGATATTTCTCTTTCTACATACCCTACCCCCACAGTCACCATGCTAAACCGGAGCACTTCACATAACTAAGTTGTGAGAAACAGAAGCAGGACTGGTGAGGGGAGCATTTTTAACAGCAGAGCGTTTACGTCTATATACATGTAACATCCACATGTGGTCAGGCGTAGGCAGTGTGTTTTAAATTCATCACAAGGTTATTTATTGTTAGATTATTTCACGTTGTCTGATGCACATTCCCTTTAAAACGTAATTTCACATTAATGTAAAAGCATTATCACTCTGCGATTCGGGCATCGCCGTTTTTATGGCTTTTCTAATTACCTTAATTTGACTGTTTCATGATTAATATACTTGAAAACTCAGAATGGATGCGTAATTTTTATGCCCAGTTTGAATCAAATTAGAATAATCGGAAAGTTTTATTCCAACGTGTAGGAATGAAGATCTCAGTTATATGGCTCCTTCAAGGTGTACAGTTCGGATGGACTTAATGTTTGCTAAATGATCGATCATAATGGCCATCAAAAGGAGCCGAAGGAATCCCTTGTGTGACGTGACAATGGGGAGGAGTCGCTCATTCTGCTCCTGCAACCATGCCTGTTTGCACACCTGTTTCTAATTTTGAAACCATTTATGATTACCTGCCAACATCAGCGTTGAAATAGCATCGTTAGTCAAGTATCTCTACTCGCTCAAAAAGAAATGAAAAGGATGAAAATAGCCATGACCAGCTTTTTTTTTTTTAAACTTTAATTATATTTTTCAAGTGTCTGTTGGCCAGTTCAGCCTACTCTTCTTTAAGTCCGAAGTGAAGGCTCTCAAGACCATACTTAGACGTGTCATCGGCTAGATGGATGGGACTTCTCCGTTGCTAGTGGGGGTGAGGTTCTTGGGGTACCGCTGAAATAAGCATTTCTGGAGGCCCTCATGGGAGTACGAGATGGGGTAGAAAGCTTTATTTACGTGGAATTACATCCCTACGTTTGCAAAGTCCCATTTCCCTTTACCCAGTCCTGGAAGTGCTGCAGCTGGCAATTCAGCGGAGCCGGAAGCAGAGCCAGTGTCCAGAGCGTCCGTCCCACGGGGAGCTGGTTCTGCAGAGCATCAGACTAGTTCCCGTCCAGCAGTCCATTGTGTGGGCAGACGCCGGGGAGCCGAGGGCGCGTGCCCCCCACAACGGGAGTCCCAAGAGAACCACGAGGGACAACTCCTTTGTTTAGGAGCTTCTGTATCTCACGTCTCTGAGCTTGCGGTGGCCACACCTACTTTGGCCAGTGACCTGTTCCCAGGGGTGACGTATAGGCAACTACCTTCCCGGCGTCACCCAGACTTCACTGGGCATGCTTCCAAATTGCAGCTTTCTGGCAAAACCGCACAAAAGGCACGCCTATAGAGTTTGGCATCCCCTTTGCCCCTTTCCTCCTATTAATAGCTAGGTTATTCCAGCCGCATCCTTGGACTTAGGGTAACTGACATCTGCAGTAAACAAGTGGGCTCTGAGAAGTCGCTTTGAAAGTACTCGCCCTGGGTTTTGTGGACTTGCGCTTCTACAGCCATTTGTGGCAATGCCGCCAACCATCATTTTAACATAACTTGTAGCCTAGCCTTGTGCTTTGGGAAAACATAGCCGTGGACGTGGAAAGAAATCAGTGTGTTTCTCTTATTTTATCTTTCAAAGTGGCAGGCATTATTTTCACTTGATTGGAATGAAAATGTTAGTCAAAAGAGGTTAATGCCTGTGAGTTTCGTTGAGCATTCCTCAATGACATAGACGTGTTATGTGGACAACATAAATTAAACAGGTAGCGCTGTTATCAGAGTCATGACCTATCAGAAACTAATTAAATCCCTTTATAAAGCCCCTTTGTGGATCACAGGTTTGATTACCTTGTAGATAAAATAATGTACCTCTTGCTGCCCAGCATCATACTCTAGATAACCATTGTGTGGGTATTAGCCTTAATCTGCTGACATCACTGTGTTAATAGGATCTTTAGGTAACAGCTAATGGTGAGCTGCTCTAAGAAGTCTTATCAACCTCCACTATGCCTCTCAAAGTTTAACGTTAAAAGTATTTTTTCTGAATTTTTAGTACAGCTACAATGTTGTTTTTTAAATATATTTTATCGATTTTTTACAGAGAGGAAAGGAGAGGAATAGAGAGCTAGAAACATCGATGAGAGAGAAACATTGATCAGCTGCCTCCTGCACACCCCCCACTGGGTATGTGCCCGGAACCAAGGTACATGCCCTTGACCGGAATCGAACCTGGGACCCTTCAGTCCGCAGGCTGACGCTCCATCCACTGAGCCAAACCGGTCAGGGCCAGCTACAATGTTTTATAGCTAAAGATTCTAATATAACGGTCATGTTTAGAATCTTGCTTGGAGGGAATTTACTAATTGTTAGAATGTAGTGGAGTTGGCACTGTTTAGCCTCCCCATAGTCAATAGGATATTTGGCTCAAGGTAGTTCATCTATAGCAAGCATGTCGAACGAGGTGCGCAGCCTGCTGGCACGAGTTTGACATGCTTGATCGATAGCAATCTGAAAACTAAAGAACTAATGTATATACAGTCGAATTATTTTTATCGCATAGGTTACCTTTTATTCCCTAGGTGCTTTTCTTGCATATTTTCATAAAAATAATTGTATACCAGAGAAGAGATACAGGAATTTCAAATAGGTGCCCTGCTTCTTTTTTGTTTGTTTGTTTTGGTTTTTGTGTAATGTATTTTTTTTTTTTTTTGAGGCCCTCTAGAGGATAGATTAGAGATTTAGCAAGAAAGACATTTTGTCAACCTGAAATTTAGGTTAGTAAGGATGTGAAACAGGAAAATACCGTATTTCCCTTTACTTTTGATGAAAGCCATTTCTAAGCCTGCTTTATCTAGATAATGCCTTCTCATTTCACACAAAAAGTACAAAAAGATGATAAAAAAAAACTTTTAAGAAAACATGTAGTTTGTTATTTAATATTACATACATGTGCTAAAATTCTGGAAATAAAATTAGATGACAAAATGTCCTGGGAGGATAGAATACGTACAACAATGAGAAACTTGCTGCTCACTGCTGCACATACAGGGCAACTCAGGCGGCTCCGAAAACTACAGTGGCAAGATTTTATTTTCCCGTTTAGTTTATGATCAGAGGATAGCGTGCACAAGAGGAGGTGACAGCCCTAACCGGTGTTGCTCAGTGGATAGAGCATCAGCCTGCGGACTCAAGGGTCTCAGGTTCGATTCCGGTCAAGGACATGGACCTTGGTTGCGGGCACATCCCCAGTGGGAGGTGTGCAGGAGGCAGCTGATCGATGTTTCTCCCTCATCGATGTTTCTAACTCTCTCTCCCTCTCCCTTCCTCTCTGTAAAAAATCAATAAAATATATTTTAAAAAAAGAGGAAGTGACAGAAAGTGTGGTGGGCAAGATTGTTCTCAAACTCTGAGGAGCTTTGGATGTCAGGAACTTTGGGTTCTAATCTCCAGGGGATAAAAGAAATAAGATTTTAAAGAGACATCAACATGATAAGAGATACAGACAGATGTGAAGGAGTGAGCACAGGTCAGAGGTGATCACAGTCGGCGATGAGAGCTGCAGGAGCCTGAGGCAGGGGTGGGCCAGGAGGGTGGCCCAGGTGCTTGCCCGCGAGGCTGCTTCCGAGGTGGAGCTGAGAGGACGTGGGGTCCAGAGTGAGAGCGAGAAGAACCTCGGCATGACGTGTTGACTGGGACAAGAAACACTGGTGCTAGAACAGGTGTTGGTTTGCCTTTTAATTAAACATCTTGCAACGGGTATCTGGAAGAAAGAGAAGATAAATTTAATTTCAAAATGTTGAACTGGACATGCCTGCGCAATAGGAAATTCAGACACAAGCCCCAGAGGGAAGGCTGGGAGCGGAAGTAGGAATTGGGAGGAACCGTGCATGCCAGAAGCACCGAGAAAGACTATTGTAAAGGGGATTAAAAAATGATTTAAGAACTTTAAAAAAAATCAGTACAGCCCAATGACAAATAAAGGGATGGTTTCAAAGATGTTTGGAACTTATCTAAATGTAGATTAAAAAAAATAAAAATTAAAAAAAATCAAAAATATATGATTAGAAGAACATATTTCTTATACCTAAAATACAGGGTGGGAGAAAGTAGGTTTACAGTTGTGAATACACAAAACACAGTTTATTCTTATATTATCATTTATTAATTATTGTATTTTCCACACGAACAACTGTAAACCTATTTTCACCCTCTATATTAAAGTTTAATGTTAAAGATACCAATCTGGCATTGCTTTATTAGAATGGAAAGACTTTATTAAAACTGGAAGGATGTATTGGGGTGACACTGGTTAACAAAATTATACAAGTTTCAGGTACACAGTTCCACAACACCTCTGTACACTGTATTGTGTGTTCACCACGCCAAGTCAGGCCTCCTTCCAACTCCATTTAACCCCCCTCTACCCTCTTCTGCCTCCCCCAGCACTCTCCCTCCAGCAATCACCACCCTGTTGTTTGTGCCCATGAGTTTCTTTTTTCTTTTTCTTTTTCCCAATCTCTCCAAACCACAAAAAGGGTTTGAAAGTTAATGAAAATGAAAAAAAGGAAGCGCACACATTTATTTTGAAAACTAGATGCCCGGTGCACAAATTCATGCACCAGTGGAGTCCCTCAGCCTGGCCTGCGGGATCAGGCCCAAACCGGCTCTCCAACATCAACTGAGGGGTCCCGGACTGCAAGAAGGTGCAGGCCAGACAGAAGGACCCTGCTGGAGCACAATCGGGGCTGGAGAGGGGCATGGGAGGTTGGCCAGCTGGGGAGGGACTGCAGGAGGGCTCCAGGGTGTGTCTGGCCCATCTCACTCAGTCTCGATCAGCAGGACCCCAGCAGCAAGGTAACCTACTGGTCGGAGCGTCTGCCCCCCGGTGGTCAGTGCATATCACAGCAAGCGGTTGAGCGTCCTTAGCATATCATTAGCATACTATGCTTTGATTGGTTGAACAGATGACAGGACACTTGGCATATTAGGCTTTTATTATATAGTATTCTCAGATCATATTTTAGTAATTTACAACTTGAGATAAGTAAGCTTCTTTGGAATCCTCTGATTGTCGTCAAAATTTCCACTTCTCTAGTTTCCACAGTGATGTTCCGTTTGAAGGAAGGATGTGGGGCAGGGTGGGGATATCTGACTTCCCTTTGATGCCAGTATTAAAAGTACAGTGTTTCTGCTCACAAATAAATAAATAAAACTGAAAGATTTTTATGAGGGGAAAATACTATGATGTGCATATAAAATTATTTCCAAAAGGTTTGTATCTGTCATCAGATTTTACAACCTCAAAGAAACAGTACTTTTAAATTTTCATTTTGGTATATCAACAAAGGAACTCAAAATTGAGTGTTAGAGACCTATAGAAAAAGACATTTTTTTAAATTTGATTTTTTTTCTCTTTGGTCAATAAGTAAATGGCAGAGTATTAAATTTAAAATGGCAATTTAAAGGTGCTAAGTCTCTTATTTTTTAACAATAAAACGTTAGGGCCCCCAGGAAGAATGTCAAGAATAGATAACTTTGCTATGTACATGGTTACTTCTTGCCAAGCATGCATTTACACATATTTGAGTTCGAGACCCTATTTATTTTGTAATTTTCTTTAAGGCAACAGTTCTCAAAGCTTTACTGTTCATAAAGTCATGCGAGTATGTGTGTGTGAAATATTGCTGCAAGGAGAGTTTGTCAACATAACCTGTTCTTCAGAGACTTTGATAAAACTCTGGGTAACAGCTGTGCCGCTGATTTTGGTTTCTCAAGTCAGAAACCAAATCTGTTATTTCAAATCTGATCGTGGTTTCTTGGATTTAGACAAAACGTGTCTTTCCTTATTATCTGTCTTAGGGGGTTCGGGAGCATCTTTGCAAGGACTTATCTTCTGTGTTGGCATTTTAATCATTTGTAGGGCCAGCAATTGCAGGAGGCTGAATGGAATGCTTCCAACTATATTAAAGGAATTATTTCCTGAGTGTTATTACATATCTGAGTGTGTGTGTGTGTGTGTGTGTGTGTGTGTGTGTGTGTTAATGGCATCATAAGTCACCTCTCATTATCCTAGGTAATAAGCCATTTACTTTGAGTGCATGCAATTTTTCCTAGGAAAACAGTCTGAATGGGACCTCTGATTCTCTCTGATCTTTTATGAATTTCCCTGGAAACGCATAGTGATGTACTTAGTTCTGGAACAATTATTGTCAGTGGAGGAAGAGAAGCTTTTAGAAAGTAGATACGTTTTCCAGCAGTTCATATGTGAAATATATTGCACTCCCTCAGCCCGTCTATACTAACAGAGCAAAGGAAAAAATTCAGAGCAGTTACCTAAATAAAAATGCTTCTGTTACATAGACTACAAAGAGCGTGTAAAGGCAGGAGACATCCAGTAACAATCTTCTAGACCAGTGGTCGGCAAACGCATTAGTCAACAGAGCCAAATATCAACAGTACAACGATTGAAATTTCTTTTGAGAGCCACATTTTTTAAACTTAAACTTCTTCTAATGCCACTTCTTCAAAATAGACTCGCCCAGGCCGTGGTATTTTGTGGAAGAGCCACACTCAAGGGGCCAAAGAGGTGCATGTGGCTGGTTTACCGACCACTGTTCTAGACAGTTCAGGCAAATGATGCCAGAATTATCCATTTTGCATTGATAAGCTATCTGAGGCCTATGCATGTTTCTTTACTTTTAAAAAGTGGGTCACTAGGGCCCTGATCAGCTCAACGATGAACTAAAAATGTAATTTGACATTGATGCAATGATGCCTTGTAAACTCCAATTGCTGTAACAATGTAAGGTAAACGGCAAGCAGAAGAAAGGTAGCTGGATTATTGAATCTAGCAGTAAGATTATTGTTTTGATTAGCTTTATAGACTGAAAAGTTAATGAAAATGTACAATAGATGGTAGAGGTAAAGTCTAAGAAAGAGTAGAGGGCTTTGGAAACACAGTAAAGGCAATGTAACATTTCCATGCCAATTTTTTGGAAACCTCCTTTCAGAAAGCAGATCAGGTCCAGCTAACTTAAGCTTGCCTCTGTCCAGTTTCTGTGGGTCGAGTGCAAAGGAAGACAGACCAGTCTTCTCTTCTCCTGCGGGATCGGGCCTGAACCGGCAGTTAGACATCCCCCGAGGGGTCCCAGATTGGAGAGGGTGCAGGCTGGGCTGAGGGACACCCTCCCCCCGCCCAGTGCACGAATTTCATGCACCAGCCCTCTAGTAATATATATAGAGGATATATTTAATTTTTTTAAATTAAGTAAATTGATTTATGGGATCATAAACTTTACGCATGCAGCATTATAAACCAGCAGGGTATGTACTGCATCATGCTCACCACCAAATGTCTAGCTTCTGTCACTATACACCTTTACTGGCTTTGCCCTCCCTCCGGTAACCACAAATCTGTTGTGTGCCTCAATAAGTCTGTTTTTGTTTTGTTTTTATATTTCACATCTGAGTGAGTGAAATCATAGGTATTTGTCTTTTTCCATCTGACTTATTTCACTTAGCATAATGTCCTCTTAATCCAAGGAATGAAAACCACCGAACTGTCCATTAATGAATAAATGATTTAAAAAAATATGTGTATATACACACACACAATGGAATACCACTCAGCCATAAAAGGTGAAATCTTGTCTTTGCAACAACATGGATGAACCTTGAAGGGTGTATTTATTGATAACGCCAGAGCCTAATTATAGAAGTCACCATAAATGTTTCTTTTTTTAAAATATATTTTTTATTGATTTCAGGAAGGGAGAGGGAGAGAGAGAGAGAAAAAAACACATCAATGATGAAAGAGAATCATTGATCGGCTGCCTCCTGCATGCCCCCTACTAGGGATCGAGCCCACAGCCTGAGACTCTTCCGTCTGCAGGCCGATGCTCTATCCACAGAGCCAGACCAGCTAGGGCACCATAAGTGTTTCTTTAATCCAGGGCTGGGGAACATCCAGCATTCGGGTTATATAAGGCCCAAGAAATAATTCGGTCTGGCCCTGCCAAGGCATTAGGGGTGAGTTAATTAAATATATGACCAAAGATAGCAGGCTAAGTTTTAAATTGATAATTTTGTTTGGCCTTCGAGTGATGTTATAAATATCCAAATGGCCCCTGGCAGAAAAAAGATTCCCCACCCATGCTTAATCTATTGTATATTTTTAATCAATGAAATCAGAATGAAAACGATCTGTATTATCTAGTGTGCTGCTGGAGGTCTTTCAAGCTACTTTTTCTGGAATTTTTAAAAGAAAACTTGAAATAAGTCTCATAAAAGCTGAGATAGAAATTTTTCTGTTTGATTAAAATTTCATTGCCTAGACATGCAGTATTGTAATATATTAATATTATCCTCTTTTGAAAATAATCTTCCTAGCAACCCAGGGGCAAGCTGTCATTTGAGACTCTGGGAGCTAACAATTATTAAAAAGTTCTGAGAAAACATTTGACTTCAGGAGGTATTCATTTTTTATGCCATTAAAATCCGTGCTTCTTTGAAACTAATATTAGTGATCATTCCAAAGAAAAGCATCAGTTAACTTTACATTAAACTTTTCTGCAAAAGACAATGCAGACTAGATTGCACTGGAATTTTCATGTGTTGGATTTCTCTACGTATAGTGGGCTGCCAAGAACCTTAATCACGAAAATCTTTAAGTACAAGTGACTCCCTACCAGGCCTGTTGTGATTATTGATGGAATCCATTATCTGTCTGCTCAGTGAGGTTACTATGGTTGAAATAACAGTTAATAATGAAAGACAGGTAGGCTTTAAATATAGTGTGTTTATGCTTAACAGCACACATTCTATTATACTAAAAATCAGTGAGGAAATACGGTGGGGGCAATGCCTTTTCACTTCTTTTATCATTAAGGAACTCCTCCTGTGAGTGCACTTGTTTTGTCATTTTCTTACCGCAGGAAAGTAGGCTGGTATGTTTCAGAAGAGCCACCGATTTCCCCAAACCAGAAATGTTATTATGCTGCCCAAGTTATTTTCAGTCAAGAAACTGGGAAGTTACACTGTTGGTGGAATTGTTTGAGGCCAGCCCCTTCCCGAGGGCCTCCAAATCGCTTTGAAGTATAGGATATTCTTCTCGCGGAGTCTCAGTGACCACATGTCTTGATAGAAAGACGAGCTCAGAGCTGAGTGGTGTTCATGGCACTTCATAGTGGTTTTCTGAGGGCGGGCAGAGCACCGCGGAGCTGTGGTCTGGGTAATAGGAAGGATGCGTGGCTGAGAGTCTAACCCGTGAATGGCTCCCCACTGCCCCAGCCCCAGCCCCAGCCCTTGAAACCTCCTTTCTACTTTCTCTATGCGTTTGACTACTTGAGGTCCTCATATGAGTGGAATCATGCAAGGTTCGTCTTGTTGTGACTGGCTTCTCTCACTTAGCGTTATGTCCTCAAGGTCCATCCATGCTGTAGGATGTGACAGGGTTTCCCTCTTTCCTTAAGGTCGGATACTACCCCATTGTATGTCTATACCATGTCTTTATCCGTCTGTCAACGCACATTTAGCTGGCTTCCACCTCTTGGCTATTGTGAACGACTCTCTTCGTACACATTGAAATTCCGCTGGAAATCAGAAATTGCTCCATCTCCAATGGTGTCTCACATTGTTGCTTTGCTTGCCTTCCTTCCTTCCTTCCTTCCTTCCTTCCTTCCTTCCTTCCTTCCTTCCTTCCTCACTTCCTTTTTTCCTTCCTTCCTTCCTTCCTTCCTTCCTTCCTTCCTCCCTTCCTTTTTCCTTCCTTCCTTCCTTCCTTCCTTCCTTCCTTCCTTCCTTCCTTCCTTCCTTCCTTCCTTCCTTTTTTTAGCAAAGTAGTTGAAAATGTGCATCGGTGCTGACTTCATAGGGACTCGGGGGTATTTTTTTCTTGTTCAGTGCAGACGTGTGGGTGAGAGTAAGACAGTCCTGCTCGCGGTGAAATGGCCCAGGGGCTCGGTCGGTAATGGGATGTTGTCATTGCAGGACAAGTCCGCTCCAGCTGACAAGCAGAGCAAACCCGAGGCGGCCCAGGCCACGCTCGCAGCCTCCGCGGTCTCGGGCTCCCAGGAGGTGCTGTACATCAATGGCAACGGGACCTACAGTTACCATAGTTACAGAGGCCTCGGAGGGGGGCTGCTGAGTCTGAGTGACGCTTCCAGTAGCGGTGAGTCTCTGTTATATATTACGATTTTTAGGTCCATTTGGAGGTAGTCAAGTCTCTGAACCTGAGAGAAGAAAATGAATATGTTGTTAAAGCAATAGTCCGTGCCAACCTGCTAAAAACAAGACCATTTAATGCAGAACATCCATCTCGCTACAAGGATGCCCCCTGTTCTGTTGCTGTTTCTGGAAGTAGTAGCACGGTATACAACTGGAGGATTGCTGTTTTTATACTGAAAAGAATTCTCAACCAGAGAAATAGCCTTTTAAAACAAATAGTTTTACATTCCACCCCCCCACCAAAAGCTGTTATGTACTATTCTTCAAGAATAATGACACATTTTCTTAATGTTTGAAGTTTTTAATTTGGAAATTGGAGGCCCAGGAACTTGACTGACTTGATGAAAGATGCATACACAGTCCTTCCTTATACCCAAGACCCTCCAGTTACAGTGCATCCCAACAGGGGTAGCATACAGCCGTAAAAAGTCATGAAAAAATCCTTATATGCGCCAGGTAATGAAAAGTCCATGTGCCAATATTCATTCAAGAAGGGCTTACAAAATATCTTGAAAAGTTACATAGAGGCAGGGATGAGAGAGAATGACATGGGAAAAGGAATATAAGGCAGAATTCTCTGCTTACACTTTTCTGTACTTGGTTTGGTAAATTTAACTTTGGAACAGCTTATGTGTGTATATAATTAGGAATGAAATTGACCTTAAGAATCTCTAATGTTGAGGGGAAATGATGCACATGAGCCTCATCTGTTTAGCTGGGTGGTTGGCATCGCCTCAGAGAGGAAGGGACTTAACCCAGTGACCTCGGAACTCACGCTCCGCAGCGTGCCGGCGTGCGACCAACCTTAGATCATGTCAGTGACCACTTTGGTATCCTGGTTCTGATGTCTGTGTATTGTGGTATAAAGCAAACTTATAATTATGTGGTGTCAGTGCAAGCTGGGATTTTTCAGCAGGAGGCCAAGTAGATACAGATGTAAAATCAGTGAGTTTAAGCAAAAACTTCGCAGCCTAGTATTTGAATTGTTAGTATCGGTGAGAAGTGCTATTTCCTCTCTCTTTCCACTGAACATGCCTGAAAACAAAGGTTAATTTGAATTCTAAAAGTTGATTGGGCTTGGAGGGCTTTTACTAGACTTGGGGGGAAGTTGCATTATAGTGTCAGTACCTGCACAGCATTGGGAAGCTGCTCTGTGTGTGAGCAGGGGCCATTCTGCTGGGAGGAGGGGCTCCTGGGTCTGCTCACGACAAAGGTCCTCTAAGGACAAGGGTCCCTGAGCTTCAGTTTCTATCAGTTGCCTCCAGCTTAAAACACACACACGCACACACGCACAAACACATATGCACACACGCACGCACACATATGCACGCACATGCACATGCACACACACGCACGGTGCCTCAAGTAGAAGGAAAAAGGAGGAGCTTATTTTGGAAAGAGATTTAGTTCCCAGTGTAGGTTCAGTGAGCCTTCTCGGCTGCTCTCACGTCTTATTTTTATTTGGACAATAAATCTACAGGAAAGAGCAAATCTGAGATTAGAAAAGGAAAGCATAAACAAAAGCTATAAAGGTGGAAACTCTAATATTTTTAAAAAATGCTTTACATGTGAAGTAAGAACTGATAGGTAGTTCAGAGCTTAACCTCAAATCAAAAAATGGGGTGGGGGGAATAGAGTGTATTCACTAAAGACTTATATTGACATAAAACATTTTGTAATTTAGACTTTAAAAAGCATTCATCTATTAAATTAATTTATTTAACATAAACTAATAACAATAAATACTAACTTATTGAGTCCCCTCAGTATAATATCCATTGAATCCTTACACAGTCTTATGAGATGCATCTTGCCATTTGGAGGAAATTTTTATAAAATTAAACTTGCTCCACATTTAAAAATAATGCCAAGGCACCACTTCCCCTTTTCCTAACATGATTGAAACCTATTTTGTGAGGCTCAGAGGGGTTGAGTGACGTGCCCACAGCCCCTCCGTAAAGGGGAGGGTCCAGGGTTTGCTCACAGGCACTCTGACATTAGAGTTCGCATTGGAAGCGACTGAGCTAATAATCTGTATAATGGACACAAGTACGGAAGCAAGTGATCGTCTCCGGTAAGTACAATATACTGTCTGCAGAAACCCTCCTAGTCTGAACGTGTCATGTAAGTGAATGCATCACGCAATATGCTATCTTTTATATCTGGCCTCTTTCACTTAGCATATTTGCAAGGTTCATCTATGTTATAGCATGTATCAATACTTCTTTTTTATTGCCAAATATTCTGTTCTATGGATATGCTATATCTTGTTTAACCATTCAAATTGAGCACTGAGTAACTCCACCTTTGAGTTACTATGAATGATGCTACTATATAAACCTTTGCTTTACAAATGTGTGTGTATAATCAATGTATTGTGTTTATATTTAGAAGTGGAATTACTGGTTCATACATGTGGTAACTCTGAGTTTAACATTTCGAGGAAATAACAGATTGAACGTGAGATGTCTTTATGTTCATTTTATCCTTTTTAAATTTCTTTCAACTGTGTCTCACGGTATTTATAATACAAGCTTTACACTTTTTTATTTTTACTGCTGAATATTTCTCTTTGTGATGCTACTGTAGATGCCATGTTTTCCTTAAAGCGTTGGTCTACATTTTTCTGTTTTTTGGGGAAGAGTTGTGAGGTGTTGGTATTCATACTCTAAATGTTTCCTAGAATTCAGGAGTGGGGCCTGTGCCTGCGCTTTTCTGGGAAATTTTCGATTACTAACTCAACCTCTTGACTTGTTACAAAGTCTACTTACATTGTCCGTTTCCTCTTGAGTGAGAGTAGTTTGTTTCCAGGAATATGTCCATTTCAACTGAATGATCTAATTTATTGACGTAATTGTTCATAGTGTTCCTTCGTAACCCTTTTTATTTTGGAAGGTCAGTGGTGATGGCCCCTCTGTCGTTTCTTATTCTAGTCATTTGAGTGTTCTCCCTTTCCTTCTTGGTGATATACTGGCTAAAATTTTGTCAGATGTTGCCATCTTTTCAAAGAACAGCTCTTGGTTTCATTGATTTTTCTCTATTGTTTTCTACTCTCTTGTTTCATTGATTCCTATTCTCCTAGTTATTATTTTCTTCCTTTTCCTTACATTAAGCTTAGTTTAGTTTGCTCTTATTTTCCAGTGGAAAATGGAAAGTGAAGACATTTGTTTGAAGTCTTCTTTCCTCTTTGCATAGAGGCATTTACAGCTGTACACTTCCTTTTAAGCACTGCTGTATCTGCATCACAAAATTTTGGTATGTTGTGTTTTTGTGTTCATTCACCTCAGGGTATTTTCTAATTTCCTTTGACCCATTGGCTGTTTAGGTATGGTGCTCAACTGCCACATATTTGTAAATTTCCCAAATTTCTTTCTGTCACCGATTTCTAGTTGTATCCCACTGTGGCCAGACAACATGCTTCATATAACTTCTATAATCCTGTCAAGTTTATTGAAGCTTGTTTTGTGATCCAGATCATGGTCTGTCCTGGGGAATGTTTCATGTTTCATGGAGAATGTACCTGAGAATAATGTGCATTCTGCTGGTGATGTGGGGGGCATTTTGTAAATGTATATTGGGCCTAGTTGTTTTATAGTGTCTAAATCTCCTATATTCTTGTTGACCATCTGTCTAATTTTTGTAGCCACTATTGAAAGAAGGGTATTGACGTCTTCAAGTACTATGTTGAATTGTTTACTGTTGCCTTCAATTCTGACAATTTTGTTTCCTTTATTTGGGGACTCTGTTGTTAGGTGCATATATTGGTATGTCTTCTTAATGGACTCACACTTTTATCATTGTAAAATAGCCTTCTTTATCACTAGTAACTTTTTAAGTCTATTTTGCCTAATATTAGTTATTTCTATAATATCAAGAAAAGACAATGGTAATTTGGATTATCGTGGTAGTACTGAAAACAAAGCTTTGGACATGGTAGTGACATATAGAAGAGTATGGAACAAATTGAGTATTGCTCACCTCTACTCAAATACAACCAAAATAATTTTTCTTTGATCCATAAATGGCTAAGTAATTTTGGGAGTCCAATGCCAAATGAATTTCACCAAGTCTCCTATCTACCTAACTCTAGGACTTCTGTGAGGATCAAATGATATGAGGCATGGGAAAATGCTTCACAGACATTTGTTTACAGTGTAAAATGTTTGCACCTGGCTATAAAGCAAGTAGTGTTCTTGGGCTGAAGAAACTCCAAGGAGGCTAGTATGGGGGCCCTCTTATATAAAAATTATTCCAAGATGCTGATAACAGAGCATTAAACAAAGCCTAGATCTCTTCTGAGCACAGGCTCATGTGGGTCTACACATGTTTAACACCCCACTCTTTTTTATTTATTTAGCAAGTTGGAGAAAGCACTGCATTTTCATGAAAAAGGTAGAAAGCTAGATATTTAGAGCTCCTCTCCAATATGGACTTAACCCTTCCCCTTGCTACCATTACTATAATGAGTGGTAAAAAAATTAAAAATAAAAAGATCATATATACAAAGAAGGAAAAGATTGAAGACACAATGAGACTATTTTGAGAGAGTATTTTGGGGAAGAGAGGAGAGAACTTTGGGGCAACAGCCAACCCTGAGTGAAAATCCAGAAGGAATATAAAGGAAAGTTTTTGCTATGAATTATTATTGAGCAGGGCTCCAAAACTTTTTATTGTCCTTCAACCCGTTCTCCACAGAGAAACCAGAGTAATCTTTCAGAAAAAGGAAAATGTGCCCTGGCTGGTTTGGCTCAGTGGATAGAGCATTGGCCTGCGGACTGAGGAGTCCTGGGTTCGATTCTGGTCAGGGGTGCATGCCTGGGTCGCGGGCTTGATCCCCAGTGGGGGGCGTGCAGGAGGCAGCCGATCAATGATTCTCATCATTGATGTTTCTCTCTCACCCTCTCCCTTCCTCGCTGAAATCAATAAAATATATAAGAAAAGGAAAGGAAAATGTGATTATATCACTTAATTATCTAAAACCCTTCTATGGCCTCTAATTATTCTCGGGAAAATGACATTATCCAGCCCTTCATGCCTCAATGTTCCCCGACCTGAAGTTTTATTTGACCTTTTTTTTTTTTTTTTACTCCCACACCCGTAATTTATTGCTCATCTGTGAAATCCTGAACTCCAGGTCTAGGGCACGTATAGCCATAACTCTCATAGCATCCTGAAGCTGTCATTGGAAGCATGTTCCACAGTGCGTGCACGTGCACACACACGTACTCACAATACATTGGTATTCCTTCCTTAACCGTGTTGTTCATAGTGCTCAAAGTCCCCTGAGACACCTAGTTCAGATTCCAGGTATGCAACCATGTAAGTGGTTAGAAATTAGTATCTACATTCAAACTGTACATTTATAAAACTATGTATTACGGTGAAGCCCACTTAGTAAGTCTCCCTCCCCCCCGCCCCCAGAAGAGCCCTCACTATCAGAGAATCTAAAGGCACTTGAGAAATAATGTAATAGCAACCTACAGTTTTTTAAAGGCTACAAAGAAAATAGGTCAGGAGAGCTGGGTGATTTGCTCAAGGTCACCCAGGTTGACTTTTTGAGTGCTTCGTCAATACACCTTTTGGCTTTTGCGTGATGAGATAAAGATCTGTTAAGGATACAACAAAGAACAACGTGGACCGACTCAGACGGTCTGCTGGGAAAAGTCAGGCGTAGCAGGATAACCAGGACCTCATGCAGCAAATCACAACTGAGGTGGCTCTCTGGGCAATGACTTGGAGCTTGTCACTGAGTTACAAACAAATAAAAACCAGCAAAACACCAGTCTTAGCAAATAATTGCTTTTGACTTAAACTAAAGAGAATTTCTTCAGTTCACATTGGAGAAAGGCCTCTCGCTATAGTAATGGTAGCAAGGGAAAGGGTTCAAGTCCATATTGGGAAGGAGCTCTAAATACCTTCCATCTCAAAATCCCACACTGCCCGTGGCGCTGGTGTTGGCTATTGCCACTTTGATTTCTTTTATTGGTTTTAACAGAAAGGCAGCCTGATTGATCAGGCCCATGATTGCCTTTATGTGGGGACTTTCTTCACAAATTCGGGGAACCCCAAACGTTGTGACTTTGTTTGAAAATGTTTATCTTTAGCTTATGTTTTCATTTTTAAGACATCAGAATAGTCATTCCCTGTAACGTATTTAGAGCCGTGGAGGAAGAAACTACACACATATCCATAAATCTTGAGAGCTAAAGAGGACATAGGAGATGAGCATTATATGAGATGCCAACATCATATCTGATGGCCAACAATTCTAGTTAATCTACGTTTGAGAATTCTTGACTTTAAAGTTTGTAGAGATGTCTGAAAAGTGTAGAAGGGGACAACTTTTTTTTTTAAGCATTTATATTTATTTTTCTTTATTTTCTTTACCATCAACATTTATCCCCCCTTTACCCTGCTCACCTCCACCCCACAATCACCACACTGTTGTCTGTGTCCATGAGTTCTTCCTTTTATTCATTTATTTATTTAATTTTTGTGGGGGCAACAACTTTTAAGAGACTAAGTTGAATTAGCTATACATCGGACAATGTATAAAGCAGATGAAGACCATCAGAATTCAAACCATTAACAGAAAAACGGGGAAGTATGATGTGGATTGGCAGCATAAACAGTAGGACACAGATTGAAGGAGATACTAGTACAATGCTTGCAGAACCTTCTAAGCCAGTGGAATAGGAACATCAGCCCTGCAGATTGTACTGTGTTCAAGAAGAATGCAAAGGCAGAATCGGAAAGGAAATGGAACAGCGTTTGGCTTTAATTTAACAAGCATTCTTGGGTCCTCATGTTCAAATCACTGTCATGGGCGCTTTGTCGGTCTGTTCGGGCTGCTATAATAAAAATACCACAGACTGGATGGCTTGAACAACAAACATTAGTTCTCACAATTCTGGAGGCTCAGAAGTCCCTGACCAGGTGCCTGGATGGAGTCTGCTTCCTGGTTCTAAGATGGCTGTCTTTTCACTGGGTGCACCCCTGGTGGAAGGGAAAAGGAGCTCTCGGGGTCTCACCTGTAAGGGCACTAATCCCACTCATGAAGGCTCCACCCTCCTGACTTACCTCCCAAGCACCCCACCTCCAAATCCCGTCACATTGGCGATGAGCTTTCTATAAGTGAATTTTGAGGGGAATGCAGTCCGTCTGTAGCAGCTACTTTAAGAGAAACAAGGTTGGAGGAAGGCAGAATCACTGACCTCAAGAAACTGTGACAGATCAATTGGAGATAAAACATTTGTCCCCTTCTTGTCTACATATCAAAATCCTTCAGGACTCTGCTTAAATAGCACTTCCTCTGTGAAACTTTACCTGGCTACCTCCCACCCTTTGGGAGATGAGTCACTTTCCTGCCTATGCCTTTATTCTAGCACTTAACTCACTGACTTGTGACATGTTTTCAAATATTTTCCCTCTGCACTCCTTAAAAGCAGACACTCCGTCTCGTTCACGATGACGTCTCCCGAATAAGGCCAGACATGTAAGTGCTCAACTTTAGTGACATAATGAATACCTTTTAAAAAATAGAACATGTGCTGCCCCAAATCAAAAAGCCACAAAGAGAATTATTTATGTATGTCGGAGGGCAGGGTGAAGGGTTTCTCTTTGATAAGGCGAAGGAGTCAGGAAAGGAGAAAGATTAAACTGAACAGGCGGATTCTGTGGCTGAAAGAGGAGGGCTCCCGGATGATGTTTTCTAACTGTGAATACAGTAGCAGTAGGAAAAGCCTGCCCGTGGCAGAGACCGCGTAGCCTCGAAAGGGTGCCCTTCAAACCCTTCGTTAGCCAGCCTCCATTTGTTTAGAGCTGGCAAGAGTCCGCACCCAACCATCCAGATCTTCAAGTTGGAGTGTTATCAAAAACGACAGCAGTTGCAATTTGCATAAAGAGTTTATTCAGATTATCCAGCTGAAGTGGGAAGCAAGCAGCAGCCAATCCTCCTCCAGTTACGATCACATCCAATTGCATAGGACGCTGGGATGCTTTCTTCCTATCGGGAAGTTCACGCTGAGCTGTCCACAGAGCACAGTTGTAGTTCGCCGTGGTTATCCCGGGGATCTCCAGCGTAAATTATATGCATAAGTCAGCTGCGGAGGTGTCCCTTCCATGAGCTCCACTGGGAAGACTTTTCAATTGGTTTTTCAACTCTGATATCCACTGGGCTGATGGGCAGACGGGAATCGAACAAGACCCAATTGCAGTAATAATGGCCGTAATAACTAACCTTTGTATGGCAATTTCTTGTTTGCCCGAATCTTGACGTTCATTATCTTCTTTTTTCCCCACCAATATTCAAGATGTGTGGCTGTAAGGATTCTTTGGATCCTGGCCTGTAGTTAGGAATATGAGGAGGCCTGGCCATGAGATTCACCCCCGCCTAGAGCTAGTTCACGACGACGTAGCTGGTGTTGTACACGGACAGTGCTGTCCCGAGGCACCAGCGTTCGGAAATACCACTTACTTGATATTTTCAAAGAAGTGCTTCTGTTCATTCACTGTCTTCGCTTCTCATCAGCTATTCACTCTTCAATCCACTATAAATGGCTTCTCCCAACCATTTTACTGAAATTGGTCAGGGTAAGTTTACCAGTGATTTCACTTAAAGGTTACTTTTTCCATTTATCTTATTAGATTCTTTTTTTTTTTTTTAATATATTTTATTGATTTTTCACAGAGAGGAAGGGAGAGGGATAGAGAGTTAGAAACATCGGTGAGAGAGAGACATCAATCAGCTGCCTCCTGCACACCCCCCACTGGGGATGTGCCCGCAACCAAGGTACATGCCCTTGACCAGAATCAACCTGGGACCCCTCAATCCCCAGGCCGACGCTCGCCCCTGAGCCAAACCGGTCAGGGCTAGATTCTTTTTTTCTTTATTGATTAAGGTATTACATATGTGTCCTTTCCCGCCCCCCCCATTGCACCCTACCCCACTCATGCCCTCACCCCCCTGGTGTCTGTGTCCATTAGTTAGGCCCGTGGTCGGCAAACTGCGGCTCATGAGCCACATGTGGCTCTTTGGCCCCTTGAGTGTGGCTCTTCCACAAAATACCACGGCCTGGGTGAGTCTATTTTGAAGAAGTGGCGTTAGAAGAAGTTTAAGTTTAAAAAATTTGGCTCTCAAAAGAAATTTCAATCGTTGTACTGTTGATATTTGGCTCTGTTGACTAATGAGTTTGCTGACCACTGGTTAGGCTTATATACATGCATACAAGTCCTTTGCTTGATCTCTCTCTCTTACCCCCACCCTGCCCTACCTTCCCTCTGAGGTTTAACAGTCTGATCGATGCTTCTGTCTCTGGATCTATTTTTGTTCATCAGTTTATGTTGTTCATTATATTCCACAAATGAGTGCAATCATGTGATATTTATCTTTCTCTGACTGGCTTATTTCACTTAGCATAATGCTCTCCAGTTCCATCCATGCTGTGCAAATGTTAAGAACTCCTTTTTACCACAGCATAGTATTCCACTGTGTAGCTGTACCACAGTTTTCTAATCCACTCATCTGCTGATGGGCACTTAGGCTGTTTCTAAATCTTGGCTATGGTAAATTGTGCTGCTATGAACATAGGGGTGCATATATCCTTTCTGATTGGTGTTTCTAGCTTCTTGGGATATATTCCTAGACGTGGGCTCACTGGGTCAAATGGGAGTTCCATTTTTAGTTTTTTGAGGCAACTCCATACTTATCAGATTCTTGAGTATATTTGCATCTGCTGCTGATTAGAGCTTTGAAGCAGCCACTCTCTTGGCTTCCATGAAACACTCTCACATCACCATGTGCTCCTAAGATGATTCTCCTGCCAGGGTCCTGGGCTTTTTCCCTGTCCTCATGCCCTTGTCCCTTTAAGCTTTGTTCTGTACATTGCTCAAAGGAGAGCCTACTCCCTCTTATGATTTCCGTTATAAAATACGCTTTGCCTCGAGGTTCAGATTTTCTATCCAGCTGTCTACCAGATAGCTTGGCCTAGACATCCCAAGGAATCTAGTATTTAATTATTAAAACGGAATCACTCATCCCCAAACATGCTGTTGCCTGTTTATGGGATTATCTCATGCTGGATGCCCGCCCCTGCCCCTAACTCATGTCGGCTTCTATGTTCTCTGTGATCATTTTCAGGTTGCCTTGCCCATTAATTGGTCTTCCGGTATATTCCCACAGTACCCTGGTCACATCTATTATTTAACCCGTCTGTTACATGCTCCTTTCTATATTAGATTGTCTACATTATAAGGGCAGGCAAGGTGACCGTTTTTTTACTATTATATCACCAGTGTTAGTAGGTTTATATTAGTGCTCAATAAATAGATAAAGATTCAGTGCAAGAAATTCTGATAAAATATTGTACCACGTTGGAAAACTTCACTAACTGCAACTGATAATGGGAATAATAGTTGAAGTTGAGGATGTCTTTTCTAATTTTATTCTCTTTTAGTATTAATACCCCCCAAAAGACAAGTGCTTCATGTCAGGCGTCAGTCCCCTGGTTTAGGAAAGCAATGTTTATTTTCCATAGTTACCCAGGGACCTGGGAAGGGGCGCTTTTTACCTTTCCCTCTCAATGACTTGTTCTGGCTCAGTAGCCTCATGCAAAGAGTTAGTGCAGTTGTGTGGGGAGGGAGCCATTGTCATTCTGCTCCAGGAGACAGCTGGGTGCTTCTGTGTCGTGAGAAAACGGCATCAGGTCTATTATGTTAGACTGTGTAGATGACTTTATAGATTAGAACCTAAAATTGATTCATCAAAGTTAAGCACTCCCTTGTAGTTACTTTGCCTGTATTCTATGCAGTGGGGAGATCTACATGATAACGTATTACGTGGAGAAAGGTGACTGTGCAATCTAATTGAAGTCAACCTAACTGGAATGATGCAGTTATTCTATCTCAATTGAGTTCCAATAAACCTGAATGAGTTGTCAAAGCAAATTCCACAGCACAGAGACAGATGTTGTTTGTATCTAGAGGTTTTCCCATTGTGTCCAACTTGTGACTCTTCTTAGTAAGCCCACTTCTCCCGTGTGTGTTCCTTGGATGACCCAACTTAATCAGGATATTGTTCACTTTAAACCCTACTCATTGGTTCCTTATTTTGTTTTCCCTTTCTTTCAAATATAAATTTATTGATAAGTGCTATCCAATACAGTAACCACTAGCTACATGTGGCTATTGAAACTAAAATTAATAAAAATGAAATAAAAATTTTAAAGTCACCCTAACTGGTTTGGCTCAGTGGATTGAGCGTTGGCCTGGGGACTCAAGGGTCCCAGGTTCGATTCCGGTCAAGGGCATGTACCTTGGTTGCAGGCACATCCCCAGTAGGGGGTGTGCAGGAGGCGGCTGATTGATGTTTCTCTCTCACCGATGTTTCTGACTCTCTATCCCTCTCCCTTACTCTCTGTGAAAAACCAATAAAATATATATTTAAAAAAATTTAAAGTCAGTTCCTTAGACACACTGGGACACATTTAAAGTATTCAATTGTCAAGGTGGTGAGTGGCCTTGTATTCCAAACACCGGTTCCAGACTCGCCTCCTCTCACCTCACACCACTGTACTGGCTTTTCGATGGTGTTATTATTGCAGAAAACCTTCCCACATATATCACAGCAGCTCATTGTGTCTAATTATGTTTGAATCATTCACTCCTCAATGAGGTGAGTGAGGTCAATTAATAACCTTATGGAAACTTAAATGGTGATTCTTAAATAGCAATGATTTTAATGCAAACTGCTCAGCTTTTAAATAACTTCCAGTTATTTTAGGATTCTAAGGATTGCTAATAAGTTGTAATATAGGTATTTAAAACCTCTTTGACATTGGCTGGGATTTGTAAAACTAAAAACTATTGACCTAAATAAAGAGGTAAACGGAGGCAAGCTAAAACAGTGAGTTTATTCTGGAATAGCAGAGGAATTGCAATTCAGAATATGCAAATGGTAGCAAGCTACAGGTGAGGCACTGAAGGTCTGGGCTCAGCTGTGCTCATGGGCAGGGAATGTAAAGAGAGGGGAGTTCAGTCAGATTCTGTTTAAAAACAATGGAGACACAGTCCAGTTATACAAACAAAGCTCAATTTAGCTCATTTTGCAAGGCTAACAACCTGGGTCATTTCTTGTTCATGCCTCTGGAAACCATAGGCAAAACTTTCCAAGGTTGATAGGAGATGACCTCTAACATTTTTTAAATTTTTTTATTGATTAAAGTATTACATACATCTCCTTTTTTCCCTCCTGACCTCTTCCTAGTGTCTGTGTCCATTGGTTATGCTTATATGCATGCATACAAGTCCTTTGGTTGCTCTCTTACCTCCTACCCCCTGCCTTCCCTCTGAGGTTTGACTGTTCAATGCTTCTCTGTCTCTGGATCTATTTTTATTCATCAGATTATGTTCATTATATTCCACAAATGAGTGAGACCATGTGACATTTATCTTCCTCCGACTGGCTTATTTCGCTTAGCATAATGCTCTTCAGATCCATCCATGCTGTTGCAAATGGTAAGAGCTCCTTTTTCACAGCTGCGTAGTATTCCATTGTGTAGATGTACCACAGTTTTAATCCACTCATCTGCTGATGGGCACTTAGGCTGTTTCCATATCTTAGCTATGGTGAATTGTGCTGCTATGAACATGGAGGTGCATATATCCTGTCTGATTTCTTGGGATATATTCCTATAAGTGAGATTACTGGGTCAAATGGGAGTTCCATTTTTAATTTTTTTGAAGAAACTCCATACTGTTCTCCACAGTGGCTGCACCTGTCTGCATTCCCACCAGCAGTGCACGAGGGTTCCTTTTTCTCCACATCCTCACCAGCACTTGTCATTTGTTGATTTGTTGATGATAGCCATTCTGACAGGTGTGAGATGGTACCTCATTGTCTTTTTCATTTGCATCTCTCGGATGTTTAGTGACTTTGAGCATGTTTTCATATGTCTCCTGGCCTTCTGTATGCCAAACCTCTAGCATTTAAGACAATTCCAATATCATCAGTTTTCGGTAAATCAGGCATTTATGGGAAATCAGTCCTTCTTGAGTTTTGTTTTCCTGAGGGCATATATATGTAAGACTTTCCATTTTTAGATTGACTTTCTTGACAAAACACATTTTAAAAGAATATCATTGTGACAGAATTTTAAATTGTGTGACGTTTAAAGGAAGCAAACCCAAACTTTTAATGATTAGAATCTATGTTATTCATTTGCTGGGAATTTTAAAGGAAAATGTTCAGCATCTTTCAGTTTTTCTGACTGAGCCCTCAATCTTTCACCAGTTCCTGTAGGTCAAGGGGGTCTCTGCGAAAAGGAGAGGTGAGCGGCCCCTTGTTTCCCCAGCCAGCACATGTCATTGGTTTTGCAGCTCAATATCGGCCAGCTCTTTCTGGCATCAGCTTCCTAAAAGCCTGTTTTCTGCAGTAAAATGGATCTTATGTACTGCAGATCCTCTTGAGGGTTTTGAGTTGTGCCTTCTCACTGAAGGAGGGGAATGAAAAGAAGACTCATTTCTCCTTGAGCCTGCTGGTATACCACTCAGGCCTTTCCAGGTGGCATGCGCTCATTATGGTCGGCTTGTTGTTTTCCTTACACAACTCCCTTTGACATGTCCTCTGGGAATGTCTGAACATGTCCGTTAAATTTGACTGGCCTCCCCAGCCCTCTGCTACTCAGGAAAGAGCTCTCTTGGGGAATTCAGAATGTTCCACTAGTGTAGAAAGTCAGAATGATCAGAGTTCCTATGATAGGTAAGGATTTACAAACTTCTTCCTGATTGTTTTGTATTCCCATTGTTTATCTATCTATGTAAATTGGTGATTTGCTGTAGTGGTATGCTCTTGTTTTCTTTCGTTAGTCAATCTGCTATAGGTTCTTGCTTTGTGGTCACATAAAAATGGAACAAAATGAAAGAATAAAACAAATCTCTAATCTTTACTGAGGATATTCTGGAGGTTTTTATCTTACGTTGATCCTTGTTGCTATATTTCCCATTCATCTGTGGAAATCATTGGAAAGGTAAAACTAACAGTGTCCCAAAAAGGCAGAACCTGAGTCTAAGCTCTCTGAAAACCAATGAATGAACACTTTTGTTTTCTGGCTTAGGAACTGTTTCCTGTTGCTGGAAAACAAAACAAGAACAAAAAAAACTATATAGGCATATAAGCACATATATAAGAATTCATTATGCTCTCATGTAGTATAATTGATTCAACTAAAGTTAACTCCTCTCTCTTTTTCTTTACTGCAATATTTGTATTTTTCCCACAAGCCAAAAGTATGCAGAAAGAGAAGCCTGATCAGAGTCTTTCCCCTCACAAATTTCTAAGACTACTGGGAAAGTGACTCACTTTCAGATCCTCCTACTTTATCAGAATGATTAATCAGGTCTCTGCAAACTACTGAATTGGAAGGTCAAATGGGAAGGCCACGCGCTGAGTGACAGAAATTAGCAAATATAAATAGACAAACAACTAGGAAGGTCAACAGGGAAAGGACTGAGTCTTTTCAAATTGATTGTGTAGAAACAGTCACTGTGGTGAGAACAAAAATATTGAGATGTTTACGGTTTTTCTCTGAATAAGATACTCTTAGATGTGAAAAATGAAATAAAACAAATGGATCAACAATAGAAATAAAAAGATGAAATACAGAAGGACCTGAAAAGGGAAATTTTAATAGATGGGTTTTCAAAGACAGGTCCAAGAGATTTACATTTTGAAGTATATGAAGATTCAGCTAAATCTGTCTCAGGACAATCAGGTGTATAATTTTTTTAAATGTATGGGATACTGACTATTATAGTCTAAAGTAAACATTTAGGATGGAGATGTAACTTTACCTATAATTGCTGTCAGTGTTGGATTTTTAGTTTTTCTAGAAATAAAACATAATTTGGGAGAGGGGAAGGGTGACCTATATACTCCCCTTTTCTCCTGGCATAATGCCGTAATCAGCTACTTGGCCTTGACAGTGATCTGTATCTTGCTTTTTGTGTTTTCTTAAATGTCTGTAGAATACGGATACCAGCATCTTGTTACATACTTTATAAACACCCTGTTCCTTGGTAACCTAGTGATTAATCAGCCTTTAGGTAGAGAAGGGTAAATGTGATGAGGTGGAGAGGAGTAAAGTATTTGACCAAACAATCATATGAATTACAGCAGACCCAAATGGGTTTAAAAATGGCTTCCGTTTGACATAGACCTCAGAGGAGACAACCATTTCCACTGAACTATAGCATCTGACCATCTCTCCCACTCAAACCCCTAACAAGGGTGTTACTATAAGGCCTGGGATCACTCCCTGTTTTGTTCTGTTGTAATCTATTATTTGTTAAGGGACAGATGCATAAGTAAAATGTAGCTCTAATTTGGGAAAATAGACCCATACAAAATAATCTTCCAAGAGTAAAGGAAATATTTATACATATATATGCCAAAACGGTCTTTTAAGAAAAAAGCTTTGGAGCATAAAAGATGTGTTACTTTATAATGAAGGGAAATCATTTTTCAGAAAGTCACAATTGTTTAGAAACTATGTGCCCCAATAACATAACCTCCAATTAATTAATTACAAGAAGAAAATGACACAGTCATAGCCATTGGCTTTCAGCACCCTTCTCTCAGAAACTAATGGAAGGAAAAAAGAAAATCATTTAGATTGGAAAAAAATAATTAAAATGTAGGCTGGTTATATCTAGAACCTACCCCAACTTTCTGGTAATACACATTCTTTCTAACACATTGACCACCTAAGCAGCTGATGACAACCAAAGACTTAATATACTGACAGCATTGTGTTCAGAAATATTTGTAATTAGTGGGACAGAAAACTGGTTTGATACTCACATTAGAAAATTAAGAAGCTGCTCATTTAACTCAAGAAGTTAGAAACAGAGAAAATGCAAACTACAGAAGAAAATAAATGGAGAAATTAAATAGAAAACAAAGAATAGAGAAGACCAACAAAATCAAAAGCAGAATCTTTGAAATAATTAAAAAACATCTGAGAAGATGAACCAAGATAAAGGCAGCTTAAAATAATAGGAATTCAAATAAAGGAACAAATAAAAATGTTTATACCTTTGTGCTGGTATACCTGACAATTTAGATATGATATTATCTTTTACAAGTATATAATTGACCAATAGCCAAAGGAATAGCTATTCCAAATATATCTTTAATGATTAAATACATTGAATCATTATTATAAAAATCTATCCATTAAAAAATCAGACCCAGGCCCTACTGGTTTGGCTCAGTGGATGGAGCATTGGCCTGTGGACTCAAGGGTCCCAGGTTCGATTCTGGTCAAGGGCATGTACCTTGGTTGTGGGCACATCCCCAGTAGGGAGTGTGCAGGAGGCAGCTGATCAATGTTTCTCTCTCATTGATGTTTCTAACTCTCTATCCTTCTCCCTTCCTCTCTGTAAAAAATCAATAAAATATATATTTTTTTAAATCAGACCCAGATGGTTTACAAATGAGTTTTACTCAAACTTGAAGGACTAAGTAATCACTTTCCACAAACAGATCTAAAAGAGGGGAGAAGAAATGGAGAGCACTGGGCTCGTTTTGTGATGCTTCTGTAATCCTATCTACAGGCTCAGCAATGTTTTTTGGTCCTTGATGTAAAGGGCATAAGTAAATTCTCATCTTTTCAAAATTGTTTTCCCTGTTCAATTGCAAAAGCTTCCCCTTTAAGTGGAAGTAACTAATCTGCAATGCACTTCTAAGAGGCAATTCCACAGCAATAAATGCCTACCTCAAAAAAGAATATCTCAAACAAGTGAACTTTACAACTCAAGGAATAGAAAACGAAAGCCCGCAGTTAGTAGAAGGAAGGAAATAGCAAAGTCCAGAGCAGAAGTAAATGAAAGAGAGACTGAGACCGTTGAAAAGATAAACAGAATTTATAATACTTTAGTAGACTTGCTAAGAAAAGACATGACTCAAAAAATCAAAACTGAAAAGAGAACACATTACAATTGATACCACTAAAATATATAAGATCCTAAGAGACTACTATGGATAATTATATGCCAACGAATTGCACAATCTAGAAGAAAATGGATAAATTGCTAGAAACATAATCTACCAAGACTGGATTATGAAGAAAAAGAAAATCTGAACAGAATGATCACTCGTACGGAGATTGAATCAGTAATCAGATCTTCCTACAAAAGCCCAGGCTTCACCGGTGAATTCTATCAAACTCTTCCACAAAATAGAAGAGGAGGGAACACTTCCAAACCTAGTTTACGAGCCCGGAATTACCCATCATCTCAGGCACCCACGCTGATCATCAGAGGACCTGGTTTCAAAGAATATTGCCAGGAGGGTGCTGAAGTGGACTTCGTAAACATTCAGTCGTTGTCTCAGGCATTGCTTTTTCTTCATTCGGGGACGGATGGCCATTTATAAAAGATGCTGGAAGTCAGGAGATCACTGCTACCCAGCTAGAGGAGTGATTGGGGCAGTGATAACCAGGATCAAATTGAGGCTCTGGCCATGAACGAACCAACACCCACCACCTCAGTATGATCTCATGTTAAACCTGGGCCTCTTTGGGCCTTTGGCCAGCACGCCATCCCTACACACCAGACCTTTGCTTGCCCTTCCTCTGGGGCAGCCGTCCTTCTCTACCTCATACTCAGGTTTCCTCCTAGCTGGGCCAGGGCGGTGCAGGACGGAGGGCCAGGATCTCTTTCTGGCTTGGGACAAGCCAGTGAACCTGTCAGGTCTCCGTTTCACCTGTTTTAACACGGGCAGTCATCCTGCACTGCTGTCCCTGCCCAGCTGTTGAGAAGCTCCGAGGGGAGTCCCTAGTGAGGGGAGACGTGGGCAATAATTTGTCCACTTGTGAATGTTTTTGTTTCATATATTTTTGCCTCCCTCTCTAACCTAACAGCTTGGAAATTTTGAATAAACACTCATCCAAATAATCCCTTGTGGTTTTCAGTTATATATGCAATCCTGACCCTGTAGATCCAAAAGCAAGCAAGATAAGAAAGTCAACTTTCTTCCAGAAAACGAAGTAACAGGTGTGAATGGCTATCTATAGAGTTGCCTGTGTTAATAACGATCTGAATAAAAAAGTGGAAGCCCTGTCTTCGTTTGGAAGTTTATCTCCTTGAGCCAGAGGTGGAGAGTAATCCATAAACTGCAGTACAGATTCCATGTCCACAGACTTAACCAACCCAGATGGAAAATACTGGAAGACAGAAAAAGTTATGTTGTTGCCGACATGTACTACATAGGCCTATGATGGTTGCATCTGACAAAACGCGTACAGGCTTTGTCATTTTCCCCTACACAATACAGCATAACAACTATTTACATAGCATTTACATTGTATCAGGTATTAATACAGAAATGATTTAAAGTATATGGAAGGATACGCAAACACTATGCCATTTTATATAAGCGACTTGAACATCACAGATTTTGGTATCCTCGGGGGTCCTGGAATTATTCCCCCACAGATACCAAGCGACGACTATATTCAAATAAAATAATTTCTCTTACTCCAAAGAGAACTGGAGCTGCAGTCCCACCCTTTCTCCATCCCAGTTAAGAGCACCTATCAGCACCTTGGCAGCAAAACCATCACAAAATGGTACACCTTCGAATGACAGGCAACCAGACACTAGAGATCTACAGAGCAGAGAGTAAAACCCTTTCCGTTTTCCGTCATAAAGATTTGCACGGTCCTGGGATCCCTGAAAGCTAAGAAAAGAATTTTTTTAAGTAGCTCATGGTATGTCACAACGCTCAGGTGGGACCAGGGCTCCAGTTCTCCTTGGGGTACGAGAGGTTGTTTTATTTGAACACAGTCATCCCTTGGTATCCGTGGGGGAATAATCACAGGCAATGATCTGTTTGGATGCTTGTTCAGCAATTTCTATTTGCAGGTGTGACCTCCCTACCGCTCGCCCTTCCAGCTTGTTATGTCAGTATCTCGATTTTATAGCATGAACGCGTGGAATCTAACTGCTGCTACATAACCAAAGCTTTGAAAGGCCAGAGCAGAAGTGTATATAAGTTGCTCTCAGATGTCAGAGTTCTTGTGTGCTGGTCTCCTCTCCGTCCTAATTAAATTCCAAGTGAAGCTATTTCTCTCTCCTGGGACCACTGCCTCCTGGCTGACAGAAGCCCTCTCCCTTCAGGGGAGAGGGTGGATGGGTCATGTCTTGACCCATCTCCAGGCCTCCAGGAGAGAACTAGAAGGATAAAAGAACATCCCTGGTTTAGTTCATGAATGGAATACCATTCTCTGAAAAGTTCTGTCTTTAGAAAAATCCGTTGAAATACGTTCAAGTTATAGAATCATTACAATTTTGAGCATATGCCTTTAGTTAAGTGCTTAGTTATAGTCAAGGACTTCACATCCATTACCAGCTGAAAATTTAACAAGTATAGCAATTAAGTGTTCAGTGTCACAGTTCTTACCTTTCATTAAGTATATAATAAAGTCTTATTAATAATCCAACAAGAATTGATATAAAAGGTCTTAACACAAATGTCTAATTTGAAGATCTTTTAAAAAAACTATAAATTTATGTAATTAAATTTATGGGGGGCAACATTGGTTAATAACACAGTTCTATAATACACCATCTGTACGTTGCATTGTATGCTCACTACCCAGAGTCTAGTCCAGCCGTGGGCAAACTACGGCCCGCGGGCCGGATCCGGCCCATTCGGCTCTTCTATCCGGCCCGCGAAGCCGAAAGAGTGGAGGGTTCTCTTGCTCTCCCCTCCGCTCCTTTACTTTGAATTTATATTAGTTCACACAAACACTCCATCCATGCTTTTGTTCTGGCCCTTCGGTCCAGTTTAAGAACCCATTGTGGCCCTCGAGTCAAAAAGTTTGCCCACCCCTGGCTAGTCTCTTTCCGTGGCCATAAATTTGACCCCTTTTACCTTCTTCGTACTCCCCCCACCCCACCCACCCCTGTGCTTTTCTGGTAATTACCATACTGTTGTCTGTGTCTATGAGCTTGATGGCTTTCTGCTTTACATATCCCACATATAAGTGAAAGCATAAGGTTCTTGTCCTTTTTCATCTTATGTAACTCAGCATCATACTCTCAAGATCCATCCATGTTGTCCCAAATGGCAGTATTTCATTGTTCACAGACCAATGGAACAGAATGGAGAGCCCAGAAATAAACCCACACATACATGGGGAACTAATTTTTGACAAAGAAGCAAAAAACATACAATGGAGAAAGGAAAACCTCTTCAATGAATGATGTTGGAAAAACGGGAATGTAACTAGCCTGCTATGTGATAGCATACACAAAAATGAACTCAGCGTGGTTTAAAGATTTGACTATAGCCGAAACCGGTTTGGCTCAGTGGATAGAGCGTCGGCCTGCGGACTGAAGGGTCCCGGGTTCGATTCCGGTCAGGGGCATGTACCTTGGTTGCGGGCACATCCCCAGTGGGGGGCGTGCAGGAGGCAGCTGATCAATGTTTCTCTCTCATCAATGTTTCTGGCTCTCTATCCCTCTCCCTTCCTCTCTGTGAAGAATCAATAAAATATATTTAAAAAAAAAAAAAAAAAAAAGACTTGACTATAAGCCTGAAACAGTAAAATACATAGAAAAAAACATAAGCACTAAATGAATGGACCTTGGTCTCAGAGTGGTTTTTGTGAACTTAACCCCAAACACAAGGAAAGTAAAAGCAAAAAATAAATGGGACTACATCAAGCTAAAAAGCTTCTGGACAGCCAAAGAGACTGACAACAAAACCAAAAGGCAAACAATACGTTTGATAAGGGATCGATATCCAAAATATACAAAGAACTTACACAGCTCAGCAAAAAACAAGCAATCCAAATATGTGATACCTTAATCAATAAATTAAAAAACAAACAAAAAACAAGCAATCCAATTTAAAAATGGGCAGACCTGCACAGACACTTCCCCAGGAGGGCATACAGATGGTCAATACACATGAAAAGATGCTCACCCTCACTCGCTATAGGGAAATGCAAATCAGCACCACAGTGAGGTACCACCGCACGCCTGCTGGAATGGCTATTCTCCTTAAGACGAGAAGTAAGTGCTGAAGAGGGTGTGGAGAAAAGGGAATCCACTCACACTTCTAGTAGGAACGTAAATTGGTTCAGCCGCTCTGGAGGTTCCTCAAAAATTAGGAATAGCGCTACTATATGACCCAGCAATCCCTCTTCTGGGTATCAGCCCGAAAAACTGGAAAACACTTACTCATAAAGACCTATGTATTGGGTGTGGGGGAGGGGGCAGCTGGGGAGAGGGCAGTGGGAAGGAGACATCTGAGTACTTTCAACAATAGAGTTTAAATTTTTTTAAAAAATCTGTGTAGCCCTGTGTTCTTTGCAGCGTTATTCACAGTAGCCAAGACATGGGAACAACTGGAGTGAACTTAGACCAGGGGTGGGCAAACTTTGTGACTCGAGGGCCACCATGGGTTCTTAAACTGGACCGGAGGGCCGGAACAAAAGCATGGATGGAGTGTTTGTGTGAACTAATATAAATTCAAAGTAAAGGAGCGGAGGGGAGAACAAGAGAACGGGATAGAACAGCCGGATCCAGCCCGCAGGCCGTAGTTTGCCCAAGGCTGGCTTAGACAGATGGTTGGAGAGAGACGTGGTATATGCATGAGAAATGATGAAATATAAATTATTATTCAGTGAAAATTTACAAAATGTTGTCAAAAAGCAGAGCTATCTGACTCCCTTTCAATATATGTAAGAAAAAAAGTTTTGACACACGTTTTTGCAAATAAATACAGAAGGGACGTGCACAGTACCTAAACCAATATTCCCACCCCAGTGTCTCTGTGGCATGGTTTGTACTAATCATTTGCTTATTGCACACTTCTAAAGCAGACCTCACTCCGTGTCCACATGTGTAATCATAGTCAACCTCACAGAAGAAAACCTTGGTCTGGAAGGAAAAAGTACCCAAATTCGCGTCCATATTGTGCCACTTAAAAGTTGAACTTAAACATATTACATGCTCCCCAGCCCCTCCGTTCCCTCTCATTGGTGAGTGTGTAATTTGGCATCATTAGCATTGCAGCCAGGGATATTTCAACATCTGAATTGGTGGGGTCTAATCATTCAACATCTGAATTGGTGGGGTCTAATCATTCAACATCTGAATTGGTGGGGTCTAATCATTTAACAAACAGCAAATGAAAAGCATTAGTGATCCCCATCATTTACTCGTCAGGTGAAACTTCTACATGTGGGAGGTAGACCTGACATTGAGTTTCCTGAAAGGCACACATTGAAGAAAAGGTCTTTCCACCGTGAGAGGTGATGGCCAGGAATTAGACCAGGAGAACACCCAGCCGCTCATTTTGCATCAGTGTTGCTCTTTAGTCTTTCTGCGTGATGATTTTTTAAAAAATACTTTATTGATTTCAAAGAGGAAGGGAGAGGAAGAGGGAGAGGGAGAGAAACATTAAAATGAGAGAGAATCATTGATCAGCTGCCCCCTGCACGCCCTCTCCTGGGGACCGAGCCCGCAACCCGGGCATGTGCCCTGACCAGGAATGGAGCCTTGACCTCCTGGTTCCTAGGCGGACGCTCAGCCCCCGAGCCACTCCGGGCGGGCCTGAGAGCTGCCTTTGATTCAAGGCATCAGCAGCTTCTCGTGAAGGGGTGCATGAATGACGTCCACGGCGAGGTATGCTTACGGTCAAAGCACCAGAATGAAAACTGTGTCTGACTCTGTGACTGTCTCTCCAGGGCCCACGGACCTCAGCATGAAGAGGCAGCTGGCGCCCAGCTCCGGCTCCTCCAGCAGCGCCAGCTCCAGGCCGCAGCTGAGTCCCACCGAGATCAACGCCGTGCGGCAGCTGGTGGCCGGGTATCGGGAATCGGCTGCGTTTCTATTGCGTTCCGCAGATGAACTGGAAAACCTTATCTTACAGCAGAACTGACTCCCACGGCGATCCCGGTCACGGAGGTCCAAGTTTGCCGTTTCCGCTAAGGACATTTTGATTTCCCAGCAGCGATGGGCCTCCTGCACAGTCTTAAGGGAAACACTTCCGCGCGGCCACACTGTCTTTGGTCCACAAAGTGACGTGTTCGGGTGCCTCCAAGGAACTCTGGCCTCTGAAGCACTTGAGATGCTGTGTGTCCAGCCTGCTGCTTTTCGTTGTCAGTGTCAGCATAACTGTCTGGGCCAAAAAAAAAAAAAAAAAAAAGGCTGTAGATTCCTACTTCAAGGATAAAATGGAAAGAAGCTTGTGCTATAAAGAATAGCTCCAGATCCAACTGAGATATGAGTGGAATTTGCTACTGACTTATTGGACTGAAAGCTGCAGGATCTGGCAAAAAAAAAAGAAAAAAGAAAAAAAAAACAAAGCCAAAATTTCTTGTTACAGGTTATAACAATGAAAAGGATCTTGTATTTTAAAAAATATATATATATGTAATTTTTATAAAAAGGAAACTTGTTTTTCATTCAAAATGGTCATTTTTACTTTGGTAACTTTTTCATAGGCCCTAAAAGAAAACTGTTTTGAGAAAACTACTGTAAGTACCTTTTCCACATCCCTTGGCCTTCTCCTCTTTCCAAATTCTTTCTACAAAAATAACACTTGATGCTGGAAAAACACACACCAACCCTTGCCTCTGTCCTTGACATCGTCACAGCAGGAAGTACTTCCGAGAGAAGCCTGCACTCACGCTGACCCCAAGCATTCCAGGCAACACTGCAGCTTTACCATAGCGGTTTTCATCACAGTCAAATATTTAAAGAGACATATCCTTGGGGGGTGGGGGGCACACCTTGGTTTCCTGCAGCTCACCCCGGGTAGCCGCTGCCACGTCTGACGAGCATCCCTCCAGCAGCAGCTGGATGTAGATGGCAATGTTAGGAGGTTGCAAGTGACAATCTGAAAATTTGCACTCGTGTGTAGTTTAATTTTCATTTCTCTTTCAGACACAGTTTCCAAACAGACCACTGCCTCTCCCGATGTGACCTGTGTGATTTTACAGTCCTAGGTAAACATATGATGTGAAGGACTCTCGGTGGCTGCAGCGGCAACTTAAATAAACTGCCCCCCCTCCCACTCCACCCCCTTTGCCCCATCCTCTGCCCTTGTTTCTGATTTTATAGCGTTGGATACACACGAAGGGTGTTTTCTTTGTGCACTGAGGCAAGCCTGTTTTTAAGCTGGTTAGGGAGTACATCAGTTAATGCTTCTCTTACAGTTTTTCTGTTGTTCAGCTTTGGTTGGGTTACCAGTTCTTTGCGCATTCCTGAAATTTGCCTTATTTTATGTAAAATTTATGTCATTCCGTTTTTGACAAGTTTAGGCATCAGTGAAGTTTCTTATCTACTTGTTATAGTTTTTCACGTAATGACTGTGATTGTGACCAAGTAATGTGCACTTTTTCCTGTAACTGTGGACATTGCGATGCTTTTTTCTTCTAGTGTTTCTAGAATTACTGTTCCTTACAAGTTATGTAAACAAAACACAAAAAGAAACAAAAAATTTTGTGATACTGTTGGTGAATATAATGTGAGAAATCTTATTGAAATATGAGTATTTTGGAAATACATAGATGCACAAACATCTTTTAAGATGTGGATTTAGAGTTTGCTTATTTAAATGAAAATTCAAAAACTGAGGGCTGGTATAGTTTTCTTTGTTTTGTTGGGTTTAATAAACAGATTTCTGTGTTAAAACAATGATTGTGAAACCTTATAAACTTTCCGAATAGCATGATTTTTAACGTTTAGCAGTTTTTAAAGCTGGAAATGAAATTGTGTGCCTACATTTACCACAAAATGGATAACCCATACTTGTACTCAGAAACAGCCTAAGGTGTCGGAGACTCCACGTCGAGTCTAATAATTTATTCCAAGAAGGGTGAAGCGAACTAGCAAAACCAAGGATGTTTCATTTGATTATTTAAATCTGATTTAAGAATTTATCCTTTTTGTTGTTGTTAACCCTCACCAGAGGATATTTTTTCCACTGATTTTTTTTTTAGAGGGAGAGAGAGAGGGGTGGGGATAGAAAGAGAGAGAAACATCAATGTGAGAGAGACACATTGCTTGATTGCCTCCTGTACAACGGGGCCTGGAATCGAACCTACAACCCAGGTTCATGCCCTTGATCAGGAATCAAACCGAGACCCCTCAGTGCCTGTGCCAACGCTCTAACCCAGTGGTCGGCAAACTGCGGCTCGCGAGCCACATGTGTCTCATGAGCTGCGGTTTGCTGCTCTGTTGACTAATGAGTTTGCCGACCGCTGACCTAGACTCTCGATTCCATAATTACAGGCTGTTGTTGTTCCTTGTGATTAAGCCCCTATCCCAGTGGTCGGCATACTCATTAGAGAACAGAACGGCAAACCGCGACTCGCGAGCCACAGTTTGCCGACCACTGCTCTAACCACTTGGCCACTCTGGCTAGGGCGTGAATTTATCTTCTATGCCTCATTTTTACGTGAGTAATCTGGCTCTTTAGGGCACTCATATTGAACTTGGAAGAAACAGACCTGCTTTAAGTGCTTGCTTCATGCTTTGGGTGTTGTGGGAATAGAACCGGAGGCTTTGGTCATTGCCATTTAGCAAAGGAAGGCGGGGCTGGGGTTCAGCATGGACGTCAGAGGTCCCTCAGTGGTACGAACGAAGCCGATGGCGTGGGGAAGGCAGGCTCCAGCGAGGTGCTACTGTTGTGTGAAGTCTGCGTCTTCAATTACAACTTCCATGCCCGTCCAGAGCCCCCAGTGCAGGGGTCCTCAAACTTTTTAAACAGGGGCCAGGTCCCTGTCCCTCAGACCGTTGGAGGGCCGGACTATAGTTTAAAAAAACAAACTATGAACAAATTCCTATGCACACTGCGGGCCCGGGACGCTTCGGCTGCTAAGCAGGACAGGCAGCGGCACCCGGCGGGCCGGATCCATGTCCTCGGCGGGCCGTATGTGGCCCGCGGGCCGTAGTTTGAGGACCCCTGCCCCAGTGTCTTCGCTCTTTGCACATCTACCTAAACAGCTGAGGGTACCAGGTCCCCCCCCCCCCCGCCACCGCCCCCCGGTTCCCCCAGGAGAGCTCAGAGCCCATGTGAAGGGCCAGTTTGCTTTCCTCTTCCTTGATGACAGCACCTGACAACAGCCTGGTCCTCCCGATGCTGTCACCGGAGCGGGACTGCACCCCGACAGGGCGGCGGAGACCTGCTGCCAGTGCCATCCGAGTGAGCGACCGGTGCTCATGGCAGAGGAGGCGCAGGGCCTGCCACTCCTGCCGGTGGCCCCCTGCCCGCCAAAGGCATCTGGCACATAGGGCTACTTATCACCGCAAGAAAGCGCCTCGAAATAACCACAGGGCACACACGAGCCGCTCCTGAAGGTCCTTCAGCCGCGACATTTCAGTGGCAGGACTCGGTAATGAAGGCGCTCGGACAGGAGGTAACCGCCCTTTCCCCATCCCCGGCACCGGCACCGCGTGGCTGCTGCCCTGACGTCTCACGGGACCCCAGGGGCCGGGGCAGTCACCTCCCATCGCCCACAGGTGGCTGAGAGGTTAAGGGACTTGCCAGGAGCACAGACTCCACGAACTGGAGCCCCCCGCGGACCCCAGCTCCCCCAGCCCAGCCCCGTCCCTGCAGGCGGCTGCCTCCTCCTAAGTAAAGGCATCCCGGCCGCGCGCCGGAGCCAGGCCTGAGCACCAACGTTTAGCCGTTTTATCTGTGTCGCTAAATAATATTTTTTAAAATGCACTTGACATCAAGTGGAACGACGAAACACACGTTTTATCCTGCATGGAGAGGGTTAATTTCCCTTAAACATTCTCTACACGTACGAAGAGCCACGATGAACACCACCACTGATGAAAACCGAGTCCGCAGAGCGTGGAGAGCAGGCAGGGACCCTAAGGAAGATGGGTGCCTGCTGCCTCCACCAGGAGAAGGAAAGGGTCACCCACAGGAACCAGAGGAAGTGCAAGCACCGAGACTGAGGTCTTAGACCGATGCAGGTGCTAACCGGCTGCTGACATGAACCCTGACCCCACTGGTGCAAACAGCACTCAAACACCAGTCGTGGCATCACAGTAATTCGAACGCCGCCCCCTTCTTGGAAACAGTGTTTTTTGGAAGGCGCCACAATGCTGTTGGTAGAAAAACCTTTCTTCGGGTAGGTGGGCAATCATATTCCACTTTTTATGTTTTGATTGCAAAAGAAACGTGGGAAATACAGAATAGGGAAAAGCCAATCCCAGCATCCACAGAGAACCACGAATAACTTCCCTTTCAGCTTTTAGCTAAACAGGGCTGTGAATGTTTTATTTTATTTTATTGTAGATGGTGTTTCCTCGCCTGCCTTGCTAACGGGCAGTGGACCGTGAATATTTCCCCACCATCAGGCATTCTTAGTCAGTCTTATTTCAGTGACGGTGGAGCATTACGTTGTCTGATGCACCTGGGCTAGTTCCCTGTTGCCACTAACAAATCACCCCAGACCTCATGGGTGTACGGCACCCTGTGGGTAGGAAGCCTAGGGGTTGGCAGGGCTGTGTTCCTACTGGGAACCATCCCCTTGCCTACTCTCGCCCCTTAGCAGGTGTACCGGTTACTAATGCGGATTCCTTTCAATAGATGGAGTTACACATATGTTGACATATGTGCGATTTGATATGTATGCTATTTTGTTGTATAGACAACAAGCTTCAAAACTTCCTATGTCAAATTTGCTGAAGGTGTTAACATCATAGTTTTACGCTTAAAAATGTCGAATTTTGTGCCAAAAAAAGAGCATTCGCGGGAAGATTTAATTCGTTATTTTGAGGAAAAGGGCTGCTGAAAGTTATTGTATACTTCAGGAAGCTTATGGTGAACATGCTCCATCTCAAGATACTTGTGAACGCTGGTTTAAACGCTTTAAAAGTGATGACTTCGATCTGAAAGACAAAGAACATCCAGTTCAACCGAAAAAGTTTGAAGACCAACAATTACAAGCATTATTGGATGAAGATGCGTGTCAAACTCAAAAACAACTTGCAGAAAGATTAAACGTTGCTCAGCAAACAATTTCCAATCCTTTACAAGCAATGGGAAAGATTTTAAAGGAAGGAAAATGGGTGCCACATCAACTGAACGAAAGACAAATGGAAAACCGAGAAGTCATCAGTAAAATGTTGCTTCAACGGCATGAAAGAAAGTCTTTTTTGCATCAAGTTGTGACTGGCAATGAAAAGTGGATTTATTTTGAGAACCCAAACACACAAAATAATGGGTTGATCCAGGTCAACCATAACATTGACTACAAGGCCAAATGGCTTCAGAAAGAAGACAATGCTCTGTGTTTGGTGGGATCAGGAAGGTGTGGTGTATGATGAGCTTCTAAAACCAGGTGAAACCATTAATACTGATTGCTACCGACAACAATCAATTTGAACCACAGCTTTGATCGTAAAACGACCAGAATGGGCCAGAAGACATGGCACCATTACACACTTCAAAACCAGTTAAAGACACGTTAAAAGATCTTGCCTGGGAAGTATTAACCCCCCCGCTGTATTCACCAGACCTTGCTCCTTCAGATTATTACCACTTGTTCACATTGATGGCACACACACTTTCTGAGCAGCACTTCAAAACGTACGAAGAAGTGAAAAATTGGGTCTCTGAATGGTTTGCCTCAAAACAAGAAAAGTTCTATTGGGACAGTACCCACAAACTACCTGAAAGATGGGGGAAATGTGTAGCTAGCAATGGACATTGCTTTGAATAAAGCACTTTTGATGTTTCTCTTGAAATGATCGTGTTTTCTTTTATACAAAATCTGCATTATTAACCGGTCCACCTAGTATGTGCCCTCGTTGAGTACATTGGCACCACATGGATTAAAAAAAAAAAAGAATTATTTAATTAGCAGATTTAATTCCACCTATGAACTTAACTCTATGTTGATCTGTACCAAAACATTGGCAGGTTCTGATGACCAGGATGTGGCCATCTCGGGAAGGAGGGCTCGGGCGGGGGGGGGGGGGGGGGGCATTGTTCTGCCTAAGACAGTACCTTCATATCCTTTTCTTTTTTTAAATATATTTTATTGATTTTTTACAGAGAGGAAGGGAGAAGGATAGAGAGTTAGAAACATCGATGAGAGAGAAACATCGATCAGCTGCCTCCTGCACACCCCGCACTGGGGATGTGCCCACAAACCAGATACATGCCCCTGACCAGAATCGAACCTGGGACCTTTCAGTCCGCAGGCTGATGCTCTAGCCACTGAGCCAAACCGGTCAGGGCCATTTCCTTCTTTTTTAAAGAAAAACGTCTCTGGACCCGCCCAGACGTCTGTGCCCATCCCCCTGCACTAGCAGTCATCAGTTAACAGCACACTCATGTTAGAAGTTAATTGTCTGCTGCTGTACGCACAGTTTTTCTTCTGTGTAAAGGATATGTCTCTCTTGGAAATTATTTTAATGGCATTTTTCTCAAATGCCTCACATTTGAATTAAATGGATAAAAGGGATAAATATGGTCCAAGTGCAGCTAAATCTTTCAGGGTAAAAACCCAAATGTGTCTGGATCCTTTCCTCCACCGCTCTGACTCCTAGAAGGTGGCTCTGTCCAAGGTATTGCTGAGAGAAGTCTGAGGAGGCCCCAACCCGCTGGGCCGAGGTGGGTGGCCCCAGGGTCTGCGAGCAATCCAGCCACATGCCTTACACTCCCAACGGCAAGTGCCAGCAGCGTCGTATTTACTCTGAGCAATTAAATGATACATTTAACGTTCGATGTTACAAGATGACACGTCTTTTAAAAGGAAGGATCTCGGAATAACATCTACTGAATTGAGGAAAGTCACCCTAAAAATTAAACCTCTTTGCTTCACTTTCTTTGCTAGATACTTTATTTATATATTAAAATTTCCCCTCATTTAGTTTCTTTTTCCTTTCAAAGGCTACGAAGATCAAAGATAATTCAAGACCATTTTTAATGCTACGAGAGAGAGAAAACATATAACAAAAGCATAGAGCACAGAGAGCAAATGCTATTACAGGTGTGGGATTTGGCGCCTTTTTCCCTCCTTGATTTTTTTTAAATGTTTTTATTGATTTCAGAGAGAGGAAGGGAGGAGGAGAGAGAGATAGAAACATCAATGATGAGAGAGAATCACTGACCCAATCCGCCTCCCGCACGCCCCACTGGGGCTGGAGCCCGCCACCCCTGCATGTGGCCTGACCAGGAATGGAACCGCGACCTCCTTGCTCATGCGTCAGTGCTCAACCACTGGGCCACGCCGGCCGGGCTGCCCCTGACTGTCTGATGTCTCATGTTCTCCGGTTCAGGGCTTGGACTGGGAAGTGGTTTTCACGCGCCTAAAGCCCGAGAGGACAAGTGACTCCACCAGATTTCTTTGTTCCTTGGCCAGAGGGAGGCTTCTGAGGTCAGCTGTAAAGTGAACCCCAGGGAGGAGCCCTCATAGCCTCTTAGCTCATTAACTTTCTTTCATTTTATTATCTTTTAATATATTTTATTGATTTTTTACAGAGAGGAAGGGAGAGGGATAGACAGTTAGAAACATCGATGAGAGAGAAACATCGATCAGCTGCCTCCTGCACACCCCCTACTGGGGATGTGCCCACAACCAAGGTACATGCCCTTGACTGGTATCGAACCTGGGACCCTTGAGTCCGCAGGCTGATGCTCTATCCACTGAGCCAAACCGGTTAGGGCAACTTTCTTTCATTTTAACCGATGCATGTTTTTCTGACCTACTGTGTGCTAGGCATTCATTGTCTCTGGCACAGAAAAACTATTCCTGCTTCAAGAGTCACGTCCAGTGGGGGAGAGGGACCGAAGTTAGAAAACCAAAGGACAGAGCAACGGGGCAGCATGTAATGACAGAAGCATCCGGGCGGGTCAGAGGAGGACCAGGTCCTGCCTCAGTGGGGTGTGGGGAGCTGGCTGGCCACAAGGCCCAGAGCTGTGGGGAACCCTGGCAGAACTGCCCAGCGTATTTGGGAGGACGGAAGAGACAGGTGTCAGTGAAGGGCATGCATATACGCAGAGGAGAATCACACTCGGGCACCCCAATCTCAACACCAGCAACTGGACTTCCAAAGACAGAGGACAATCACGGACGGGCACCCCAATCTTGCCTCCGGGACCCCTGCTTTCCACGTCCTCCAGAAAAAAGAAAATAAAAGCGGGAACTGAAACACCCAGCCTTCCAGCCGCAGGTGGAGAAGAGGTCCGAGTTCAGAGCGAGGGGTCAGGCACCCTGAGTCATACAGGGGCCCCGAGTCCTGCTGAGGCCCAACAGCAGTGAGACAGTGGCCGTGGCCCGCGAGGGTGGATAGAAGGTTCAGGACCTGTGTGGCACCCATCTGTCCAACACAGCAAAGAACGAAGGCAGGCAGACAAGGAGAGGCCCTGCACTTCCTTTATTAAGATACATCTGAAATAAAATACCTGCCAACAAAACATTTCTTTCTACAGTAAATGCTTTGTTTGCCAACTCTTATGTGAGGAAGCAATTTTTTCCGCTTCCTTTAACAACCTGAAATTATAATAAGGTCACCTACGACAAACCTTCCATTAAGGAATCTTATCGACAGCGACTGAAAACAGAAATGTCACAATCCAAACACTCTTTTGCTGACCGAGGTACTTCGGAGCTGTTTTGTGATATGCTGTTAGCGGAAAAGCAGTTCTCAGTGCGAGCCACGCGCCTAAAAGGAGCTACTGGAAAACAGCGCGGCGGGAAGTAGGCTCTGACCTTAGTGCCAGGGCGGTTCCTGCCACCTGGCACCCTCCCCTCTCCAACCCATTCCGTTTTCTTCCCGACAAGGATGAGGGCCTGCAGCCATTTCATCTCCTTGGTAACGTCTGTGTGGAGTTCCATCCCCTTCCTGTAGGAGGCAGGCCTTGTAAGCAGAGCTCTTTTAAAAAACATATATATTTTTTTTATTGATTTCAGAGAGATAGAAACATCAATGACGAGAGAATCATCGACCAGCTGCCTCCTGCATGCCCCCTATGGGGGATCAAGCCCACAACCTGGGCATGTGCCCTGGACTGGAATCGAACCCGGGACCCTTCAGTCCACAGACCGATGCTCCATCCACTGAGCCAAACCAGCTAGGACTCAGCAGAACTCTTTTCCATTCACTTTTGCAGCACACAGCCTGGAAGAGGGTCAGGCAGGAGCGTTGCTGCTCATAAGCATTTGACATCTGGCTCTCCTTGTAATAATAAATGTTTATCTTGTTTTCTTTCCTAGAAGACAGCATCCGGGTAGAAATCTACTAGAGGCTCCAGCCTCTGTTGAATCATTTACCAACAGTGGAACTCCGAGACCTGGGCTAGGTGCCGATTTGTAGCAATAAAGAATTTTGCGAGTTATCAGTCTCTCTTCTGGGGACTTCATAGAATTAATCCGGGGCATATATATCAGGAAGAAGTAAGTGTTTAAGTTAGTTAAATAGTAACTCTGAAGGATTATGACACACTCTTCATTTAACCCCCTAGAACAAGCATGTCAAACACGCGGCCCGTGGGCCGCAAGCTTCATTTATTTGGCCCGTATTAGCCTTCGAGTTTGACATGCTTGCCCTAGAAGTTGGAGTTTACATTGCTACGTCCTGCCCGCTACTGGAAGAGAGAGTAATAACAAACAGTAACTAGTCACAAAGCAAAACAAGCTTTTTTTATCTGGAAACAAATGTTCTCTCTTCGCTAGAGTAAATTACATGCTCAACTGCCCCTCCCCCCTGTATTCCTTTCTACTTCCAAAATAAACAAACAGTGAAGCAAGGGGAGCATTAAGACAACTAGCAGTGAAACAGGAAGAAAAGGAGCCTATACATAGGACATCTCTTGAAAACAGAAATAATCTTTTATTTTTGTAGAACTATTTAAACAGTTTGAGCTGTTTAGTAATTATCTTCCTATATATAAACTCTCTCCATATGGCATGCAATTGTAAGGGTTATCTAGCTTCTATAAATTAAACTTTTTCTGAATATTAGACAGAGCACATTCTTATATTTACTTTCATGGACTCATATTTACTTCAGTTTCTCTTTAATTCCCAATGAAGTAACTTCATGCATAATAGAAATACAAGCTATAATAATAAAAGCGTAATATGCTAATTAGACAGGACAGCTGGATGACCTTCCGGACGACCTTCTGGATGACCTTCCGGATGAAGCTGGGGCTGCGAGGGCCGAGGCAAGCCGCTGCAGCTGTGAGGGCCGAGCCCCTTGCACAAATTTCGTACATTGGGCCTCTAGTGATAATATATAAATATAGCCCTTGATTTTAATCAGATGCTATACTATGTTTTTACTATGTTTCTTTTCTAGATAAGACTAATTTTTTCCTGCCCAAATCTGCCCATAGCTCACCCTCCCAAACCCCATGTGGAGACAGAGCAGGTCATCTCTAGCATTTGACCTGTGCCCAATCAGATGAGGACAACCACCTATACACAGGCATTCTGACTGCTATTTAATCAATAATCTGCACTATATTTGTTTAAGCATTGGCCAAATAAACCAACTGCCCGTTGATTTCAAGCAGATACTTATAAAATCTTGCTCAAAATATCTGACATATGAGCAAGGTAGTCTAAGAAGTTTACTAAGATATCTCCCAGGACCTTTAAACCCTAATCTTGTGCTTTATGATATTATAAAGCAATAGTGCATACACATTGTCAAATCATTTCCAGTCAGCATGCATATCATAATCAATTCTTAATTACTAAGCTTTGAGAAAACAGCAACCCTTCCATAAATGTACCCCGCTTCTTGCTCCAGACCCATCAATCATGGTGGTTTCTGTCAACGAGCTGTGTTCAGTATCTGGTTCTTTCTCAGGACCATCTCACCCAAAGTCACCAACTTTCCCTTAGGTAAGACATGTCGATGCATCAATGACTAATCAGCCTATGCATGCCTTTGGTATTTTTTAAATTGGAGGTATGTTAGGATCCAGCTATGTCCATCGAAGGCCTTCACACACTCAAGCAACTTGTAGCTGAGCTTATATTTAGTATCATTCGTCAACATTGAAAACCACCAGGTGTAATTCAGTTAATGGTCACAGGTCATAATCATGGCTTCCTCATATGGCAGATTCAAATATTGTTCACCAGTATCAAAAAACCATAAGGTGAAACTCAGTCAATGGTTGCAGGACAAACCCCTATTACCTCCCCATTAACCCTTATCCTATATAATAAAAGGGCAATATGCAAATTGATCCTGATGGCAGAACGACCGGGAATGACCGGTCACTATGACATGCACTGACCACCAGGGGGCAGATGCTCAACGCAGGAGCTGCCCTCCCCACCCCCCACCCCCCCCCACCCCCCGCCCAGTGGTCAGTGCGCTCCCATGGAGAGCTCCGCTCAACCACAAGCCTGGCTGATGGCTGCAAGCACAGTGCCGCCTTCATGGCAGCACTAAGCAGCCAGTTGGACATCCCCCGAGGGCTCCTGGACTGCGAAAGGGCACAGGCCAGGCTGTGGAGACCCCCCCCCCCCCGCCTCCTGTGGACGAAATTTCGTGCACTGGGCCTCTAGTATTATATGGAATCATCAATATGTTGCCAAACTCCCTAAACAAGATTAAGTCTATGATAATATGCAAAGCCTAGTTCCCACCCATGGTAATACAAATAAACATGTTATATATAATCAAGCAAATTCAATAACAAAATATACTCAGCCTAATAATTATGGAACCATTCAATGAAAAAATCCTGCCCTGATACAAGCATGCTACTTGAATGAATTAATTTTCCTTAGATAACTACACCGCTAGATCTGTCACTTCCTTTTAATCATCTAAAACAACTGTATTTATTGATGCTCAGAAATTTCCCCAATTCACTAATATTCCAAATTGGCGTCTGATTAACAGTAAACACCTTACACTAACCCATTACCTATATGCAACCTAGACTCAATCTGTTAATGTAGTTTAATATCAAAGCAAGGCAGTGAAAATGCCTAGGCGAGTTCACTTACTCCATACACACATAGGTTTGGTCCCAGCCTTTCTATTAATTTTTACTAAAATTACACATGAAAGTATCTGCATCGCAGTGAGATTGCCCTTTAATCATATATGAGTAAAAGGAGCAGGCATCGATCGAGCACACTTAGAATAGCTCATAATGCCTTGTTCAACCACACCCCCATGGGAGACAGCAATAATAAAAATTGACCCATAAATGGAAGTCTAAGTTATATTAACCAGGTAACTTTTGTGCTAGCCACCATGGTCATAGGATTAACCCAAGGTAATAGAATCTGGCATAAACCCCATTAAATATTTTTAATAATGAAGTTAAATTTTAACTAGGCCATAAAAAGCTATAGCTAAAATAAAATTAAGCCACAAAGGTGACTTTAAGAATCCTGACTACATGATAGCTAAGATCTAAGACTCAAACTGGGTTTAGATACCCCACTAGGCTTACCCCTAAACCCACACAATTTCTATAATAAAATTATTTGTAAGAGTACTGCTAATACTCAAAGAACTTGGCCAAGTTCTATATGTCTCTAGAGAATTCTGTCTATAATTGATAAATCCCTATAAACCTTGCCAACCCTTGCTAATATAGCTTATATACGGCCATCTTCAGCAAACCCTACAAATGAACTACAGTACAAATAAAAATGTTAAGTTAAAGTGTAGCTTATGGGGTGAAAAAAATGGGCTACATTTCCTATTTTAAGAACACTATTCTTATACAGAAGATTTTGTGGAACTAGAGGATTTATTAGTAAAATTAAGAACAGAGAGCTTAATTGAATCAGGCCACAGAGCACAAATAAGTTGCCCATCAATTCAAAGCCTCATAGCAACAACATATTCAATTATGCATGCTTATCCCATATAATAAAGAGGTAATGTGCAAATTGACCCTCACGCCCTCATGTCACAAGATGGCCGCCCCCACGTCGTTACAAGATGGCTGTCCCCACGTCATCACAAGATGGCCACCCCCACATTGTCACAAGATGGCTGGTAGGGGAGAGCAGTTGGGGGCAACCAGGCCTGCAGGGGAGGACAGTTGAGGGTGATCGGGCTGGCAGGGGAGCAGTTAGGTGTCAATCAGGCTGGCAGGGGAGCAGTTAGGGGCTATCAGGCTGGCAGGCAGAGCGGTTAGGGGCAATCAGGCTGGCAGGCAGAGTGGTTAGAAGCCAGCAGTCCTGGATTGTGAGAGGGATGTCCCACTGCCAATTTAGGCCTGATCTCTATGGGATCGGACCTAAACAGGCAGTTGGACATCCCCCAAGGGGTCCCAGATTGGAGAGGGTGCAGGCTGGGGGACACCTCCCCCCACCCTCCCAGTGCATGAATTTCATGCACCAGGCCTCTAGTGTGTAAGTAAAATGAATGACAGCAATAAAACGAAGGATGAAGGGGAGTGATTAGGATTTTAATTATTACAAGGTATTCAAATTACCTATGAAGTGGTATAGCATTATGTGAAAGTGGACTTGGATTAGTTGTGAATGTATCTTGCAAACTCTAGGGCAAACACCAAAAATATTTTTAAAACCAGAAATGAAAGAAAAATGAAATCATAAAATTCTCAGTTAAAATCACAAAAGGCAGAAAAAGCGCAGAACACAAAAATTGCAAAAAACAACAAGTGCAACAAATAGAAAAAAATAACAAATGCAGTACATATTAATTCAATTATATCAATAATCACTTAGAATGCCAATGGCCTAAATACACAAATTAAAAGCTGAGATTGCCAGAGTGGATCAGAAAACATGACCCAACTATATGTTGCCTACAAGAAAGCTATTTTAACAATAAAGACTCATTATTAAAGGTAAAGGGGTAGGGAAATATATACTATGCTAACACTAAAAGAAGGAAAGAAGGAGTAGTATACTAATTTCAGGCTAAGCAGATTCAGAGCAAGGAGAGTTATCAGGAATACAGAGGTGTGTTACATAATGATAAAGGGGTTAATTCAACTAGACAAAACAACCTTTAATGTGTGTGTGTCTAATTACAGGGTGCTGAACTATAGGAGGCAGAAGCTGATAGAACAACAAGGAGACATAGATGAATCCACTACCATAGTTGGAGACTTCATTGCCCCTCTTTCAGAAATGGACAGACCCAGCAGGCAGAAAAATCAGGAATAATATCTCAAGTTCTATAGCACTGTCAGTCAACTGGACTGATATAATTGGCATCTATAGATGACTTCATCCAACAACAGCAGAACACACATTCTTCTCAACCTCACATGACACATTCACCAAGAAAGAGCCCATTGTGGGCCATAAAAAATACCTTAATAAATTTAAAAAAATAATATTTATACTCTTATACCACACTGTAATTAAACCAGAAACAAATACTAGAAAGATAGCTAAAAAATCCTTAAATACTTGGAGATTAAACAACACAGTTCTAAATAATTCCAAATAAGAAAATCTCAAGTCAAATAAGAAATCTCAAGATACTAAAAAAGACTTTGAAGTAAATAAGAATGAGAGCACAATATTTCAAAATTTTGGGAATGCAATGAAAGCAGTATTTAGAGTGAGATTAGAGCATTAAATATTGTTTTAAGAGAGAGAGAGCCCAAGTCAATAATCTATGATTTTATTTTAGGAAACTTAAAGAAGTCCAAATTAAGTTCAAAGTATGCAGAAAAGTAATAAAAATCAGAGCAGAAATTAAATTGAAAATAAGAAATCAAAAGAAAGATTAAATAAGCCAAAGTTAGTTTTTAAAAAGACCAGTAAAATTGATAAGCCTCTAGGCACAGTAATTCTATCTAATAAAAGAGTAATATGCAAATTGATTGTCACTCTAACACACAAGATGGCTGCCCCCATGTGGACACAAGATGCTACCACAAGATGGCCAGCAAGGGAGGGCAGTTGGGGAGGGCATTTGGGGGTGACCAGGCTGGCAGAGGAGGGAAGTTGGGGGTGACTGGGCCTGCAGGGAAGGGCAGTTGGAGGGGGAACCAGACCAGCAGGGGAGAGCAGTTAGGGGTGATGAGGCTGACAGGGGAAGGCAGTTAGGGGTGACCAGGCTGGCAGGGGAGGGCAGTTAGGGGTGACCAGGCTGGCAGGGGAAGGCAGTTAGGAATGACCAGGCTGGCAGGGGAGGGCAGTTAGGGGCAATTGGGCTGGCAGGGGAGCAGTTAGGCATCCATCAGGCTGGCAGGCGAGTGGTTAGGGAGTGATCAGGCTGGCAGGCAGAAGTGGTTAGGGGCAATCAGGAAGGCAGGCAGGCGAGCAGTTGGGAGCCAGCAGTCCTGGACTGTGAGAGGGATATCCGACTGCCCGTTTAGGCCCGATCCAAATTCTGTGCACCGGGCCTCTAGTTAAGAAAATAAGATACACATTACTAATATCACAAATGAAAGAAGAAACATCCCTACAGATCCCAGGGACATAAAAAAATTAAAAATACTATTAACAACTCTATACCCATTAATTTTTATAACCGATGACATGGACCAATTCCTTGAAAGACAAGTTCTGCCAAAACTCACATGAACAGATGATCTGAATATAACTATATCAGTTAAAAAATTAAATTGATAAATTAAAACTTTCCATAACAGAGAGCACAAGGCCCATATAGATTCATTAGTGAATTCTACCAAATATTTAAGGAAGATATTACATGAATTCTCTAAAATTTCTTTGAGAAGGTAGAAGGTATAGGAATACTTTCTAACTCATTCTATGAGGCCAGCATTATTCTTTTTTTTCCCCCATCACCATCCCCAACCCTCTTCTACCACCCCCACCACCTCCCCCGACAATCACCACACTGTTGTCCCCTGTCCACTATTAAGTATGATTTTGCCCACGGATGCAAGGCTGGTTCAGCATTCAAAAGTCAGTTAATGTAATGCATCCTATCAACAGACTAAAGAAGAAGACTCACATGTTCATAGTAATAAATGCAAAAAATAATTTTACAAAAGTCAATACCCATCCATGATAAAAACTCTCAGTAAACTAGAAATAGAGGGGAACTTCCTCAACTTGATCAAGGCTATCCATTCAAAAACCTGAGGCTAACATCACCTGTAATGAAGATTTTCCATAAGAGGAAGGCACTCCTCTCACCACTCTTTTTGAACAGTATACTGGAAGTCTTTGCTAAATTTGGAAGGAAGACATAAAACTGTCTTTGTTTGCAGATGACATGATAATCTATGTAGAAAATTGGAAATAATGGACAAAAATACTAGTGAAACTAGTAAGTGATGACAGCAAGATTTCAAAATGTATGGTAAGTGTAAAAATGTCAATAAACAAGTGGAATCCTATATAATAAGAGAGGAACATGCTAATTATCCGTTACGCCATGAGGCGTAATGATCAACCGTGTAAGGACCAGATCACAGATCAGCAGGAGGGTGGAGCAGTGAACTACAAGCGGGCGGTGGAGAGCTACAGGAGGGGGCAGGGCAGCAAGCTATGAGGGGGATGGGGGGGGGCGGGGAGCTACAGGAGGGGGTAGGGCAGCAAGCTATGGGGGTGGGGAAGGGAGAGGGGGAAGCTACAGCAGGACGGCAGCGAGCTACTGACTACAAGCGGGAGGTGGAGAGCTACAGGAGGGGGCAGGGCAGTAAGCTATGAGGGGGGCGGGGGAGCTACAGGAGGCGGCAGAGAGCTACTGGCACACGGATTCGTGCACAGGGCTACTAGTTTAAAAATAAAGACACAATACCATTATGTTAGCATCCACCAGATAAAAATTTTTTTTTTAATATATTTTATTGATATTTCACAGAGAGGAAGGGAGAGGGATAGAGAGCTAGAAACATCGATGAGAGAGAAACATCGATCAGCTGCCTCCTGCACACCCCCTACTGGGGATGTGCCCGCAACCAAGGTACATGCCCTTGACCGGAATCGAACCCGGGACCTTTCAGTCCTCAGGCCGACGCTCTATCCACTGAGCCAAACCGGCCTCGGCACCAGATACAATTTTTTAGGGATTTTTCCAGTAGGGAAATCACTGTGTCTGGTATCATAATGGTGAAAAACCGTCATAATAAATTTGCCCAAACCCATAGAATGTGCAGCATTAAGTGTGAACTCCAGTGCCCGCTATGGACTCTGGGTGGTAATGCTGTGTTAAGGTGAAGTTCACCAGTTGTGACTAGTGAACGGCCACAAGGGGGAGGCTGATGAGGGAGAGGCGATGTGTGTGTGAGAGAGCAGGAGCTAAATGGGAAATCTCTGTCTTCCCATCAAAACTGCAGTGACCCGAAGATGGCGGTAAAAGGTAGCCTCTAATTTGAATATGTGGTCACACCTATTCAAAAGGACAAAAACCAGAGGCAAAGAAGTCCCTGAGTTAAGCCAGGGGCGGGGGTTGAGGGCTGAAGAGGAGCGAGGGTAAGACTGAAAGCAGCTCCTAGTCAAAGCCGTGAAAACAGGAAGGAAAGGGGGGAAATATTTTAAAGTTTTGAAAGAAAACAAACCCAACGTGTAATTTTATATCCAGCAACACTTTTCTTCTACCACGAAAGAGAGGAAAAACAAAACCCAGCGATTTGCTGTTTCTCTCCCTGCGGAGTTCCTTGCAGAGGGCTGGAGGGCATGCCTTTTGGGGATGGCGCCCCACGAACCAGAATTCATCTTCCATCAACTCCTTTGCCTTGTTTTTCCTTTGTTTTTCCACTGTTCCCCTCCCCCCCCCCATGCTATATCCTCTGTGGGTCTTTCTGAGCTACCTTAAAATATTTTAATAAGATAAAATAAAACCACCATGTGCCCACCATCCAGATATCATTGCTAACATGTACACATAAGGAACTGTTTGACATTGAAACGGGGACTCAGAACTGTTGGACATTGAAATTGGGACTCAAACATTTTTTGTTATTATATGTTAATTTCTAGTCTGCAGAGGCAAGATTTTTTAAAGGAAAGAAAAGGGGAAAAATAGATACAGAGGCAAAGAAGCATTGAACAGACTGTCAAAATACAGCGGGAAGGCAGTGGAGGTTTTTTTTTTTGGGGGGGGGGGTGGTCTGTAAGAGATCAACTGAAGGACTTGTACGCATGCATATAAGCATAACCAATGGATAAAAGACACTGGGGCGGTGGGGGCAGGTAAAGGCATGTACTGGGGGGAAGGGGAGGCCAGGGGGGGAGGTCAATGGGGGGAAAAAAGAGACATATGTACTACTATTTATAATACTTCAAACAATTAAAAAAATAAATAAATAAAAATAAAATAAAACAATCTAAGTAAATGTTTAAAAACTATTTTAAAATATAGTTTTCAATAAGAAATAAAGGTTGAATTAATTTGAAAAAAAATAAAGATATTGATAGGTAAAAAAAAAAAAGATAAAATAAAACATAAATCAATCAGCATTGTTGTAAGTGTACTTCTGAGGCATCTTGGGATAAAATGGTTTTCACTTTGAGCCGAAGCAAATGACATTTTATCCTTTTAATGCCGACAAAGTCGTTGATTTTTGTAGTTGCCTCGTTGTTTTTGAGCCACACTAAGGGAGCAATAATGTCATTACGGCTTCGCCATCTTTTGATACAGTTTTCTGATGTCACATAGTTATTATAGTACTTGTCGTTCTTTGAAAAGCATTAATTAATTGCCAGCAAAATAACAAAATTATTGTGATGTGGTTTACGCTCATCACTTCACAGGCACATATAATCCTAGAGCTGGAATCTATTTCAAAGGATCGTTTGTGCTAGTCCTTGCTGTCAGCTGATAATTATTTGCAAATCTCCCCATTACAAAACCCTCAGGTCCTCCCACAGCTTTTCCTAAGATCTTTACTACACTTTTTTTTCTTGCAATCATCTCAGACTGAATATCTGAATATCAAATATTTAATTTACAAGAATAAGAAGTCTTTCCCTATCTACATTAAACATTTCAGTGCCCCTCAAACAATTTAATACCATGATCAATAAACATTTTCTATTTCTGGGAAATGGCTAGTAAGACTCTTCATTGAAGACGCAGAGGAAAAAAAAAGTACCCCACATTTTAAAGAGATATAAAAAATGAAGTCAGATTCCCGGTGGGTGTGGTTGAGCATCGAACACTATGAACCAGGAGGTCAGGGTTCCATTCCTGGTCAGGGCACACACCTGGGTTGCAGGCTTGATCCCCAGTAGGGGCGTGAAGGAGGCAGCCGGTGATTCTCTCTCATCACTGATGGTCCTATCTCTTTCTCCCTCTCCCTTCCTCCCTGAAATCAATAAAGATTTTTTAAAGAAACCAGGGCAGATTGCCATCAGCCCCCTGGGTTTCACAGAGGAAGCCTCAAAGACCCTGTACCATGGTGCCTGAAGTTCCTCAAGGCTGCCCGCGGAGAACAGGGCTTGCCCCAAGCGACAGATCTTCTGCCTTGAATCATAAGATGATGTTACAGAATTTACCATTGAAACCTATATAATCTTATCAGCCAGTGTCACCCCAATACGTTTAATTAAAAGGGAAAATAAATAAAACATAAAAAAGGAAATGTTGTGCTGCCTGCACCCCTTGTCTGCCTGCACCCCTTGGCCTTGCCCTCTGTGGCAAACCAGGGGAGTGGGGCTGCCTGACCCGATCATTCATGGAGACGGAGGATGTCTGCAGAAGGCGAGATGCAATTGCATTCCCACTTGCGTGTGTGCTGGGGACACTGCCCGCTGCTGCTTGCCCTGCGTGGCTCCGTGCGTGAGCATCGATGTGTAAACCAGGAGGTCACGGTTTGATTCCCCGTCAGGGCACAGGCCTGGGTTTCTGGCTCGATCCCCAGGAGAAGGCATGCAGGAGGCAGCCCATCAATGATTCTCTCTCATCACTGATGTTTTTATCTCTCTCCCTCTCCCTTCCTCTCTGAAATCAATAAAAAATAAAATAAGGTAAAACAAGAAACTGCCGATTGCCTCTTGTGGGAGCCCCGGGGACTCCTGGGTTGCCCTGCGAGCTCACCCTCGCTTTCTCTGAGAATAGTGTCCGCTCGTGCTTGTATCCCTCTCCTTGCCCCCAGTTAAAACCCCAGGAAGCTCACACTACAAAGTCGTTTACTGGGGAATGTGCTCCAGAGGCGAGTTAATGAGATGGAAGAGGGCAAACGGCTGGTGCCCAGGAGGGGCAACAGGGGAAGAGCCTTTTCCCCAGGACGGACCCTCGGGCTTCCTTCCCACAGGTCACACGTGGGCCGCGTGTCCCACGGAGCGCATGTGGGAAACCCTCACTGGACTTCCTAAAATCAGCGAGAGAAGAATGCATATGACTATTAACATTGTTTTAAATACTAATCAGGCCAGTGAAACAAAAATTACAAAGCATGATTATTGGAAAGGAGAAATAAACTTTCATAACATGCTGATGAGGTGATACTCTAGCTAGAGGACTCCTAATAATAATTAACTTTTTTACATACAAGCAGTAAAGAACTACAGGCTATCATGGAGAAAAATTTGACATCCATAGAAAAAAATATAAAATAGTTATATCTCAAAGAAAAATGTAAAAAACCATTAAATAGGATGTGCAATCTTGCTAAGAGTTTTTAAGTGTTTGAACAAAAGGGAAGATATTCTACATTACCTCATAGAAAGACATTATAAAATAATAAATCTTTCCAAATTAACTTATAGATTTAATGCAACTAAAACAAAAATTTACTTGAGCATTCTTTTGTAACTTGATAAAATTATTTTAAATTTGCTGTAGTTGAATAAAAAAAGAGGAACTAAGAAATTTTTGAAAAATACTTTTCACTATCAAATATGAATACAGATCACATCTTTTTTTTTTTTTAAATATATTCCATTGATATTTTACAGAGAGGAAGGGAGAGGGATAGAGAGTTAGAAACATCGACGAGAGAGAAACATCGATCAGCTGCCTCCTGCACACCTCCCACTGGGGATGTGCCCGCAACCAAGGTACATGCCCTTGACTGGAATCGAACCCGGGACCCTTCAGTCTGCAGGCCGATGCTCTATCCACTGAGCCAAACCGGTTTCGGCCAGATCACATCTTTTATTAAGTATAGTGTGGTATTGGCAATTCAGTCAACAGGTAGATTAATGAGAAAATATGTGAGGGCCCGAGAGAGTAAAAATTGTAATAACTTTATAATAATCATAAATAAATGGGGAAATGATTATTCAACAGATGATGTTGAGAGAATTGACTAACTATATGGAATGGTCAAGTAGCAATTTTTCCTGATACAATACAACAAAATAAGTTTTACAGAGTATAAGAATAGCATTTTTGTTGTTGTTAATCTTTACCGGAAGGCATTCTTTTCCATTGATTTTTGGAAAGAGTGGAAGGGAAGGAGGGAGAGGGAAGAAAGAAGGAGGGGGAGAGACACGAGGGAGAAAGAGAAACATCTATGTAGAGAGACATCTCTTGGTTGCCTCCTACACAAACACCAAGCAGGGCCAGGGATTGAACCTGCAACCCACATATGTGCCCTTGACCAGAAATCGAACCCGTGACCCTTTGGTGTGCAGGCTGATGCACTGAGATACCTGGCCAGAGTGAAAAGCATTTTAAAAAATAAAAATACACACACACACACACACACACACACACTTTATAACATATCCAACCCTTTTCAGATGGGGCGGGCACTTCTCTCTGTAAAACTCTATACCAGTGAAGAGTCCATCCCCTTGTATAACAGAGCAGCGTTATGGCCCGGCATTCCGCGGGAATGAACCGGAGCCAGTCCTCACCATGGAAGTGACTGGGAACTGGAAGTTCGGGTTCCGTGTCTCAGCGCTCTCTGAGGGTTCCACCAGTTGCCAGCTGGGTGCTCTCTGTGTCTCTGCCGTTCGTCCTGCTAGACCAGCTCTAACCCCAAATAACTTGAGTGGGCTTCCCCTCGTCTATGGGCAGCCCACTACTAGCTCAAGTTCCTGGAAAGGGCCTGCAAACACTCTAAGCTTCTGGGTCATATTTCTAGAAAGGGGTGATAGGGCTGAACTCCGTTTTGGAGAACAGTCACGCCAATCCAGAGGGTGGCCCATCGTTTCGGACTCAGGAGTGAAAGCACACTCAGATCACGATTAGGGGTCAACCGAGTCTGTTCCAGGCCAGGGGGCCGTTTCCCCCACCTAGGTCAGCCTAGGTCAGGGCCAGCCAGCTGGGCCTTCTGCCCCTCCGGTGTATGCACCCACCACCCCAGCCGAGGCCACAGAGGACAGGGAACTCGCTGTTGCCCACCAGGCTGAGGCTGGGGCAGGGTCCATGGGAAGCAGGGGGAGCAAGCACTTTAGACCAAGTCTGCTCTAACAGGGACTTTGTGAGAACGAAGGCGAAGCCTGGCCAGTGTGGCTCAGTGGCTGAGTACTGACCTATGAACCAGGAGGTCACGATTCGATTCCTGGGCAGGGCACATGCCTGGGTTGTGGGCTTGATCCCCAGTGGGGGGGCGTGCAGGAGGCAGCCGATCCATGATTTCTCTCTCATCATGGATGTTTCTATCTCTCTCTCCTTCTCCTTTCCGCTCTGAAATTAAAGTTTTTTTTAAAGAGTGAAGATGAATATATGAAAGATGCACTTAGTAAAAAAATATTCTCACCAAAATTAATAATAAAACATTAAAAAGCAAATGATAAATGGAAAACGTATGCAACAAATATTAATCCGTTTTGCTGTATTTCCAAATCTCCCTCTCTTCAGCCAGCGATTGCTTTCCCCAAAGTCTTATCTGCACCACAAATGCTCCACAGAAGTTTTCATTAGCAGAACCTCAGTACTTGTATTAGCAAACCAGCTTAGACTAAAAAACAAATGTTTAAGCAAAATAGAAATTTGAGAAGCTTCATATGTTTAATTCATTTCTAACCCCTTACCCTGAATAGAATTATAATCAGCATTTCTAATTACAATCAGACACCCAATTTATAAGTAATACTTCTCCAGGGATACCCCTGTAACGTTATTTAAATCAGAGTTATTTCACATAAGCTTATTTAGAAGTGAAAGAGGATCGCAGACATCATGTTTTGAATTGCTCATTCTAGAACATTTAGAATTTAGGACTAGTAATTTTTGTTGTTAATCCTCACCCGAGGATATTTTTCCAGTGGTTTTTAGGGAGAGTGGGAAAGACAGAGAGAAACACTGATGAGAAACACACGGATGGGTTGCCTCCTGCACAAGCCTCAACCAGGTCTGGGAGGAGCCTGCAACGAAGGTACGTGCCCTGGACTGGAATGGATCCAGGGACCCTTTGGTCCCCAGGCCGACGCTCTATCCACTGAGCCAAGCCAGCTAGGACAGGATTATAATTTTTAAAAAGACACAGTTTCCTCTCTGATCCTTTGTGCCTCTCTCCCCCTGGTGTGATTATCTGCCAGCCTTCTGCCTGTCTCGCAGACTAAGGAACTGGACCTGTGTCTTTCTCTACTCCTCACCGCCTGTCCTCCTCAGTGCCACTGCCATCACACGGCCGCGCACCCAGCGTCTCAGGCGCTCAGGCCACTGTGCCTCCTGCCGTTCTCCTGCCCAACGGCTGTCTGTCCTCCACCCGAGCCTTCAGCATCCATGCCACAGCCTGGCTCTTATCGGCTCATGCTCTCCCTTGAGAATCACAACCTGAAGCAGCCCACTCCCTTTCCCCGGTCTTTCCAACCACCCACCACCCACCCTGCACCCTGCTATTCCTCTCCGGTCCGGTCATCAGAAATGCTGGTCCTCTGGTCTCCCTTTCTTTCCAAACCTCCAGACCCTCCGTTTTAGTCTATGGAGCTGAGGTCCCGTAAGTGATCACTTGAATAAATGTTTGCCTGTCATGTAATAACCATCTTTTTTTGTCACAGCTGTTGGGCAAAACCCCCACCCCAAGTGAACATAGCTACCCAGGACATATCGACATCATTGCTGTGTGGCCGCATCCATGAAGCCGAGAGCTGGCGGAGAAGGTCAGGGGCCATGGAAGACCAGCTCCACAAACTCATGATGCTAGCCCCCAAGGGGCTCGAACCACAAGGAGAGCATTTCAGTCGTGAGCCCACTCCCCTATTCTCCAGGGACGGTGTTCAAACCTTCCGGTGATTAACATCACCCGGGTGCTCCACATTCACCTACTCATTCTTGCATTCTCTCTCTCCCCTCTCTCTCTCCAACGCGCCCACGCCTGCTTCCAGTGCTCAAATCAAGTGCACATACACTTCTCTCGCTGGACGTGTTATAGTTATAAATGAGAAATATATTAATTATATAAATCGAATAAATATCCATTATAAGTGATATTATAAATATACTATAAATTATATGAATATTTCATATTCATTTTGTGAGAATTTGTAATCAATTAAAATCTTACTCATACTCCTTTCACTGAACTTGTTATATTTATAAATGAGAGAAATATATTAATTATATAAATCTAATAAATATCCATTATAAATGATGTCAATTATACATATGCTATAAATTATATGAGCATTTCGTATTCATTCTGTGAGAATTTGTAATCAATAAGCCTCTTACTCATTAACCTATACCTGAGGGCAATCTTACTCATTCACCTGTACCACCTGCTTCTTTACCATTCCATCTCTACCAGGTGTGGCAGCACCTGACAACAGCAAATGCTGCAAAAATGTATAGAATAAACACATATACCTCCGTCAACACAGTCCGTCTCTAAGATGGCTGTAAGTACTTCGCATGCATTGACACGATTGCTCCTTCCAACTGAGCTCTCTTCAGTATACATGTCTCATGTGAGTGGATATGATATGTAAGATGTAATATGATTCCCCTTTAGCACATTCTTCATGTGCATTCTGTCCTGAACAGTCACTGCTTTCATGTACCTTTTTTTAAAATATATTTTATTGATTCTTCACAGAGAGGAAGGGAGAGGGATAGAGCTAGAAACATCGATGAGAGAGAGACATCGATCAGCTGCCTCCTGCACACCTCCCACTGGGGATGTGCCCGCAACCAAGGTACATGCCCTTGACCGGAATCGAACCCGGGACCCCTCAGTCCCAAGGCCGACGCTCTATCCACTGAGCCACACCGGTTAGGGCTTTCATGTACCTTTTAATTGTCCCTATTTTTCCATGTCTTGCCTTGTAATGAGGAAATATCAGGAAGCACATTTTTTACCTTGATTACATTCTATAAACGTATTATTCTAAAAATAGTTTTTTGGCAATTGATATAGGTCATGCCCTGTGGTAGTTGCTGGGAAGTGACGCGAGATAGATGCAAAAGAAGACTTAACACCTGCCACCCAGGTCTCACAGTCTAGTGGGAGCGATACATTTACAAAGGTCTGATTGTTAGGGTTAGATTTCATTTCAAATGACAGCAAACCCAAAATAAGAGACTCAAACTGGAAATGCATTACCTTCTCATGGAATGTAAGTACCATATAACTCCAGAAGAACCCCCGGGTCATTAAGGTCACAGGCCCTTTCTCCTCACAGCCCAGCCTGGCGCTCCTGCTCCAGCCATCGCATCGTACTCAGAACCGCACCAAGAAAGAAAGGGGGCGAGGGGCACACTTCTTTCCTTTGACGATATTTTCTGGGTCTTTTGCACACAATTCTACCTGCTCCCCTTCCACACACCGCCTCCAAGATACGTTTAGCAGCCACAGAGCTGCTTCTGACACGTGAGAAAGAAGGCAAGCCTGGATCCTGGGAACATTCTCTTCCAGAAGACAGTTCTTGATAATGTTAAAATAATTTACAGATGTTTTTTAAAGCGGGCCAGGGGTGGGGTGTATAATCCAGACATGAAATCCAGAAAACACTGAGCAACGAGGAGAGAGCAGGAAGTAGGCCTGGCAGCCAGAACCCCAGGGGAGCGGGCACCACAGGGGGACGCAAGGAGATGGGGCAGGAGGAGGAAAATGTGGGCGGAGGGGAAGGTGTTGCGGGCTGTGAATGCCAGCCGGATACACTGACATCGATATTCCAGAAGCTTTAACCATTGCTATTGCTACTGGGATTTTGCTATTAAGATTTGTCCGTTTTTATGGGCCCTGCATTACCTCTGGAGATCTGTAAGGAGTACTTTCTGTGGCACCTGTCACAGGCAGCGGAGATCTGGGCTCTGCTACTGCTCCGGGTGTGGCACCCGGAACCCCTTCTGCTACTGGATAACAGAGAAGGCACAGACAGGAAGCTGCTATCACTACCGGCTCATCCCACCTCCTGGAAACTGCCCCCCGCCCGGGCCAGGCAGCCAGGAGAACCTGGGTACCAAGCATGCAGCGTGCCCTTAGGATGAGACAAAAGTCCTATCCCCACGCCCAGCACCCCACTCAGCCCAGCGGCCCTCAGCTTCTCAGCCAGAGAGGAACGTGCCCTCATTCTCTGGGTCTGAGGAGGGGGAGGGTGGGGAGGGGTGCAGAGAGGAAGGGAAGGATGGGGAGAGGAGAGGAAAGAAGGGGAGGGGTGGAGAGGGATGGGGAGGGGAAGGGAGGGGAAGAGAGAGAAAGGAAGGGGAGGGGAGAAGGGGGAGAAGGGAAGGAAAGGAAAGGTAGGGGAAGGGAGAGAAAGGCAGGGGTAGGGAGGGGTAGGGAGGGGAAGGGAGAAGAAGGGAGGGGCGGGCTGGGTAAGAAAAGAGCCACCCACAGCTGCTTCTGGCCGACCTTGAGTATCAGCTGTGAAAGCAGCCAGGAGGACGCTCTGCTAAGCTGCACCCCTGCCTGCTGCCAGTTCAGCTAAGCTGCACCCCCTGCCTGCTGCCCTGGGTGTTAGGGAGCAGCAGGGAAGGGCTTTTATTCCCGAGTCAGGAATATTGGGATCTGGGGCTTAGCGGGAGCTCTCTCGCTGGAGTGAGCTCAGCTTGGAAAAGTGAAAAGCAAACATTCATTCCTCCCCCACTAGGCTGCCTGCCAGTCCTCTTTCCTCTGCTCCTGTGATTCCACAGACACCCTCAGAAGAAACTCAGTGTGACCGTCACCCCGGTTACCCCGGCTCCAGCACCCACGAGCGGGCCTGGGCAGGGCCCTCACCTTTTCCGTGTCCAGGCCGAAGCCCCCCAAGGATCCCATCTATTACCTGCACCTGCGTGGGCAGGGTCTAAGTGGGGGGCGGGGAAATCACCTCCACGTGGCCATCCGGCTGCAAACCCCTACTGCTCACGTCTAGTGTCTCATGCCCTCCCCCACCGACACACAGAAAGCCCCTGTGTCTCCCCTCCCCCTTGCAGCCAACTCTCAAACTCTCCCTCCACCTACCGACCAGATCCAAGTATAATTTCAGGAAATGCTCCCAGGAACTCCACATCATCGTTAAGGTAGTACGAGTGGAGGCGATGTAGGTTAACTCGACCCCGGGATCCACGGCCTATGGGCCACGTCTAAGTCCACGGTGGCCACAGTTACGGGGACGCTGAGATACAAGAGCCAGCGAGGGCCCAGGCAGCGGGGTCCCGGGCCGCTGGGGGACGCAGAACCGCACAGCGGCCCGGATCAAGTTAGACGTTCTCCAGGCGCCTCGGCCACCCCGGCCACGGGCATTGCACTGAACAGAACCGAAATGTATGTCCACCCCGTACTGCGTGTGGATGTCTATTGCAGCTGTATCCACAACTGCCAAAATCTGAGAAAAAAAAAAAATGCAGATGCCTTTCAATCCAAGAATAAAACTGAAGTGCATCCTATCAATGGAATACCACTCAGCAACGAGAAGGAGCAAATAACGTGGGTGACTCCTCCGTGCCTTCTGGCCAAGTGCAAGCCGGAAGCAAAATGCCGCGAACTGTAGGTTCCTGATGTGACAAGAACTTGGAGGATGAAGACAAGAAATGGGGGTGTTGTGGAGCCCAAAGGGGCAGCAGGCATTCAGGAAGTGGGGGGGCGATGGGTGGAGGTGGTGGGTGTGTGTGACAGCTGCTCTGCATTACACACTCATCAAACCACAGAACCAGCCGTGCTCCAGACCGCGCCTGGAAGTGTCCGAGCATTTTTTTCTAGAAACCAGACTCTGATCCCAGGTCCTCACTGAGGAGCTCGCAGGTGGCCCCTCGTTCCATCAACCAGTAACACGCTGACCTACTGAAAAACCCACGACTCTTCTGGGACCCCCACGGGAGGGGCGCGCCCAGGGGACACCCGCGCCCCAGGGCGGAGAGACCAAAGGGAAGGGAAAGGGCAGACAGGACCCCCCCCCCCCCCAGCGCAGCCTGGCGGGGCGTCCGCGGGCACCAGCGCTGGGCATGGCAACCTGGGGCTGAAAAGTTGCCGGAGGGGCAGTGCGGACCAATCTACGAGTGACCAAATCCAGGGGGACCCAGGACGGAACCCCCAACACCCCCGCACCCCTAGCGATAGGGAGAGCTTTACCTTGGGGAGCTCAGGGTCCCAGAGTAGGCGCTGGAGAAGGCTCCCCTGGGCGCCCGCCTGCAGGGAGAGGAGGAAGGGCCGTGATGAAATGAACCAGAGCCGCCTCCTCCTGAAACAGGGGCCTGGGAGGAGCTGAGTGATGGGGCCCAGCCCACTGCCTCTCAGCACCTGCTGGGGGTCATCAGAGCGCTGCCCTGGGAAGGGAGCCACCTGACACCAGCCCCCCGCCCCCTCCCACCCGGGGAGGAGGCATCGGAGGCACCTGTGAGCCCGGGGCTGCCTTCCAGGGAAGAGGAAAACCTAGGGCAGTGGTCGGCCAACTCATTCGTCCGCAGAGCCAAATATCCACAGCACAACGATTGACATTCCTTTGGAGAGCCACATTTTTTAAACGTAAACTTCTTCTAACGCCACTTTTTCAACATAGACTCACCCAGGCCGTGGTATTTTGTGGAAGAGCCACACTCCAGGGGCCAAAGAGCCGCCTGTGGCTCGCGAGCCGCAGTTTGCCGACCACGGCCCTATGGCAACGTGGAGGTGACAGTGTTTCCCCACTTCCTCGCACCACGGTTCCGAGTCCCTCCGTGTGGATTGCTCTGGGCACCCCGCTCGCTCTGGGATAAGTTGGGTCTTCACCGTGTGCGACGGATAATGCATCAGCAAGGCTGCTCTGTGTGGATAGGGACACAGCCTCGTGATCCCTCTGCCGTGAAAGTGAGTTTTTATGATCCATACCAATGCCTCAATGCAACAGCGGACTAGGAGGGCACTTCACAAAACTCGGCCAGTTGCCAAAACCGGTTTGGCTCAGTGGATAGAGCGTCGGCCTGCGGACTGAAAGGTCCCTGGTTCGATTCCGGTCAAGGGCATGTACCTTGGTTGCAGGCACGTCCCCAGTAGGGAGTGTGCAGGAGGCAGCTGATCGATGTTTCTCTCTCATCGATGTTTCTAACTCTCTACACCTCTCCCTTCCTCTCTGTAAAAAAATCAATAAAATATATTAAAAAAAAAACACACAAAAAAAAACCTTGGCGAGCTCCAGTTAGGGAGATAAGACAGGCGTCCAACCAAGAACGTTCTCCGGCCTTGGGCCCATCTCATTCCATGTAATTGCCAACAGCATGCGTTTCCACTCACAGCAGTCACTTGCCTCCCGGCACCTGGTTGTTCTGAGAGAGGCAGCAGGTGGCACTGACCGTCTCTGGTCCCGGATGGCCGCTTCTCCACGTCAAGGACCTGTTTCTGCTCATCGTGGCCAGCTCACGTGGCCACACGCGTGTGGACCGTTCACCAGAAGAATTAATCAGCACGTGATTCTCCCCCGTGGCTTGCTGGCCTGCAGCGCACTCCAGGCAGCCCCAGGCTTTTTAAGATAATATTTTTCCTGGCCCCAGCCGGTTTGGCCCAGTGGCTAGAGTGTCGGCCCATGGACGGAAGGGTCCCGGGTTCAATTCCGGTCAGAGCATGGACCTGGTTGCAGGCTCTATCCCTGGCCCTGGTTGGGGCACGTGCAGGAGGCAACCAATCTATGTGTCTCACATTGATGTTTCTCTCTCTGTTTCTCCCCCTCCATTCTACTCTCTCTCTAAAAAAAAAAAAAAAAATCCATGGAAAACTATCCTTGGGTGAAGATTAACAAACGAACAAACAAAAAAAGAAAGACTATTCTTTTCTGATCTCAATGCAACGCTACAGACAGAACCAGAGAGTCACAATGTATTGTGTATTGTTATTGGAAACAGAAGAGTCTAAGAATGTGAATGTTTTCAGTTACCCGCCGTTTTCCGCTCCTTTGAACCCCGTCCCTTTCTCTGTGTGACTGTGTGGACAGGGATCCCTACTTCCTGGCTCCCGTGGGAGTTTGGCTAGTGGGGCACGGGGACAGGTGGAGATGAGGAACGAGAGAGGTGGGCATTTCCCGTCCCTTCGCACCTGCCCGGAGCCCTTCTGCCGGGGCTGCGTTGCTCCTGAGAATTAGCTGTGTTCTAACTCGGACTCGCCCTCCCCTCCCAACACTCTGCTGCTAAGCCGCTGCGCTGAGAAGGCCTGTGTGTGTGTTACCATGGTAACCCACGCACCGTCATCTTTGACCTGGGAACATTTTTTTATGCAAAAAAGTGTGACAGTACGATTACCTCCGGTTTTACTTGTCTTACCATGGTCCCCCACCCCCCAGAGCTGCTAGTGTTTGGGATTTGGGGAGATGCTCTTTCTCAAGTTGGGGAAGTTCCTTTCTAGTCCTAAACTCCAAATTTTCATCATGAATGGATGTTGGATTTTGTCCAGAAATTTTTTTTTTCTGCATCTATTGATTAGATCATATAATTTTTCTTCTTCCGCCTACTGATGCGGTGGATTCCATTAATTGATTTTCAAATGTGGAACCAACCTTGTCTACCTGGATTCATTCTCACTTGGTCGTGGGGGGAAAGCCATTTTTAACATTGTTGGATTGGATTTGCTAATACTTTGCTTAGGAATTTGACATTTATGTTCAGAGAGATGTGGGCCTGTACTTTTTCTTTCGTTCAATGCCGTTGTCTGTTTTTGATGGGAGGGTCACACCAGCCTCATAGAAGAGCTGGAAAGTATCCCCTTTGCTTCTGTCTCCTGGAAGCGGCTGTGGAGAGGGGGTATGACTTCTGGAATCAGGGAGGGTTACCCAGTGGGCTTCCATAACATTGCTGATATGTCATTTCTTAAACTTGGCAGTGATCTCAGAAGCAGTGATCTCTATACCTTTTATCTTAAGCATTGCCAATAAGTAAGCATTCATACTTTGTAATACTTTATAGGTAGAAAAATGAATGAAGTAGAATTAAGTATTACAAAATAGGGAAGATCCCAAAACATTGTTCTAACAAAGCAAGCACACACCATATGAATAAAATGATGAGCATGCTTGAGATTGAGTATAGGTGTGTATAATACACATAAAAGTTTACTTACCGAACATTTAGTAATGTCCTCTGAGGAGGACAGTTTGAGTTCACAATATGAAAAAGGAAGAAAAATATATTTATGTTGGATTTTCCTATTTCTGTATTGACTCCTTTACAAAGAAATGCATTTGCTAAGGCCATAGAAGAAAATGTCATTGTTCCTCTCTCCTACAATGTTTAAACTCTGCCTATGAGAAGTGGGAAAGAGAAAGTAATGAGGAGGAAGGACCAGAGGAGAAAATGAGAAGATGAAGCAGGGAAACATAAACAATCAACGTTACAAACGGAAACACTGGAGTTAGGGTGAGGAATCTCTTCTTAAGATTCATTACAGCAGACTTGTCCAGGGAGAGCAGACTCGAGAATCTGTGGGTAGGAAGTAGAGTGGTAGAGGAAATGAGGGCTCAGCCACCCAGGAACCTGAAATCTTTAGAAGAGAAATTCCTGGAAGAGCAGTATCGTGCCCTTATGAAAGCCCAATATTTTTCTCCTGTGTATATATTTTTTATTTTTTATTTTTTTATTGATTTCAGAGAGGAAGGGAGAGGGAGAGAGAGAGAGAAACATCAATGATGAGAGAGAATCATTGATCGGCTGCCTCCTGCACACCCCACACTGGGGATGGAGCCCACAACCCAGGCACATGCCCCTGACCAGAATCGAACCTGTGACCCTTCAGTCCCCAGGCCGACGCTCTATCCACTGAGCCAAGCCGGCTAGGGCATCTCCTGTGTATATTTGCCTGGTGTGATCCTATCACCCAACGACTACCTCATCCAAAGGGTCTCCCGAGGGAGAGAACGTGCCATCTGCCAAAGGTTTGCTTCCTTTGTAGTTGGCCAATAAACCTCAAAGAGGAACTTCTCATTGCTCCCTTGTGATTCAAAACTGGCAGCTCCTGGCATTGACTCTATGCTCTGGTTTTGTCTGGGACAAGAACCGAGATTTCCTCAGATAGCGGACGATGATGCTCTTGAATGATTGCGTAACATTTACAATTCTACGAGGGTCTAATGCTCACATTTGAAATTAGGAATGGTAACCTTAAAATGGTGATCGTGTTGTTCAAATTAAGATAAATCAGAGGTCACAAAAAGATTTTATAAACTTGGAGGAAAGAACATTACATGCCAATACTTGACATTTTAAAAGTTTCATGATGATAGGGTTAGACCAGCCATGGGCAAACTATGGCCCACGGGCCGGATCCGGCCCATTCGGCTGTTCTATCCGGCCCACGGAGCCAAAAGAGTGGAGGGTTCTCTTGCTCTCCCCTCCACTCCTTTACTTTGAATTTATATTAGTTCACACAAACACTCCATCCATGCTTTTGTTCCAGCTCTCCGGTCCAGTTTAAGAACCCATTGTGGCCCTCGAGTCAAAAAGTTTGCCCACCCCTGGGTTAGACTATTGACATTCAGTGATCAGAGGCTCAAAGGAAACCAAGTAAGTGCTCAGGAGAGAAAGTCATAGGGGAGTGAAGCTTCTATTTACATGCGTGAAGGCTCTGTCCCTGGCGAGGTCTTCGTTAGGATCATGAAAACGGAATTGCAAGTTAGTTTGGTGCTTGCTTTTCCTGGGACATTAAGTAGCTCCTATTTCACCTCCCAGGCACAGAACTCGCGGCATTCTTGAGGCAGGTAAAACACCGTATTTTCAGTGTCGCCCACAGAACATATTTGTCACAGAAAGGGCAGTATTTTCACAAGTTGAAAATGAACAGACCGACCTTGTGCATCAGTAGATAAAGGGCTATCCTGCTAGTCAGAAAAATGCAGACCCCTTGGTCTAGTTTTTCCCATAGATTACTAATAAAATTTAACAGCGCCGCTAGCTGACCACGTTGTACTTCAGTGCAAAGTTCGTTGACAATCATATACAAAATCACCCTAGGTGTGTGTTAGCATAATTTTAGTTATCTCTCTATTCTGTATATCAAAACTATTTAAGCTAACTGGGGTGGTGATTTCTTTGTGGTGAGGTACTATGTCAGATCTAATGGGCTGTTCTTTTTCATCCATACCCACAGGTCCTCCCTCACTAATTTATTATTTTAATGATGATCATCACTTTTCTTAACACCCATTTGCTTGTGTTTATTAACTCCATGAATTGGAGAGTCCATTTTCATCTTCATTAATGGTTACATTAGCAGAGAAACAATTAAGAGTTTATACATTTGCCATATGTATAAACTCATAATTATTTATACATGTCTACCTAAGAATAAAATAAAACTTACTTCCTAGAGGTCAGAAAGTAAACCAGAAAGAGAAGGACTGTACTTCACATTTTGTAGGAATTACTTTTTCAGACAAAATTACCTGCTAGAAGAAAATAAATGTGTTAAAATCTGATCTTACTACCTAACTGTTGGAAGCCGGCCATTGTCCTCACTAGCAGAGAGGTGTGGACAAGGAACCCAGAAGGCTGGTCAACCTTGAAGCTCTGAAACGTCAGAGCCAACCACCCACTGTTTAGTTGAGACAATGGTAGCTAAAGCAACTTCTACCTTTCAGTTTTATGTAAATCCTTGCTGATTGGCTGTTATTGGAATTGCCTGCCTAAGGGCTATGGGTGTATCCCACAATCTGAATAAAAGAGATAGCAAGGCCAGAGCGGGATGGAGTCCTTCCTCTTGAGCTGGGCTCCCACCTGGCCCCCAGTATTTCCAAATTAATATTTTCTAGTCTCTTTCATTTGTGTGTGGCCTCCTCCAGAGCCCGAACCTTGAACCTGAACCCTGAACCACGCGGGACGTGGTGGGGACACTGGCATCTAACCACAATAGTTAGCACTTGGTGCTCATTTACTGAGGACCAGGCTCTATTTAAATGCTTTACCTGCATTATCTACTTAATCTTTTCAGTACCCTCATGTGTATAAAATTTCATCTCATTTTACTAAGGACAAAACTGATAAACAGGGAAAGTAACTCCCCCAAAGCACACAGCTGGATTTGCAAATCAAAGCCAGACAGTTTAGCTCAAGCTTGTTCTTTTTTTTTTTTTTTTTTTTTTTTCAAATTTTTATTAAGGTATTATCTGTGTACATATCTTACCATTGCCCCCCACCCCCACCCCACTCCCATACATGCCCTCACCCCCCAATGTTTTGCATCCGTTGGTTACTCTTATATACATGCATATAAGTCCTTCAGTTGGTCTCTTATTTCCCCCACCTCTCCCTAACCTTACCACTGTAATTTGACAGTCTGTTTGATGCTTTACTGCCTCTGTAACTATCTTTTTGTTCATCAGTTTATAATGTTTTTCATTATCCCCAAATGAGTGGGATCATGTGGTATTTTTCTTTCATTGACTGGCTTATTTCACTTAGCATAATGTTCTCTAATTCCATCCAAGTGCCTACAAATGGTAGTAATTCCTTCTTTTTTACGGCAGCATAGTATTCCATTGTGTAGATGTACCATAGTTTTCTGATCCAGTCATCTGCTGATGGGCACCTAGGCTGTTTCCAAATCTTAGCTATTGTAAATTGTGCTGCTATGAACATAGGGGTGCATATATCCTTTCTGATTGGTGTTTCTGGTTTCTTAGGATATATTCCTAGGAGTGGGATTACTGGGTCAAATGGGAGTTCCATTTTCAGTTTTTTGAGGAAACTCCATACTGTTCTCCACAGTGGCTGCACCAGTCTGCATTCCCACCAGCAGTGCACGAGGGTTCCTTTTTCTCCGCATCCTCGCCAACACTTGTCGTTTGTTGATTTGTTGATGATAGCCATTCTGACAGGTGTGAGATGGTATCGCATTGTTGTTTTGATTTGCATCTCTCGGATAATTAGTGACTTTGAGCATGTTTTCATGTGTCTCTTGGCCTTCCTTCTGTCTTCTTTCGAAAAGATTCTATTTAGGTCCGTTGCCCATTTTTTTATTGGATCATTTATCTTCCTTTTATTAAGTTGTATAAGCTGCCTGTAGATGTTGGAAATTAAACCTTTATCAGTGATACCATTTGCAAATATGTTCTCCCATACAGTGGGGTTTCTTGTTGTTTTGTTGATGGTTTCTTTTGCTGTGCAAAAGCTTTTTATTTTGATGTAGTCCCATTTGTTTATTTTCTGTTTGGCTTCCATTGCCCTAGGGGCAGTATCACTGAAAAAGTTCTTTTGGCATATGTCTGAGATTTTGCTGCCTGTGGATTCCTCTAGTATTTTTATGGTTTCCCGTCTTATATTTAAGTCCTGTACCCATTTTGAGTTTATTTTTGTGTATGGTGTAAGTTGGTGATCTAGTTTCATTTTTTTGCATGTATCTGTCCAATTTTCCCAACACCATTTATTAAAGAGACTGTCTTGACTCCATTGTATGCTCATGCCTCCTTTGTCAAATATTAAATGCGCATATTGGTTTGGGTCGATATCTGGATTCTCTATTCTGTTCCATTGATCTATATGTCTGTTCTTGTGCCAGTACCAGGCTGTTTTGATGACAGTGGCTTTGTAATACAGCTTGAAATCTGGTATTGAGATCCCTCCTACTTTATTCTTCTTTCTCAGGATTGCTGTGGCTATTCGGGGTCTTTTTTTATTCCAGATGAATTTTTGGAGAGTTCTTTCTAGGTCTGTGAAATACGCTGTTGGTATTTTAATGGGGAGTGCATTGAATCTATAGATTGCTTTGGGTAGTATGGACATTTTAATGATGTTGATTCTACCAATCCATGAACATGGTATGTTCTTCCATCTGTTTACATCTTCCTCTATCTCTTTTTTCAGTGTCCTGTAGTTTTCCGCATATAGGTCTTTTACCTCCTTGGTTAGGTTTATTCCTAAGTATCTTAATTTTTTTGGTGCGATGGAAAATGGGATTGCTTTTTTAGTCTCTCTTTCTGTAAGTTCATTGTTGGTGTATAGAAATGCCATAGATTTCTTGGTGTTAATTTTGTATCCTGCTACATTGCCGAATTCATTTATTAAGTCTGTTAGTTTTTTGATGGAGTCTTTCGGGTTTTTTATGTACAATATCATGTCATCTGCAAATAAGGACAGCTTTACTTCTTCTTTTCCAATTTGGATGCCTTTTATTTCTTCTTCTTGTCTAATTGCAGTGGCTAATACTTCCAGTACTATGTCAAACAGGAGTGGTGAGAGTGGGCATCCCTGTCTTGTTCCTGTTCTTAGGGGAAATGGTTTTAGTTTTTGTCCATTGAGTATGATGTTAGCTGTGGGTTTATCATATATAGCTTTTATGATGTTGAGGTATGATCCTTCTATTCCCACCTTGTTGAGAGTTTTTATCAAGAAAGGGTGTTGGATTTTGTCAAATGCTTTTTCTGCATCAATTGATATGACTATGTGATTTTTATCTTTCAATTTGTTTATGTGATGTATCACATTTATTGATTTGCGGATATTGAACCATCCTTGCATTCCTGGGATAAACCCTACTTGGTCATGGTGTATGATCTTTCTGATGTACTGCTGGATCCTATTTGCTAGAATTTTGTTGAGGATTTTGGCATCTACATTCATGAGGGATATTGGCCTGTAATTCTCTTTCATTGTGTTGTCTTTATCTGGTTTTGGTATTAGGGTGATGCTGGCTTCATAGAAGGAGCTTGGAAGTGTTCCTTCCTCTTGAATTTTTTGGAATAGTCTGAGGAGGATAGGTTTTAGTTCTTCCTTGAATGTTTGGTAGAACTCTCCTGTGAAGCCGTCTGGCCCCGGGCTTTTGTTTGCCGGAAGCTCTTTGATGACTGCTTCAATTTCTTCCATAGTTACTGGCATGTTGAGCTGTTTAGATTCTTCCTGATTGAGTTTTGGAAGGTTATATTTTTCTAGGAATATGTCCATTTCCTCCAGGTTGTCCAGTTTGTTGGAATAGAGTTGTTCGTAGTATTTTTTAACAATCCTTTGTATTTCGGCGGGATCTGTTGTTATTTCACCTCTTTCATTTCTGATCTTGTTTATTTGGGTCCTCTCCCTTTGCTTCTTGGTGAGCCTGGCTAGAGGTTCATCAATCTTGTTTATCCTTTCAAAGAACCAGCTCTTGGTTTTGTTGATCTTTTGTATTGTTTCTTTGGTCTCTATGTCGTTTATCTGTGCTCTGATCTTTATTATTTCCTTCCTTCTGCTTACACTGGGCTTTTCTTGTTGCTCTTTTTCTAACTCTTTGAGTTGTTGGGTTAGGTAATTTATTACCCCTGTTTCTTGTTTTTTGCAGTAGGCTTGTAGAGCTATGAACTTCCCTCTCAAGACTGCTTTCGCTGTGTCCCATAGATTTTGGATTGTAGTGTTTTCATTGTCATTTGTTGTCATGATGTTTTTTATTTCTTCTTTGATCTCTCTGGTAACCCAGTCATGGTTTAATAGCATGCTGTTTAGTCTCCATGTGTTTGATTTCTTTGGGTTGTTTTTATTGTAGTTGATTTCCAGTTTTATGCCACTGTGGTCTGAGAAGATGCTTGATATGATTTCTATCTTCTTGAATTTGAAGAGACTTTGCCTATGTCCCAACATATGGTCTATCTTTGAAAATGACCCATGTGCGCTTGAGAAGAATGTATATTCTGTGGCTTTGGGGTGAAATGTTCTGAAGATGTCAATTAATTCCATCTGGTCTAGTGAGTCATTTAGGATTGATGTTTCTTTGCTGATGTTTTGTTTAGAGGATTTGTCCAATGGTGATAGTGGGGTATTAAAGTCTCCTACTATGATTGTATTGCTGTCAATGTCTCCCTTGATATCTTCCAGGAGTTTTTTTATGTATTTGGGTGCTCCTGTATTGGGTGCATATATGTTTACCAGAGTTATTTCTTCTTGTTGGATTGCTCCCTTTAGTATTATGAAATGGCCTTCCTTATCTCTTGTTATGTCCTTCAGTTTGAGATCTAATTTGTCAGAAATAAGTATTGCTACCCCAGCTTTTTTTTCAGTTCCATTTGCCTGGAAAACCTTTTTCCATCCCTTCACCCTCAGTCTGTGTGCGTCTTTTTTTCTGAGGTGGGTTTCTTGTAGACAGCAGATATATGGGTCGTGTTTTCTTATCCAATCTGTTACCCTATGTCTTTTGATTGGGGCATTTAATCCATTTACATTTAAAGTTATTATTGATAGGTACTTATTTGTCGCCATTCCTATTCTTTACCCCTGTGTTACTTCTTCGCTTCCTGTTTCTTTCTTTCTTTCTTTCTTTCTTTCTTTCTTTCTTTTTTTTTTTTTTTTTTTTTTTTACAGTAGACCCTTTAGCATTTCTTGCATTGCTGGTTTGGTGGTAATAAATTCCCTTAGTCCTTTTTTGTCTGTGAAGCTCCTGATTTCACCTTCAATTTTGATTGACAGCCTTGCTGGGTACAGTATTCTTGGATTCAGCCCCTTCCTTTGCATGACTTTGTATATTTCATTCCATTCCCTTCTGGCCTGATGAGTTTCTGTTGAGAAATCAGTTGCTAGTCTGATGGGGGTTCCTTTGTATGTAACTTTCTGTCTCTCTCTTGCTGCTTTTAAGATTCTTACTTTGTCGTTGGTGTTTGCCAATTTAATTATAATGTGCCTTGGCGTCGGTCTTTTGGGGTTCATTTTGCTTGGGACTCTGTGAGCTTCTTGGATTTGTGTGGGTTTTTTCTTCCCTATATCTGGGAAATTTTCTGTCATTATTTCTTCAAAGAGGTTTTCTATTCCTTGCTCAGCTTCCTTTCCTTCTGGAACCCCTATTATGCGGATGTTGTTTTGTTTCGTGTTGTCCCAAAGTTCCCTTAGACTCTCCTCCTGCCTTTTAATTTTTTTTTCTAGAAGTTGCTTTTCTTGGGTATTTTTTTCCATCTTGTCTTCTAGCTCACTGATGCGGTCCTCTGCTTCTTCTAGTCTACTCTTGATGCTTTCTATTGAGTTCTTTACAGCAGCGATGTCATTTTTCATTTCTTCTTGGTTCTTCTTCATTTCCTCTTGGTTCTTGCTCATATTGTCGAATTTGTCTTCCATTCTTTTCAGCCACCTTATGACCATTTCTCTGAATTCTTTTTCTGGAAGGTTGCTTGCCTCCATTTCGTTTACTTCCTTTTCTGGTGATGCCTGCTTTTCTTTCATATGCGGGCTGTGTCTTTGTCTCCCCATGGTCTCTCTTCTCTGGGTGTCTGGTTATGTAGTTCTCTCTCTCCTGGGTTGATTTAAAGGCACAAAATACAGCACTACCAGGTACAACTCACAAGGCACTGAACAGGAATGTATTCACGATATTAATAACCTCCAATAAAGGTGACCACCAGAGAAAGGCAAATTAGGTGATAGAAGAGAAAGAAGAAGAGGAAAAAAGAAAGAAAGAAAAAAAAAAGAAAAAAGGAGTGTGAAAATGAAATTGGGAAAAGGGAAAGTAAAGAGAAAAGAAAAAAAAAAAGTAAGAGAGACAAGAAATTGACTAAGAGAGAAAGGGGAACAGACTATATATATTGGGGATAAAACTCCAATAGAACAATCACTAATCCCAGCAAATGCCAGCAACAAGTGCCTGGGGATTAGTACAAACTACAACACCAACTAATATGGAGTGAGGCAAGGGAAAGCTGAGGCACAAAACAAACAAAAAAAATAAATAAATAAAAGAAGAATAAGCAAAACAATCTCACAAAAAAAAGCATAAAAATTGGATATAATCTACATTCAAGCAAACAACAACAAAAGGACAGAGATAAGGACAAGTTTATGGATAACTCAGACAGCGAAGGGAAAGGTGTATGTGGACTTGGAGCAGGGGATTGGAGATTAGATATGTAAGTAGGGTGAAATTTTGACAAGGGGTAAACAGAATGAATAGGGAAAATCTAAAGCAGTAAAAGGGTAAGACAAACAGGACACTGAAAAGGGGGAGGTTAGGAAGAGAGTGATGGCCTAAAGGTAGAGTTGAGATAGAGTAAAACGATGCTAAAGGAAAGATAAAAAATAGAATGTAGAACCCTAATCCCAAAATAAAATGAAGAGAAAATAAAATGACACTTTAAAAAAAAAAAAAAAGGATAAAATAGCAGTAGTAATAATACGGATTGAAAATAAAAATGTAATCATTAAAAAGGTAAAATCAAGTGATGAAAAAAGAAAAAAAAGTTTCTTGATTAAAAGATGCAAAAAATGAAAATTTAAAAAAAATAAAAAAATAAAAAAAATAAAAGGTAAAAATAAAATGTGGAGTAGTGAAGGTCATTCACTTCCTCTGTTTTTCTGTTTGGCACGCCTGTTTCTCAGTCCAGACAGTATTGCAGTTCCCTGCGATCCACTGCTCTTCGGTGTTGTAAGCCAGTCCTGATTTTAAGCAGGCGGTGTGTCTTAATTTCTCGTATTCCTTTATTTTTGATTACACAAGAGTCAATTTGTGATTCAGCCCCTGGGTGGCAGTGTTTCTGGATTGACTTCCGGGTCTATCTATGGCCTCTCTAGGCAGTGTTAGAGCCTTCTTTCCCTGTGGCACTCGCCACGGGCCTGTGGGGGTGGGCTGCCTCAGAGCTGGCTCTCTGATGGTCACTCCCCGCTCCGATCCCCAGGTTCCAGAAAAACAACCTTCCCCTGCAGTCTCCCAGGGTGTCCCCAACTGGGTGATCCTATGTATTGGGCTTAGTAATCAGATGCAAGGATTTGAAGAGGAAAAAGCCCAAGTGTGCGAATTCCGGGACTGCGAGTAAGCCCAGGCACCCAGGGAGCGCACGGGCTGCGCGTAAGTCTGGACTGCCTGAAATTCTTAGGGTGTCCCTGCACTTCAGATCAAAATGGGTTGCTTTTTAGAGTGCCCTTCTCTTAGCAGCTCTGAGGACCCCTTTCCACAGTCACAGATCACGCCAGCCCCTACAGCCACGGATTTTTCTAGGCACAGACTTCCCTGGTCCTCCAGCTCCCGCAAAACGCGCGTTCCTCTCTCCCGCCAGGGACCAGAGACCTCACCTTATCCCAGGCGAAATCTGACCTTTCCGTGGTGGAGTGTAGAGCTTCTCTGAACCCGTGTGCTTGCGCCAGTTGGGGAGCGTTGTTCTGGGGCTCGCAGCTGTTCCTGGGGTGCCGCCGTTGTGGATTCTCAGGCTTCAGATAAGCTCCACTTTCCGGATCAAGATGGCGCAGACTCCGCGTCCAAGCCCGCAGCTCCGGGAGGGGACCCAGCCGCAGTTGGTGCTGCCAGGTCAGGGGAACCCCGTTCAGCAGTCCCCCACCTCCTTCTGGAATTCAGCTGTCTCCCAACCAGCCAACAAACACTCCTTGCGCGACCCTCAGCTGTTCTTTCTTTCTGCTCCGGGACAAGGCTCGGAACACGTCTGTCTATTCCGCCGCCATTATTCCCTCCTCCTCAAGCTTGTTCTTTTGATCTTATCATTATTGTTTCCAACACCCTACTCACATCAAGTGAGTGCTAGCATCCTGTTCACACCAGTATCCTGATTCATCAGCAGTCACTGCCAGTCAAACAACAAAACCACCTAAAATTGTAGTATGAACATCAAAACCCAACACATACCAAACCTATGGCATTGAGTCCTCCTAAAACCTAAAGTAGCCGTAGCCGGTTTGGCTCAGTGGATAGAGTGCGGGCCTGTGGACTGAAGGGTCCCAGGTTTAATTCTATCATGGGCACGTGCCCAGGTTGCTGGCTCGATCCCCAATAGGGGAGGCAGCCAATCAATGATTGCCTCTCATCATTGATGTTCCTATCTCTCTCTCCCTCTCCCTTCCTCTCTGAAATCAATAAAAATATGTTTTTAAAAAATAAAACCTGCAGTAAACATAGAACAATTTCCCTTTTATTTCTAGTATTTGTAAATATAACCTTAGCAGTTTTCTAAGTATATTTTCATATTCTTTCAGGTACATATGTTCTATATTTTTTTACATTCATTTTTTCACCATGTAGTTTGTTATTCTTTCCTCCTGACTCCCTACCTAGAAAATGGTTTTTATTCTTTTACGTTGTTTCCTTCCAAAGCACCTCCTGGTTTCTTCCCTTTCAGCTCGGCTGCCCCGGGCGTGTCCTGGTCACGCGGCCTTGGTCAGTCTCGGTGCTGGGCTGTCCAGGGGGAAGGCTCCCTCGCTGTGTGACCTCTGTCCGCTGGGCTTCACATCCTTTCCGGCCGTTTCCTGGCAGCCACCGCCAAAGGTCAGTCTAGTTGACAAGAATGTGTCTCCGCTTCCCGGTGCCTTTCCTGATTTACAGCATCAGCTTCTGGCAGTGGCTTCACACATTTTTGATGGAGGCAACTGTGGGTGCCTAGGAGAAGCTTGGAAACGGGGCCCCATTCCTTCTCAGGGGCAATGACCTCCAGGCGACTCTGGGGCAGCGTCTATGCTACTGTAGCCACAGGTGCACATCCATGAAGGCCTGTGCCCACGAAGGGGAGGTGGGAGGCCCCCGGAGCTTGCTGCACTTCATAAAGCCAACGCTGAGTTCCACGCGCGTGGAGGCAGTGGCTCTGAACTATTCCCCTGAACGACGGGGAGAGAGCAGCAGGGACACACATTCATGCAAAAGCCTTTTCCACAGACAGTAATAACCCCCCCGTGGGGGTGCCCCCCACCGTGAAGGCCAAGATGTGGCCCCCCACCTCGGTGGACAGGAGCCAGCCGGTCCTCTCAGACGGATTACCATCTGTGTGTCCTGAGTGTACCTGGGGTTATTTCACCAAAGAGAAAAGAGTTGCGATCGAAACTTTGGGAAACCTCTCACTTTCTATGTCTTCCCCAAGAAGTCTCCCCTATGTGTGAAAAGGAACCAAAGACCCCGGTCACACACGTGTGCCAAGGACCACATAAAGGCCAGCGCCGGCGGGATTCTTTCCACTTACTGACGTCTAATGCGAACAGTAAAGCACATCTCCTCCGTCAACTATTCCGAGAAGAACACGAGACTTAAAGGCTAAGACAGGGGAGAAAAATGACAGTTTGGGTCGCTTCCTCCATCAATGATAATCAATAAGGAACGTGTTATGTCTCTGGCGAGCACCTGTTTTCTATTTGGGGTGTTGCCTGTGCTCTCCACGCACAGCTGGAGAAGGTAAAGTCCCTCCATCTTCATGACACCCCACCACGCTTGTGTCCGGGGCAGGCCAGAAAGCGTCCCCTCTCCCAGCTCGCAGGCGCGGTGCGGGGACTCGGAGCTAAGCCCCCTGCCCGGTCAGCGAGCCGGGAGAGGAGATGCTCTGGGCCCGCCAGCCAGTTAGCGCGGGCTGGCGTGCAGGCTGGCAGGTGTTGCCTGAGACTTGGCTTCACCTGTCACAGCACATCGGGAAGCGGCACCTGGCAACGGCACCCGCCTCTCTAACTGCTTGGAGCCGGCAGCAGCAGCTGCGCCCTGACATCGCTAAGTAAACAGCACGTCTGGCACCTGCTGGGGAAGAGGCCGGCCTCCCTGTCGGCCCACGGGGGACGCCAGGTAACACAGGCAGCCTGAGCTAATGCCACTGACCTGGGAGATTAGTCGAAGCCCATCAGCATGGCTTCTCTCCCTCAGATATGTGATACTTGCCCCTGGCTGCCTCCCAAGGGCATTAAATCCACACACACACACCCCCCATATGAAAATCAGAGTAATTAAATCTGCCTCTGAACAGTTCCTTTTAGGTCCTCCCCGCCTTTGCCTTCTTTTGAAGACGATGAGAAAAGGGGACTTTGCTCTAAGTTTTCATTTTCTGTGTTGTCAACAATACCTTGCTTAGAGACGGAGCATGAAGGGAGGGAGGGGGGCGGGTGAACGTTCTCCCACTGACCGCCCACGGAGCCCAGCCCGCAGCCTCCAGGCAGGAAACACAGGGCTGCCACCAAATGTATTTGTGTATAAATAGTCCACCGGGATTTCTTCAAGATCACTGTCAGTGTCAGCTGGGCTTCTGTGGCGACCACCTTCCCCGTGAAGTGAGAGCTGGCAGCTCAGCTTTTAGCCGGGGAAGCAAGAGGAAGCCCGTGCAGCCTGCCTCGCCCTTGACATTCCCATCACCCTCCACACACATGCTCTCCTGGGACTTTCCACAGGATCGGTTCCAAGGCTCCGTAAGAAACACGGTCCAGCCCTAACTAGTTTGGCTCAGTGGATAGAGCGTCGGCCTGTGGACTCAAGGGTCCCAGGTTCGATTCCAGTCAGGGGCATGTACCTTGGTTGCAGGCACATCCCCAGTAGGGAGTGTGCAGGAGGCAGCTGACCGATGTTTCTCTCTCATCAATGTTTCTAACTCTCTATCCCTCTCCCTTCCTCTCTGTAAAAAATCAATAAAATAAAATAAATAAAAAAAGAAACACAGTCCAGGCTCTAGATGAATACAGGCCAGAAAAGAGGAACACAGAGGGTCCATGGAGGAACACAGCCCCCAGGTGTCCCTGAGACGTCTCCTCCCTGATCACAGCTTCCACCTGCCATCTGCGTCTCTCTTCCAGGAGAAAACCTTGGGTTTGATGGAAACACAGCAGCCCTTCTGGGTAGGGAAAGACAAACCACATAAGGTCAATTCACAAAGCAAGTTCCTCCTTATGCTCAGAGTCCGCAGATGGCAATGAGTTGGCTTTGGTCCTCATTAATGTGGGTGCCGTTTAATCCTTGGAGCAAGTCTCCTTGTGATTTGACTGTTTTTTTAAAACTGGTAAAGGGCTTCGGTTGATCAACAGGAAAAGCACAACAATGGAAGCCAAGCCTTGAGAAGAGGGAGAACAGGAGAACCGTGAACCGGGCGTGGAAGTATGCCAGGGGATGCGATGTTTTAGGTTCCTTCATCTTCATCACAAGAACACAGAAAGCGTAACCTCCTAGAACACACACTGGATAGGCCGGAAGGCAGCTGAGCAAGAGTCTGTTTCAGATTCTGAGGCTAACAGAGTGCTTTGCTGATGGCTTCCAATTTGCTCCGTGGAACACACCTATTCACACACGAGTAGTTTCAATAAAATAACATGTCAGGCATGTGCCCATACATAGCGAACGGAGCATGTTGATGAAAATGTAAATGCTTGCTTTTGGACTCTCTCTTGGGTCACACCAACCACTAACCAGACTAGCAGTGTACAATTGGAGGTCAATGTACTCAGAAATTTACGGGGAAATCTCTAGGGGCTTGTTGAATCCAATTTGTTATAGTCCCAAAAAACAATTATTTTCGCAAAGACCTATCTATATATATAAAAGCCTAAGTGACTGTTCAACTGGTAGCTATGACATGCACTGACCACCAGGGGGCAGACACTCAACATACAGGCATGGAAACATGGAACAGACTGATGAATCTCAGAAGGAAGGGGTGAGGGGGGAGGGGATTTGTGCACCAGTGGGGTCCCTTGGCCTGGCCTGCGGGCATCACGCTGAATCCGTGCACCCAGCCTCTGACATCCCCCGAGGGGTCCCGGATTGCGAGAGGGCACAGGCCAGGTGAAGGGACACCCCCCCCCCCCCCGGTTCACAAATCTGTGCACCGGGCCTCTAGAAGGTTATATAAATGGAGTGTGAAGAAAACTGAAAAAAAAATCACTCTAACATCCTTCTCTTTTCCTATCCTCTCTTTAAACATCTGCAACATCCGAAGGGAGACAGATATTTAAGACACAAAGAAGGAGCAAGCCTCACAGTCTGGATGATAGCAGGACAGAAGTAGCACTATTTATTCTTGAAAGAGACAGGCAAATATTTGAGAAACATACGTAGAAATATACAATGAAAACAGATAGTTGGATTGCTCCTAATTTTTGGCTACTATTAATAGGATGCTATAAACATTTATATACAAACTAGAGGCCCGGTGCATGAAATTTGTGCACGGGTAGGGTCCTTAGGCCTGGCCGGCGATCAGGGCGATCAGGGGGCCCCCGCTGGCACCGCCTTAGAAGTGACCGGTGGGGCGATCGAGGGGCGGTGCTGCCCGCTTGCCAGCCAGCCCCGCCCCCTGCCACCACTCACTTGCTGACTGGCCCCACCCCCTGCCAATGCCCGCTCGCTGGCTGGCCCCAGCCCCCACTGCTGCTGCGGGTCACCTTCCTCTGCGGGGCAATCAGTGGGGTGATCGGGGAGCTCCTGCTGGCACCAGCCTTGGCTGGCCTGGGGCCTGCGGGCTGGGGGCAGCTCCTGCATTGAGAGTCTGCCCCCTGGTGGTCAGTGCACATTGTAGCGACCAGTCTTTCCACCGGTTGTTCCGCAGTTTGGTCTATTTGCATATTAGGCTTTTATTATACCAGTATAGGATGTGAATGTATTTTCATTTAAGATGTCAAGTTTATTGGTATAGTTATTTAGATCAATCATAATATTACCTATTTTCTGTTTTCCAGCTTTTTTTAAAGTATGTTTTTACTGATTTTTAGAGAGAGAGGAAGGGAGAGGGATAAAGAGATAGAAACATCAATGAGAGAGAAACATCAATCAGCTGCCCCCTGCACACCTCTCACCAGGGATCAAGCCCACAACCCAGACATGTGCCCTGACAAGGAATTGAATCGGCAACCTTTTGGTACACTGGTTAACACCCAACCAACTGAGCCACTCCAGCCAGGGCTGTTTCTTTTTTATTATTAAAAAAGAAAAGAAAAGAAAACTTTCCTCTGCTAATGTCAGGATAATGTTCTTATACTGACCTAGCCATATTTACATATAATCACATCTTATTTTCACTCAAAAAAATAGAATAATATGACACATCTTGTTTTGTAACTTGCTTTGCTGTCATTCTTCCAAATTAAAAGCTCTACGTTTTGTAATTTCTAATTGTTACAGAGATATCATCGCATAGTCACCACAATTCATAGTAAGAGTCCTCTACTGTGAGCCATGCAGGTTGCTTTCGTTTTTCACTGCATTGGATATTCTTATAATCATATCTTTAAATATTCTTAAAGAAGGATTTCTAGAACATAAAATCTAGATTTTAACAGGTAAGATAGTTTTTTAAGTTCAAGAAAAAAAGATGAAATTATTGCATTTGCCCTCATGGTTTCATTTTCATGTTTTCTAATTAGTCATTCACATAAATGCATTAACTACTGTTTATGTGCCTACAATTAGGTTTTCTTTTTGACCCAAATATTTGGTTCCTGAAATACTTAATATATAACCATAAATGCTTGAAATGTTTCCATAAAGTTCAGTGGGACGAACAGGGGCTTTGTTAGCTCTAAGTGGGCATGAGTCCCCGGTCGGCCATACACGGTGGTGGGTAAGCCGGGAGGGTAGAGTGGGCATGGTGACAGTTCTGTGAGGACTGTTGTGAGGACTCAATGAGAATGTTCGCAGGCACTTACCCACATTGTAGGTCTATCCCAGCCTTGGGCAAACTACGGCCCGCGGGCCGGATCCGGCTGTTCTATCCGGTTCTCTTGCTTTCCCCTCCGCTCCTTTACTTTGAATTTATATTAGTTCACACAAACACTACATCCATGCTTTTGTTCCGGCCCTCCGGTCCAGTTTAAGAACCCATTGTGGCCCTCAAGTCAAAAAGTTTGCTCACCCCTGGTCTATGCTCAGTAACTCACAGTGACCGTCACTGTGGCTAGGGAATGCAGATCCCAATGAAAAGAGGGTGAACACCAGAAAAAAATAAATTAAAACACAATTGACTAACAACTAAATTATGACTAAAGAATAACCAGTGCAATAATATGTATAGAGGATAAATCTTAGGATAATGGAATGCCAGTTTTACATTTCCAAGGTGATTAAAACCAATATCAAGGAAATTGAATTGAAATAATGGGTAATTAACTTCTTTCTTAATGAGCAAGACAATTAAAAAACAAAACAAAACACAACTCTTAGAAAAAGAAAAAGGTAAAAAAAAAAAGTGTCGAAAAGTAGAGAGAATGATTTTTGTCTCATAGTAGAAAAAGCTGATGACGGGCAAAAATAGTGGGCTATTTTAAAATAAATGATGTCCTTATATGCAGGGGTAATTTTGTTCTCTAAATATGAGAGAGAGAGAGAGAGAGAGAGAGAGAGAGAGAGAGAGAGAGAATTTCAGTTTCACAATTTACTGGTCAATTAAGCTACAGAAAACAAAACCAAATAAATTGCATCCTTTCCCCTTTTCCTAACACAGTATTAATCCACCTTTAAATCCACTCAAAGAAATGTTCTGCCCAAACCACTCCGGCCCGGTGACTATGCTCCAACCACCTCTCTCACAGAGCGGAGTTACCATGGTGGACGAGGGAAAGAAAATTCTGGGGTTCCACATGGCACGGGGAGAGGGAGGGATAGCCTACTCACGATCCCCTCTTCGGTAGGAGAACAGCTCGGTAGGTTTTCGGCTCTCCACCCCCATCCACGGGCCTGAGCTCCCCAGTGCTCCTGCTCAATCACTGAGCCACACCAACTGGGGCGGCGGGGAGAGGGGGGCCTATGCTTTTTAAAAAATCTGTTTTCTGCAAGGGCTACACTCCTGTTCCCTCTTGACATTACATCCTTCTGTCCCCTCAGTTTTTGATGACTCAGGGAGAAGGAGCTGTGGACCAGCCTAGATTTTCACCCGATTTCCTTGGGAGGCCTGTCTGACAGTGTTGGGGAAACTTTTTTAACAAAGCAGAGAACTGCGCCTTATCTTTATGGATGTTAAGTCTTTAGGTCTAAGCCGTAGGGCAGGGAGGAAACGCCATCATCAGAGAAGCTACCCAGGAAAAGAGACCGACGCAGGCACAGTCAACCCTGCTACGCGGGCCACGCTGGCTCCCTGGATCTGTCTGCTTTTCTTCTTCCCGTGACACTACCCGTCCACCAGAGAACACGCCAGATCCCACAGGGAATGGAAAGGACGGAGTCCCCTCCGCTAGGCGTCAGAGGCCCCACCACATTTTTTAAAAGTTACATTTACCATCGCGCGAGGCATCGCGGGGAGGTCAGGGCCAGGCAAAGCCTCTCCTCAAAGACGTTCAAAACCAGTCAGTGTATACGGCTCTCACTAGGATGCCTTTCTCATTAGAAATACTAAAAGTGGTCGGAATTCTTCATTTCTATAAATGAATGAAAAAGCATGTATTTGTTCATTCAACATACACACAGGGAGAGAATGTGAATGAATGAATGAATGAATGAATGAATGTGCTGAGCACTAGGAATCCAGGGCCAAGCCACTCCCTGACCTTCAACAGCCTGGAAAAGGACCTCAGACTGACAGCCCCACTGATCACCAAACCCTGGGCCACATACTCAGTGAGTGTCTCCCACCAAACCCAGGCAGACCTGTGACCTGCTCTCATGGATGAAGACCCTGAGGCTTGGGGTGGCCAAGTACCTGCCCAAGGACATGCAGCCACTACAGGGGAAGGGCAGGGCGCGGCCAGTGTCTGAGGCTCTGGGGCACAATTCTCCACTCACCACACCGCTCTAGTGGGAAACACAGGAAGGCAAGCAGATGGCACCGCGCGACCCAGAGAGCTGTGGACAATAAAGCTCCGGGCATAATAATGTGTTTGTTCTTCCTCCCTCTGCATGGAATGGGCAGTTCATCAGAAGGAAAGTCAATATTGTGGCTGGTTTCATATTTCTGCCTGACAATCCAGATAAAAGGCTCTACTTCTGAGTATCTCAGAACCCAAGGCCTCGCAGCTCGGAGGCACCGATTCAACAAACACTTCGAATGAAATGCTGTGGCAGGCAAGCCTGGCCTGGTAAGATTCATGAAAAATGGACACGTTCACTCAATGCCAACCCCCTCTCTCAGCAGATCATGTTTTCTCCAAGAGTGAATGGACTGATTTCTCCAGAGCCTGCATCCTGTCTATATAGCAGCTATCTCAACTCTCCCCTCGGCTCCAGTCCTTTCAAAATCCCGTATTTCCAACCCCTTACGCCACTTTCTTGAGTTATTCATCCTTCCAATATTTCCTCACTTCCCTATATCTTCAACCTCTCTCTCCCCGACTAAAGGAAATTCAATCCATACACGTACTAAAAGTCTCTTCCACTTGAAAAGAAAAACATAAATCAAACAAAACCCTCTTATCATCACCCTCTTCCTGTTGGTTCTCTCTTCCCCTTTTCTTCATTTCCTGGAACTTTGGTCTGTATTTCCTGTGTTCAATTTCTCACCTTTAATTCACTCCTCAACCCCTTGTGTTGTGGTCTCTGGCCCTTCAGAACAACACCCTGAATTACTGTGGAACTTTATTATTTCATTCGTTCAGTCATTATATATACACTAGAGGCCCGGTGCACAAAATTTGTGCACTCAGCGGGAGGGGTCCCTCTGCCCGGCCTGTGCCCTCTCGCAGTCCAGGAGCCCTTGGGGGATGTCCGACTGACGGCTTAGGCCTGCTCCCTGCTGAGTGGGTCAGCCGGCAGTCAGCAGATGGACATCCTCAGCGCTGCTGCGGAGGCGGGAGAGGCTCCCACCACCACCGATGCGATCGCCAGCTGTGAGCCCATGAGGGGTAATTTTGAGCCTGGCTGAGCAGCACTCCCCCTGTGGGAGCACACTGACCACCAGGGGGCAGCTTCTGCATTGAGCATCTGCCCTCTGGTGGTCAGTGCATGTCATAGCCACCAGTTGTTCTGCCATTTTTATTATATAGGGTATAAAGTATCACAACATGCTTTGAAAGTCTTAAGTCCATGGTTCCAAATACCCAGGACATCTTTTGATCGTGATTTTTACCGGCCCTTTTAGCTGCACGCGACACTGCTTGGTTCCGTGCTTCTGGCTTCTGGGATTGTAAGAGAACACACTTCTGTTGTGTTACGTCACCAAGTGTGTGATAATTTGCCACCGCCGCCCTCGGAAACCGACGTGGAGACTCCTTTCGTGTGGTGATAATGACCTCCTTCAGAGAGCACAGTATAGGAAGGGGACATTTTGGGGTTCTTTTGAAGTAGAGAAACCCAACAAACACTCCCTCAGCTGAGGGATCAAGGTCAATATCAACAGTGCTAAATGTTGACAGTATTAACTGTTAAAAGAAATTATCTTTATTGTTGAAAGTATTACAAATGTCCCCTTCCGCCCACCCCACTGACCTCCTTCACCCTGTTCCCTCCCCTCCCCACGCTGTCGCTACGCTACTGCCTGCTCATGAGCTATGCATATATGCATCGAAGTTCACTGGTTAACCTCTTCCGGCCCCCACCCCCTTCCTTCTGAAATATGTCAGTCTGTTCCCTGCTTCTGTGTCACTGGATCTATGTTGTTCATCAGTTTATTTTGTTCATTGGATGCCACCTATGAGTGAGATCATGTGATACTAGTCTTTCTCTGGCTTATTTCGCTTAGCATAGTACTCTCCAGGTCCTTCCATGCTGTCTCCAAGGGTAAGAGATCTTTCTTTTTTCTTACAGCTGCATAGTATTCCATGGTGTAAATGTACCACAGCTTTTTAATCCACTCATATACTGATAGGCATTTGGGCTGTTTCCACATCTTAGCTATTATCAATTGTGCTGCTATGAACATAGGGGTATACACTAGTACATTCTTTCTGATGGGTGTTTATGGCTTCTTAGGATATATTCCTAGAAGTGGAATGATACGATGTGATGAAAATGGCACTTTACCTGTTATTCCTCCCTAAAGCCCACGTTCCCAATCTAATCGTTAGAAAGGTATCAGACAAATTCCAACAGAAGGGCATCCATAAAATGCCTTACCAGTCTCCACAAAACTTACAGTCATCACAAGCTAGAAGGCCAGGGAACTGGCCCAGCCAACACGAGCCTAAGAAGACACGACTAACGGTAATGTGGTGTCCTCGATGGTATCCTGAAACAGAAGAGATGTTAGGGAAAGATAAAGAAATATGAGTAAACTAGGGGCTTTAGTTCATGATAATACATCACTATTGTTTTATTAACTATAATAAACATACCGTACTAATGTAAGATGTTCTTACTAGGGAAAACTACAGGGCACATGGGAACTCTCTGCTGTAGCTTCAATTTTTCTATAAATCTAAAACTGCTCTAAAAATAAAGTTGATTTTTTTTTTTAAAAAAAAGAGGGCCTTACTTTAAAAAGTAACTTTAAATCATTAGGTCAGGGGTGACCAGGTTTGACTACATGTAATTTTTTGCATCCCCCTCCTGTTGTTCTCAGAACATAAAGGTGATATATTTTCTTAGTCCACCTGAGCGTAAGGTGTGTAAATTAGCAAAAAATTAATAATCAGATAATTAGAAATTACACAGCAACTAACAGCAGGGCTGTGACCCAAGCGCCATATCTGAGACTTCAGAGTGCAAGTGCTTTCTACGTTACCTGTTAAATGCACGGTGGGAAGTTAACCAAAAACAAGGCAGGTTCTTGCCTTTCAGGCTAGCTGCTTCATGCGTATGCCAAACCCACCGAATAGGTGACAGTAAATTTCCCACATCCCGAGGAAGACAGATGGCATGTTTCCGGAGGATGATACAGAGAGAGCCACAGAGGGGACACAGAACAAGGAAGATATATAGTCACATTTGTGTCTGTAAGGGTTCAAAGAACCATACTTAGGGATAAAATGAGAACCAGGATAACGCAGCTATTCACATCAAAAGAATCTTTATTGCTCTGTCTTTTATGAGCTTTGTTCAGGGTCATTTGGTCACTGTGGATCAAAAGCTTAAACACCTCACCTGTAATCTAATTTGTTATGGCTTGTTACTGTTTTATATCCTAGAAGATAAGAAAAATGTAATTAGTTCACCTTATAACAGCCAATTTCTAACACTGCAGCAGTAAATTACCTCAAATCTGAAATATTCTCTTTTAAAATTCTGACCATCAGTATTTACTTCCAATATACGAATAGAAAAAGTAGATAAGACAAAACTTAAAATTGTTAAATTATGTGTTAGCACTTACGAGAGCAAGTGTTACCCAATTATCCCAAATCTTATTCAGTAATGAGCTGTGCAAATTCAAATAGCTGGAGGATATTTTGACTACAATATTAATCTAGGAATGAAGTGCAATAAAATTAATGCCATATTAAATGTGTGGTATATGATCCCACATATATGTAAACAAAGATGATACAAGATATTTAGAATAACACATACTTGTTCAATGATGGAAATGTCAAGAAATGTACACTTCCGTTTTCTACAAGAAGCGAAAAATAATTACATAACTCTAGTTGATTCAGCATAAGGGCTGATGACAAGTGAGAAAATAAATTTAAGAAAAGAGACTTCATTTTAAGCCAGAAGATACACTTGCTTTTCAAATAAAATAGGAAATTATCATTAAGTACATGACAACTCACAGAGTGGATTTCAGTTTGTCAGAAACTTCCTTTGATCCTCTTACATCGCCTATGGGGTGAACAGTCACATACATTCAAAAGGGGAAATAGGAGAAACAGAAACGTTGGAGCTCAAACGAAATTTGAAAAGCAAGGAAAGGGAAACGGACCATTTGCCTTCGTGACATGAACTCATTTCATATGTTTGCAAAGTCCCAGGCCATTTGGTCTCCCACCAATGCGCAAATCAGCCTTCTCAATGTCAGAGCTATCCCAGTTATGGCTTTCACTGCTCCCGTTTCTTCAGGAATTAAGTCCCATAGAGATGATTAGAATTACATTGCATATCAGGTCTTAGTAACCACAGACTCTAAATCTCTACGCTACGTACGTCAGAGTCACTTGACTTGCCTGTTGCATGGAGAGGTTTGTGGGTCCCACTCCTGATGTACCCATTTCCATGCCTGAGACCCAGCATGTATACCTTTTCAACAAGCATCCATGTGAATTCTTGGCATACGGATATTTAATAACCTTTGCTTCAAGCTAATATAATTCATTACAGTATGAATATATGTAACTATTGAAAGGGGACTAAAAACGTAAACATATTAAATAAAGGTTTAATGACCTAATGCCTGATTTATTTGCTTACAATGTTAAATAAGAATATCTCTAAAAATATTACAATACGAATGAAGTGACAGTAATGTAGATCAAATCTCAAATAGATTTCAGCCCTGTTTGAAGACATTTCGTGTTTGAAAATTGTTCTTTTCCCTTCTTTCTTTCTTTTTTCTTTAAGGAAAAAAACCAAAACAAAACATCTAAACAATGTTTGAGCTGATTTTGAAACCAGGAAAATATAAAAGCACCATATAAGTTATATAACTGATTTCTGCCCATTTGCTTTTAATCCCAAGCTATTCTTCGGCTTTGTCTTTGGTAATGGTAATTACAGAGAGGAAAATAACGTCGGGTAAGGGGAAGAGAGGAAGGTGAGTGGGGAAGACTAGCACTGAGTCTTATAAAGGCATGGCAACAAATTCTTTCATTGGGCTTAATGGATTTCCTGTATTGTTTCGAAAACATAGGTAGTTACATTAGTAATATATCAACTGCTACTGTTCTGAAACTAATATAAATTTTGATTAAATTCCAACCAGTTTAGAAACATAATATATTGACTTTTACGTTATTTCTTTATTTTTTAATTTATTTTTATTGTTGAAAGAATTACAGAGTCCCTTTGTGTGTGTGGTTTTTTTCCCCATTGATGCCCTCCACCAGTACTCACCCCTCCCAGGCCTTCACCACACTATCGTCTGTGTCCCTGGGTTATGCCTCTATGCATGTAAGTTTCCCGGTTAATCTCCCCACAGGCATACCTCCCCGCCCCTGCCTTCCCTCTGAAATTCGTCTGTCTGTTCCATGCTTCTATGTCTCTGGATCTATTTTGTTCACCAGTTTATTTTGCTCATTAGATTCCACATCTGAGTGAGATCACGTGATACTTGTCTTTCTTTGGCTGATTTCACAGCATAATGCTCTCCAGGTCCCTCTATGCTGTTTCAAATGGTAGAATTTAAACAAACATGTGCTAAATCGTTTAATATGTTCTCAACAATATAAACCACTCATGTTTCTACTTTGGTCAAAGGAAGGCAATAAAAGGTTTACCTCTTTGAGGTTTGCTGATTCTCCAAGAGGAGACAAGTCATATACAGAACTCCATATGCCTTTGAGGCCACAGACGTCCACTGTCCAAACCTGCCAGGAGCAAGACCCTACCAATAAGTGTCATACGACTAGAGGCCTGGGACACAAAACTCACGTGAAAACCGTGCCCATTCCTTTGAGCTTAAAATAAGCCCTTAGCACAGGGGTGGGCAAACTTTTTGACTCGAGGGCCACAATGGGTTCTTAAACTGGACCGGAGGGCCGGAACAAAAGCATGGATGGAGTGTTTGTGTGAACTAATATAAATTCAAAGTAAACATCATTACATAAAAGGGTACGGCCTTTTTTTTTTTTTTCAATAGTTTTATTCATTTCAAACATTTTAACAAGAAGAATGTAAACACTAATTATTATAATTTGAAACTTCAAAAAATGGAGGAATCATAGCACAATAACATACCTTATATTGAAGATGGCAAAGGCAAAATAAAATTGCCTAACAAAGGAAAGGTACAAAAGCCTTTCAAATTAAACTTAAATATAATAAAATAATTTAAAACTAAAACAAATAGGAAAGAACAAAATGTGTAAACAGTAAATTAAACATTTTCTTTATTGCAACTTCCAAATGATGCCCGGGACGTAGATGTAGATGGCAATGTAGACTGGGTTGAAAGGTTTTTGGTCTTTAAAACATCAACTTCAGTGGGAACAGTGTTGTTGGTCTCCTTTTTAGCTAATGCTCTGATACTGTGCTCTCCAGGGGCGTGTCTCCCTACATCACCACGATAACGTGTCTCCGCATTCCCAGGGTGATGTGGGGGGACGCGTCCGCGGGCATTCCAAGGAGCCTCTGGAAGATGGAGAGGTTGTTCCTTCTACTGAATGGGGATATACATCCGCCCACTCAGAAGAAGGAGCTGCGGCCGTGTTTCCCGATGTTGCCATGTTAACACTGCTGCTGGTGAAGGAGCGGAGGGGAGAGCAAGAGAACCCTCCGCTCTTTCGGCTCCGCGGGCCGGATAGAACAGCCGAACGGGCCGGATCCGGCCCGCGGGCCGTAGTTTGCCCACGGCTGCCTTAGCACCTGGTCTAAAAAAGACCTCTGCAGGAATGAGAGCCTGCAACCCACGTCTTTACAACTGACCAGCCCTTGGCCACCCTCCCAAGCCTTCAGAGCCGACCTCCCTGGTGCAGAATGAATCCCCCAGGGGCACTGCTGTGAGTGTTCATCTTGCGGAGGGGTTTCCCAGCTTGCCCTGCAAGGAGCACACTTTGGTGGTCACTGTGGCTCACTCCCAGTCGAAAATGTGCCATTATTCCATACAAGTGCTTTTTAAAATTCGTTTTCCTTTAGCTCCTAAATTACGTTTGACATTGCCCTTTCAAAAGTTGGATTTAGGATCTGCTTCAGCTTCCTGAGCTGCCTTTCGATGAGATGCCTCCATTCTACATCTGCCGGAGCGGGTGGCTAGTTAGTCCTTAAATTGCCCGGCTTCGTGTTGAGGCCTCCGGACCTTCACCCTTCCTGACATCCATGTCTGCTTCGGGGAAAATGGCCCTTGGACAGCCCTGAGGACAATTCCATGTTGTTGTTCTCTCCTCGGACCCAAAGAAATGCATGAAGAGGCCAGCAGGCCAGTGCTCATTATATTTTCCTTGATCTCACAATAAACATTTCATAGGCTTTTAAAGCATCCGTATACTTATTGTTATGTACACTCCCTGTGACAACTTAAAAAGTAGAGATGGGGGAAAGGTCGTTTTCCCCTTTCAGTCCATCCACATCCTGTAACCCAAGGTTATCTTTGGTGCGTATCTCTCCATTCTATCTCAGGGCTTTTGCAAGTCGATGCAGGCACCGATTTACATGTCTGACCCCCACACTTCTCATCTGGCTTTCTAGATGTGGCTTGTTTTCTAAAATGGCTTTGCACTGGAATGGGACCTCGTTCCGATATTGTCTTTTCCTCCTTTTCCTTCATGGTTTTACTTGGTTTCATTCAAACCATGCTCTGGGGACCTTGCTTCAGCTCGTAGCAAACCTGCCAGCCCCTTTTCGTCCGTCTGTGTCCCTCTGGGGATGTCCAAGTGCAACTGCGCCTCATCCTCACCGTTGCTCCTCTCTGAGTCACAGGTGACCGGACCCAATTCACCGAGTGAGTGTTAACGATTGCTACTGCGTGGCAACTGCCCCGGCACAGGGGTCCTGGCACCGCAGCTTAAGAAGGACTGCGCTGCCCTGTGGCCCCGGGCCATCCCGCACGCACACTCAAAGGGTTTCATTCCTGGTCCGCTGGGGCGCGTAAGGGAGGCAACCGATGTAGGTTTCTCTCTCTCTGTCGCTCTCTCCCTCCCCCATCTCTCTAAAATCCATAAACATATCCTCAAGTGAGGATTTTTAAAAAGAAGGACTGTGCTACAGCAAGAAAGAGATTCTAGAATTTGTGGAACAAACGACCCTGTTTGGCAACTTACTCATGTGGACCCTAAACATCTTAGGGACTGTTCTATTGCAAGATTTTTCTTTTTAAAAATATTTTTGTTTAGAGAGAGGGAGAAAGGGGAGAGAGAGAGAGAGAGAGAGAGAGAGAGAGATATCATTTCTGTTACCTGATACGATTTAAGGGTCAGCTTAGGACTAGAAAATCCTGCTTTCTTTGGGGCAGGTTGATTTTACCTGTGAATGATGTATTCTTCAAGAGCAACGTGACTGGCCCATTAGCTAGGTGAGCAATACATGTAAAACAGACTGGGCAGCCACTGGGTGGCAGCAGAAATTTGGTAAGTATACTTTCTTGTCGTTTAAGCTCTCTCTTACCGTTTAGCATACTAAAAGACAACATTTTTAACAAAATGTCTTTTGATAGATACTATTAATTTAACTTAGCTCGCTAACATAAACTAGTATATTCAACTATGAGAAAATAAATATAGAAAACATTAAACCTTATCCACCAATATTCTATGAATATAACATATGTTTTCAGTATTATTCAGAATGACTTTGTAGACTGACATAAGCTATTAAAAGTTTCCATTACTTTTAATAGCTTTAAAAATCTGCTAACAGAAGTCATATATATTCAAAGAAGAAATCTTGAAGAAAATACAGAGAATAACATTAAAATTACCCCAAGTCCCAAACCTAATTAAACCATGGATAGTCACTTGCTATTATATCTATTGCATTTTCTCAGATATAGTTGTTTTTTCAATAATGGTTTTTTAAAATATTATTTTTTTAGAGAGAGGAAGGGGGTGGGAGGAGAGAGGAACATCTATGGGGTGCCTCCTGCATGCCCCCCAATGGGGATGAGCCAGCAGCCAGGGCATGCCTCCCCCCTCCCCAGTGACCTTTCGAGCACGGGATGAACCTCAACAGACTGAGTCAAACCTGGCGAGGCAACCATCATGTCTTTTTTACACAACTCTTTAAACTGCTGGCTTTTTTCTCCATTTAATATACTGTGAACTATTTCCCCATGTTATTAAATATCCTTTTATAATATTAAATTCAGTTATTGAATAATATTCCATCATATAGCAACGTATAACCGATTCCTGATTGTTAATGATTTACTAATAATTTACCATTTTTGGGTAATATTTACTTTTTAAAAAATATAGGGTATTCAATCACAGAAGTACTTTTAAGTGACTTGGTCATCCCCACTGCATTTTATTTATTTTATTTATTATTTTATTGTCAATTACAGTGTGTACTCAGTTTTGTATGAGTTTCCGGTTACATGGATAGACTCTTAATAGTTAACTGCCACGGGTCCAAAACGGAAACCATCCCCACACGCCACGATACTTTGAATTCCATTTAAAAAATCAATTTGCAATGAATATTATAAAAATCAATATATGACTCACAATTCGGGTGTTCTTGAATATTTTCAGCTGAAAATGCTCACAAAAAGATAATTTTCAAGTTGGCCAGGGCTGCCGCTTAGGGAAAACATTTTTTTAACAGACACACGGGCGTGGGGGAAGGTTGGCGCTGGCGTCTACAGCCGCTTAGGGTGTGCCCTGGGCCAAGGACTAGGTCACTGCGGGTTCCCGGCCTTCCAAGGTTAAGGGGACGTTCACAGCGCCTGCAGGGAGCGGTCCTAGTGCCATGGGCTTTCAGCTTCCCGAGCAGAATTTCCTGACCGCAATCACCGGACTGGTCCCAAGTCAGGACTCCCAGCTGCAGCCCAGGCTGCTGCGTGTTCCGAAGCTCCCTGTGCTCTCTGACGGCGTCCAGGACTAAGAAGCACCCACACATGGAGTCCGAGGACCTCAGCACTAGTAACCGGAAAGACACAGACTCGGGGAAACTGACATCACCCGTCTCCACGGCTGCCTCTATTAAATGGAAAGGATGTCAGGGCCTAAGGTTAAGTGATGTCAGGGGAACGTGGTGTTTATCACGAGTCTGTTTCCAACTCTAACATGCAGGCTTTGGAAGCGCTGTGGGGAAGAATATGCCTCCTGGGAGCCCCGACTGTGTATTACACTCATTTACCGTGAGTGTCACCCCACAAACATAGGCTCGGCAGCTCATGTGTGCCGTTAGCCCTCACAACAACCCTACCAGGTTACCGTTCAAATTCTCCTTTTAAAAATGTACTTTGGTGTATTAAACACACTGGGATGAGGCTTTCCTTTTTAAAAGGAATCCGTTTTTCAAGGACAATAAAGTGAAGTCTTTCTTTTTTAAAAAAATCAACCCACGTTACCTTCTTCGTCAATGTCAAAATCTGAATTCGAACAAGTATCTCTGGTGACGTGGCCTGTGTTCATCGAATCTAGGGCTGTGCCGCGCCCTGGACGGAACAGAGCGCGTGTCCGTGGGCGGATGAAGTTTCTTCCTGGTGTGATGGTATGTGCTGCTACTGCTTCACCTCTTCCCCATGCTACTCACACATGGCAAGGGAGCAAGGCAGAGCTGATGCTGTAATAATCATAGCTCCCCGAGAGGAGAAAATTGGATTAATTGTCCTTTTGATTTGTTTGTAAGCTTCTGCATTGTAAATGGTGTAATCATCAACTAACTAAGGTCAGAGAGTGGTGTATACACTTTTCAGAGTGTTTTTTTTTTAAATATAATAAAATGCTCCACAAGACAAAATCATGTCCCTGATGAGAGTTTCTTTTAAAATTTACAGACATTTTAAAGCTACTCACAACTAGAAGCGGGCTATGGCAGAGAAGATAATTCTGGAGCGATTCGTTCATGCCAACAGTTACCTAGAACTTCATGGTCTGAAAAGGGAAGGCCCTTTCCAGGTGACTTAACATGTTTGACTGTTACTTTTCTTATCTGGAAACGGGGGTCAGACCATTCCCCAGCTCTCAGAGGGACTTTTGACCTAGCCAGGCATTAGATGATCTGATACACGAGGCCCTTTTAATATCTTGCTTAGTGAATAAATAATCCAACTTTTTGTTAGAAGCCTAATAACATGGGGGGAAAGTGATTTGAATCATTTACTGGGAAAGTTACACTTTCTGCTCAAGTTGGACCTTTGTAAATAGCTGATCCCATCAGGCAAGCAAGAGTCTTGGTAAGTGGGAGGCCTGGAAGTTCAGTATGTCGCCTGGTGTAAAAGTCTCCCCTTCTCGGACAGTCTAAGCCCGTGGTCGGCAAACTGCAGCTCGCGAGCCACATGCGGCTCTTTGGCCCCTTGAGTGTGGCTCTTCCACAAAATACCACGGCCTGGGCGAGTCTATTTTGAAGAAGTGGCGTTAGAAGGAGTTGACGTTTAAAAAATGTGGCTCTCAAAAGAAATTTCCATCGTTGTACTGTTGATATTTGGCTCTATGGACGAATGAGTTTGCCGACCGCTGGGCTAAGCGTTCGAGGTGATTTTATGTAACGCATCTACCACAGCAGCGTGCTGGGACTCGGGGCCTCACGTCTGCTCTTGTCCAGACCGGGCGGGAAGGCCTCTCCATCCCGTGTGCCCTTGGCGAGCTCCTGCACCTCAACCTTCAGTGCCACCTTCCGTGCGAGTCAGGGTGGGCAACCACAACAGAAGACCACGGGCTGGGGGCTTACAGGACAGAAGAGTGTTTCCTCACAGTTCTGGGGGCTGGGAAGTCCAAGATCAGGTGCTGGCTGGTTGGGCTCCTGCTGAGACCTCCTTTTCTGGCTTGCAAATGTCACCTTCTTGCTGTGTCCTTTCCTGGAAGAGGCAGGCACCGAGGAAGAGAGACCTCTTGCATCACATTCAAGATTAGGGCTTCTGCATGCTCATTTTGGAGCTGACAATTCATAGCTTAGCACCGCCTCGGTGTATGCATTCACGCCCTCCATCCCACCACCCTCTCTCTGCTCTTCTATGCCTTTTCACCGCTTCATAGCACTTTCCATGTTCAAGCATGCTTATGTGATATGTGTTTCCTATTGCTACCTGTGTCCTGACAGATGAATAAAAGCTCAGGGAGTTCTGACTGTTCGTGTGGGACATTGGTACCCAGGACAGAGCCTAGCGCAGAGGAAGCCAACCACACAAACACTGTTGATCACAGGAACAGACGATCCTGTGTTATGCACCATGGAAGCTGCTAGAAATTCCCAAATAGATGCGATACCACACCTGCTCTTCAGTTACACAGAGGAGGCTCACCACAAATGAATGGGACTGTCCATAACCGTCAACGATGACTCGGCGGATGATCGAAAGGGAACGGAGAAATCGGTACGTGCACAGGCCAGGCAGACATTCGTTTCCCGTGCAGGAGCGAATCTCCTCAGATTTGCATAAACCTATTTGCTGAACTGCGGGTCAAGAAATCAGATTTCCCATTATTAAAGTTATCCTTCATTCTTGGTAATATTTACATGAGCCAACTGCAAACCGTGAGAACAGGCCACATCTACGGGCTGAAGTACAATTTAAATATCGGTCCTCACAGGAAGTTTACACATAGAAATAGCCCGTGACAATATTTTAATAAAGGACCTAGTATAAGAATAGCCGATTGCAGAGCCCAGTTTTTCCTTTCTGATAAATTAGTTTGATATTTGCTTTTTAAAAAATGATTTATTAGATCTTGAACAAAGGGCTTTCTAAGTCAAGCCCTTTTATTAAGATTGCAAAGGTATTTTTTAAGCATCCCTTTATTAATCTGAATGTAAAACCATAGGGAAAATAATCTCTAATTTAGATAGAAGATAACATTCATTTCTCCGGGAAGGCCTAGTGACAGAAGAATGTGAATGCCTACTGCTTGCTACCTATGACTACAACGGTGCAACCAAAACGTAGTGAGCGGGTGCTGCCTCACCTGCCATAGCGAGTCACACAGAACATGAGACCACAACCCCACCACAAACCGGACCATCTGCACTGTTTTCTCCAGATGAGCCACATGTGGTGACACGCCTTTCTCCATACAAAAGAGTTTCCCTTTCTTTTCTTTTTTTTAATATTTATTTTATTGATTTTTTACGGAGAAGAAGGGAGAGGGAGAGCCAGAAACATCAATGAGAGAGAAACATCGATCAGCTGCCTCCTGCACATCCTCTACTGGGGATGTGCCCACAACCAAGGTACATGCCCTTGACCGGAATCGAACCTGGGACCCCTCAGTCCACAGGCGGACGCTCTATCCACTGAGCCAAACTGGTTAGGGCTCTCTTTCTTTTTATTTTTCTCCAAGAGGCCCAGTGCACGAAATTTGTGCACTTGGGGAGGTCCCTCAGCTTGGCCTGCACTCGCTCCCAGTCCAGGAGTCTTTGGGGGATGTCGGACTGCTGGCTCACCAGCCATGAGCCCGGCTTCTGGCTGACCATTGCTCCTGCTATGGGAGTGCACTGTCCACCAGGGGACAGCTCCTATGTTGAGCATCTGCCCCCTGGCGGTAAGTGAGTGTCATAGTGACCTGTCGTTCTGCCATTTGGTCTATTTGCATATTAGTTTATTATATAGGATTTTAAGCGAGAAGATATACCTTCTCCAGTAGAAACATATGTTGCTTCTTGTGCTGGATTCCCTAAATATTTTTATTCTGAACCTAAAGTAGTCAAGAAATTAAATGATGACTTCAAAGGAGATTTATCTTTCCAAAACTTCCATGTCCTCAATTATTCCCCCTTCCCCACCCAAGCTGTTCTGGGAAACAGAAATGTTTTCTAGAAAGGCACTCCTGCATTGCATTGTTGAGAATATCCCTTCCATCTTATGACAATGTTTCATGGTGCAATGCTGATGGACACTAAAGAAGGGTTTGGTAACATGTTTCTTGAATAATCAAGTCCTCAGTAAAACACTGTCTCCCCAAAACCCAGCCCTTGGCATAGAAGTGATGATCCAAACAATGCTTGCTCATTGGCTGATGGATGAAACTTGGCACCAAAGTGCCCCAGTTGTTGGAGCCCCCTCAGAAGTCCTGAGGGTCACACTCCCCTTAAGTAGGAAGAGACGTTGAACATCTCTCTTTGGAAATAGCAAAATGTAATTGCTCACAAATCTAGCCTCCTAAATAAATTTATGATTACTTTGACATATCTGTAAATAATTACTTATCAAAATACTTAAAATATTAGCTTGCTTTAAAAAATAATTACAAGTGCCCAGACAGTGTGGCTCGGGGGCTGAGTGTTGACCTATGAACCAGGAGGTCACAGTTGAATTCCCAGTCAGGGCACATGCCCGGGTTGCCGGCTTGATCCTCAGTAGGGGTTGTGCCAATCGATGATTCCCTCTCATCACTGATGTTTCTATCTCTTTCCTTCTCCCTTCCTCTCTGAAATCAATAAAAATATGTATTTTTTAAAACATTATAAGTAAGAGGTGGTAAAGATGGTTGTGTCCTGTGGGGAAGATGGTGAGTCAGACACTCACATGGGAACGTGAATAGCCCAGAGCCATGCTCTTACGGCTGCGGCACAAGGACAGACAGGAGGGCAGCAGCCACTGTCATTCACGTTCTCAGGTCCCCGCTGGAAGGAGTGAAGCGGTCGGACTCACGTAACCAGTCAGGGCTCGCTTGGGAAAATGCCGACACGGTGAAGCTTACCTCTGGCACCGTGTGTCCTGGTGTTATGTGTTGGCTGCCTCTTGTATGCGTCTTCATAGTCCCCAATGACCACAATGTTACCCTCTTTAAAAAAAAAAAAAAAAAAAAAATATATATATATATATATATATATATATATATATATATATATTTATTGATTTCATAGAGGAGAGGAGAGGGAGAGACAGAAACACCAATGATGAGCGAGAATCACCGACTGGCTGCCTCCTGCATGCCCTCCACTGGGGGTCAAGCCCACAACCCTGGGCATGTGCCCTTGACTGGAATCAAACCCAGGACCCTTCAGTCCCCAGGCTGACACCCCATCCACTGAGCCAAACCAGCGAGGGCACAATGTTCCCCTCTTGTGGTCATCTGCAAAGTGGGACACTTTTATTCCTCAGGAGGGCTGGACAAGGACCAGGGCTGGACTTGGAGCCAAACCTGAGACACATGCAGGTCTCCCTCTTCGTTCCTACCTGAATCCTATTGAAGGATGTGAACAGTCAGGAGCAGTCTTCGCCTTTTAAAAAACAGCCTACATTGCAATTACATCAGGACACTGCCATTTCTTTTACTATAGCCTCTGTAATAGGATGTGACTTTTTAATATGGGAATACATATCGCATTGATTTTAAAAAGCACTAAAAAGTCAGTGAACACCAGGAGCATGGGACACCACAAACATCGCGACAATATGTTAACTTACAAAAACAATGATCAGCATTACCTACATCTAAACTAACGCCTCGATTCACGTACAAAGAGCTTGGGGACCGTCTCTACAATGTGCCAAGGATCATACACCTTGCACAGGTCATTGTTGGGAAAGGCTGTGTCTTTATTTTATTTCATTGTTCATCCTCCATTGATTTTGAGAGATTGTGGAAGGGAGGAGGAGAGACAGAGAGATAGAAACAAAGATGTGAGAGAGACACATCGATTGGCTGCCTCCCACATGTGCCCCAGCTGGGGCCAGGGATGGAGCCTGCAACTAAGTGCGTGCCCTTGACTGGAGTCGAACCCGGGACCCTTCAGTCCATGGGCCAGTGCTCTATCCACTGAGCCAAACTGGCCGGGGCGAGGCTGTGTCTTCACTGATGAGCCCTGCTCACGGGACCTGACAGATGCTGACAGGGAAGAGCATGCCTGCCCCTCAGTGGACGGCCCGGAAACCTGGCTGGTGCAGGCCAGGAGCCTTCGGAGCCTTCTCTCTCCTCCAGCGGCAGCCTCGGTGGTTTCACCCTCGTGGTGGCTGGCTGGCCCCCTGCACCTTGCACAAGTCCTAGTTAGACTCACTCTTGTCACATTCAAATTATTTGATCATCTTTCCCACGAGCGTATGACTGTTTTCAAGGTTTGGGCCTCTGATTTTTCTCAGAACGCCCAGTAGCCGGTGGTCGGTGGAGCAGTCTCATGTCTTGTAGGAAACAAGAGGATGGGCTTTGGCCTCTGCAAAGCCTTTCACACTCCAAATCCTAGCTGGGTGCTCTTTTCCTTAAACTCTCTACGCCTCGGTTCCTCGTGCGTAACACGGGTAAACGAACAGTGCCTGCACGGTAGGAGTTTTCTAACGATAAGGGTGATACTGCCCATGAAATGCTTGCAGCACACGATCCATAGCATCTCACAAGTATTATCTATTTTATTTTCTGTTAAAGACAACCTGCCTTTGGGGAACCACTCTGGAAACGGCCATATTTGGTGTAGAATATAGTTAAGTCTCTACAAGTTTACTTACAGGAAGGGAATTCAGAAAACACTTCTTTATATCCAGGCCACGAAGCCTAAAGACTTAGAAATGATTTATTTAGGAGAGAATCAAAATTAGAAAACTGAGACTGTAGAGTGTGGTGTCTGATTACTCTCAGTTGTTGCCAAGCAAAGCTTTTTGGACACAAATTCCACAAAGAAGCCTTTCCAAACTCCATATAGTCCTACTCCGAATGTAGTTTTAAAAAGTGTTTTTGAGCTTGGCCAGTGTGGTTCAGTGACTGAGCGTCAACCCATGCACCAGGAGGTCTTAGTTCTAATCCCTCAAATCTTGGGCTGTGGGCTCGATGCCCAGCAGGGGGTGCAGGAGGCAACCAATCGATCCATCATATCAGTTCTATCTCCCCCGCTCTCTAAAATCAATTAAAAAAACATTAAAAAATAATTTTGATTCTTTCTTTTTAAATGTCAACTCATTCCATGTAGCTTTCCCCCCTGGAAGATTAAAGATTATTTTAACAAAAAACAAGTAGTACAAAAAAAACAACAACAACAAATTCAAATCTACATGGAGCTCACATCTTCAATAAAGACAATGTATAAAATATCTCAGTGGCTTCTGCTTAGATACCATTATGGAGAACTGTCTCTGCTCATACCCCAAACCTTTACAGTCCTCATTTTGAGATTTAAACTGATTGGCAAATAAACTTTCTATTACAGTAAGAACTCACGTATTTTATTTCTGTGTAAGTGGACATGCATAAGTGTTGTAACTTCTCTACAGAAAGAGAACATCTGGGAAAAGCTTGTGTGGGTCCTGCAGTCCTTGAGGCCAACCTCACTGTCCTGTATCTGAAAGACATTACGCCCAGAAGTGGATATTGAATGCCAAATGGAGCAAGCAAAATAGAATGACAATTCTGCACTCCGAAACCCCTCCAGGCTCCCTCATCATTGCATCTGGAACATATTGTTTTCCTGAAATAAAACCAGATTTTGAAACTAGAGATCTAAGTTAGGATCAAAGGTAAAACCTATTTTTAATTTATAAGCTTATGATAAATTAATCAAGACTTTCTGCCCTAGCTGGTTTGCTCAATGGATAGAGCATTGGCCTGCAGACTGCAGGGTCCCAGGTTTGATTCTGGTCAAGGGCACATACCTGGGTTGTGGGCTTGATCCCCAGTAGGGGACGTGCAGGCGGCAGCCCTTCTATGATTCTCTCTCATCATTGATGTTTCTCTCTCTCTCTCCCTCTCCCTTCCTCTATGAAATCAATAAAAAGTATAACAAAGACTTTCTGATGAGCCCAGAGGAAATAAGATGGATCTCACATGTCTTCAAGTGCCCAGCACCCGGTGCTCCTACCCTTTGCTGTTTATGGGAAGTGTCCACTGAACTGGGTACCTGGAAAAAGCAAAAACGGGAAACTCCTGGATATCTGATTGTGTTTGGGTTAAAGCTCACCTTCGAACCACCTTTAAATGACTTCCTTAAAAAATAATGTAAATAAGATTGCAGATAGAAATTCTAGCTTGGGAAAAGTACCTCGGAAACAAACTTTCCCATACATGCAATGGATAGACGAAGGATAAATCCCAACTATTAATAAAAGCAGACCCAGGCACTCCTTTGTTCAGTCAGAGAGCTGGGATTCAGCCAATCGTCACTGGCTTGTTGTAAGAGCAGCTTCTCTTTTGATTTGTTTGGCATCTGTGTGGATGGGCTGATGCTTTGCAGGACTACTAAACACTTACAGCACCAGCTTTACGAATCGTCAGGCATCACAATGGGGTATTACTAAATGTAGCAGAAAAGCAAAACAAAACTGTTTGTTTTAAATAAAATGGCAAAAAACACCCCTCCCTTACTTTGCAAATCATGTGACCTTCATTTAGTGGAAAGGTATGATAACTCATTAAACTGGCAACTTGGGTAAAAGTTTCCATAAAAAAGGGAGAGACCCATGTGCAGTTTAGACTTCCAGATTAGCTGTGACATTGGGTTACTCCAACTTCCTATTTCTGCATATCGTTGTGGATAATCGTGTGTGATCTGAATTTGAAATATTAATTCTAGGCAATGTATAACTAAAGTCTTTAAATGATTTTGTGGAGAAACACTTTCTAGGATTCCTGTTCAATTGTGGGTGTTTTTTTGTTTTGTTTTGTTTTGTTTGTTTTTGCAGAAAGAAGCCCCCAAATGTTTTATCAACCACTCTCCTGGCCAGGCTCTTTAACAATAGCATCTTATCATTGATGACAATGAAGTATCTATGTGGAAACTGATCGATCACTGAGTAGGTCACTGTCCTCAGATAAGCACTATGATAGATACAAATAAATACTTTAGATCCTAAGAGCAATTATTACTCTTTTAAGCCACAATATTATATTAAGAATAATGGATTCTATCTATCTATATAAAAAACTAAGCGACCATTATGACTGGTCGACCGAAAGACTGGTAGCTACGCTCAATGCAGGAGCTGCCCCCTGGTGGTCAGTGTGCTCCCACAGCCAACCTCCCATGGCTGGCCAGCCCTGATTGGCCCTGATCAGGACTGGGCGAGATCGGCCCCAATCACTGGCCAGGCCAAGGGACTGCACCCGTGCATGAATTCGTGCACCAGGCCTCTAGTATTTATATAAAATCATGTAATTGTACCTATTTTATGAGGATAAGTGAATTAAAACATGTAAGGCATTTAGTCAGTTTTTTTTTTATCCTTACCTGAGGATATTTTTCCATTGATTTTTAGAGAGAATGAAAGAGAGAGGAAAAGACAGAGGGAAATATCAATGTGAGAGAAACATATCCATTGGTTGCATCCTGCACGAGCCCTGACCAGAGCTTGGGCCAGGGAGGAGCTTGCCGTTGACCAGAATCGATCCTGGGACCCTGCAGTCTGCAGGCCGGTGCTCTATCCACTGAGCCAAACAGGCCAGGGCCTTATCAGTTTCAATAAATGCCAGTTTATAGAATGCTGCACTGTTCCAACTTCTCTAATATAAAATTCGGAAGAGACTGTGGACTAATGCAAACAAAAAATCCCATAACACTAAGTAAAATTAGTAAAGTATTTTGTAAATATTTTAATAGAAAAAGGAATGTCCTCCTGGACTGAAAACAATTTAGTGAAACGCAGAAGCATCTATCTCCCATTGACTTACTTGGGTGAGGTGGGCTCTCATTGTTATAATCATCTAAGTTAGTTTTAGGAGGAGGAAGCATGCTTTATTCTTCACTTTTTCTTTTCAAAAGTAAACATCCTCTTTCGCCCTCTGGTGGCTAAAGGCGACGTTTTCCGTGTGGATGAAAACAGTTGAACTCCGGTAACAGCCAATTATGTTTAATGCTTCTGATTCATCTCGCTGCAAAGATATGCATATTTTTAACCAATGTAAACATAACGGATGCAGGTTTGCTCTAATGGTTCCCAGCACTTTATTCAAATTACCCTAGTTATAATATCTAAGATAAAAATACTAATGAGCAATGTAAAAAGAATTTTTGGAAGTTAACTCATTTTGAAAGTTAAAACTAAATAGGGAAGTAACTTTACGTGAACTGAATGTCTTTTAGCATAAAGAATGAACAAGCTCTTCATTAAACAGGAAGATCCTAATATATTTTCAAATGATAAGCATAGTATATATAATTAATCTCAAAGAGGTTTTAGTTTGGTTTTGGCGGTTGTAACAACAGTTATAATCATATGCTCACAACTCGCCCCACCAAGGAGAAGGTAGAGAATTTAACAGCATATGGTTTGTCTTCCCTATAAATTTTTTCTTAAGTAAAATTTTCAATGTACTTATCAGTGCATTTTACGCATACAAACTACCTCACTTCAGGAAAGAATTAAACATGACAACTGCTTAATGTTGAATTGCTTTATTTTCGCCAGAATAGTTGAATATTGAAACCCAAATTGTTACTTTGAGAAAGGGAAAAATCGAGAAACATGTAAAGACAAACATTTTGTTTAACTTATGGTATTGTGAGCAGTCACTTTTGTAGGCAACACTTTTTTCTTTGTAGAAAAGAAGAAATAAAAAACAAACAGCACCATTAAAGAATGCATGATCCCTGAATTCCAAACAAAACGCCGTCTAAAAGTTGTTTAGATGCTTGTTGCACTCAGTCAAATTTCACCGGGTATCAAAGCAAGCACACCAGTTTCAAACTGCAGCCGCCTCCCTGAACCCACTGCCCCCCCTTCTGAGGATTTCCCACTCTTTTGCTGAGTTTTCCCGCGGGAGGAATATATTCTTTGGTAGAGGACCGAAGGAGGGCTTTCCCTCTCTGGATGCTGATAAAAAAAGGCTATGTATGTCGAGGGCCCGAGCCCCCAATCTGTGTTTGTCATGCACGTTGTGTTGGGGCAATTTCACATTTTCCCGTTACACTGTAAGAGTAATACCACCTTTAAAAAAAAGGCATTAAATGGCTAATGTCAAACAGATGTAAACATTCAGAATACTGACCAAAGAGGAAAAAAAATACACACAAACACATATATAACCAAAGAAACTGCAGTGAACAATATGAATCGGATTAGGTTTCCATGAAGCAGGGGAGAAAATACAGCAGTACAATGATGGCAACCAAGTAAAGCACTTTCTCTGAAACATTCATGAATAGTACAATACAACCAAGTTTCCCTACCGCCTAAATTCTTCTGCGCCTATCAAATAGAGGACGAAGCGAGAGTATGTGCTATAGAAAAAAAAAAAGCAGCTCCTTTAAATTATCGTAAAAATGCATTTCGTTCGCTTTACAGTGACAGAGCACGAGGGCCGAAGACGACAAGGTTTTTCCACTGAGTGACGTTCTGGCTCCGCAGGCCCCTGACAGTCTGGTGAGTTCCTCTGCCCGGACCCTTCACGTTGTTGTCTGGAAACACACATGGACGGTGGCTCTGGGCTCTGCATGGTCCGTGGGCTCCTGCCCACCGGGCGGCCAGCGTGGTGCTTGGCCTTGACCCCAGAGACGATGCAACCCTAACTTGGCTGCAGCTTCTGTAACTGGGACTTGACCAGGACCAAGGAAGAACCCAGGCCAGGGGAACCCCATCCCCCACCCGCCCTTTTGAAATTCTGAGTGTCAAGGACATTGGTGCATGATGGGTGCTCACCCCTGACTGCCTTGTGAAGCCGTAAGCCTCAGCTTGCTTGTGTCCGTGTTTGTTCTGGAAGAGTAAGGCTGCCCAAGGTCTGGACGTCAACTAACCCTTCTACAGCTCGTCCTAGAAGCACGTATCTCTGCAAAGTCGTCATGGCAACCAGGCTCAACCTCACAGGCTTTTCAAGTTTTCTTTTTCACACTAGACCTTAGCAGGCAAGTATGGTAACCACGGTGCTTGGTTCACCACCAGCATCCCTGCACTTCTCGCTTGAGGGGAAGGACATGCTTTTCATTTTGAAAATGAATTTGCATCCGGACGTTCTTATGAACATGCCCATTGACCACCTGAACGTCTTGGTACACCTCAGGCAAATGCATATCATACAGGAGGGGGGTGGGGAGCAGCGCTTCCCTCCGTCCCCTGCTCCAAAAGTGCTACTTATGGAAATACATCCTTTGTGATAAAGAAAAAAAAAAATTACAGGTCACATGTGCAAGTTCTACTCCTGATGAGGATAGCATAGTGTCCAAGGATCAGGATAATGCACATGCTAAGATGTGCACATTACACCACAATAACCATGTAGGAAATCACATATTCCATTTGCACATAGGCAGACACCTGTGGGAGTGAGGAAACGAAGAACCTTCTCACCTCATCCAAATAGACTGGCGTTTGTGGATCTAGTCAATGGACCTTCTACTTCTGAATTTGTTTCTTTCTTTCCATTAGTTTTTAAAGCCCAAAGATACTAATTTTTCAGTAATAAAAACCGTATGTCAACATTAGGAATTTAAACTGGGGCAAAAAACAAACAAACAAAAACAACAACAGCAAGGGCAGGGGAAAATTATGCTCTTTGGACCAGGGGATAGAATCCATGCGTGGTCAACGACTGATCTCCCAACCTATTCTGTGAAAAAATCAAATCATACAGAAGGACACTTCTCTTGATTCCCAGTTAGCGACTTGCAGGCAGGATTCTACCAGGATGGAGCGGACAACGGGCTCAGCACCACATCAGCCTCAATCGTACCTCATCTACAGAGTGCAAAGGTTTTGTAGGCTGGAGTTCCTTTCCACTGTGTCAGTTACTGATGGGATAGATGGGGATCTGCTGGTGTAGACAGTACCTGACACTGGTAGAGCAGCAACTGAGTTTGCAGGGAGTTGGCATGCACGTGTCTAGATTCAGAAATGCCCCTCTGAGAGCATGATGAGATGAGAGCATGATCTTCTGACCCCGGATGACATCAGAGCCCAGCTGACCACGGAGACACTGGGACGAGGACGCCGCCCGCAGGCCACCTGGAGCAGAGGCAGGGTTCGCGGGCGCTCCGCTGCATCCCTCATCCCCGGGAGGGGCTGCTTCAGTGCATTGCTATTTTTCTCGCGTGTGAGTTGACTTTGTTACTTTTCGTGTGAAAAACAGAAGTGACAGTACCGAAGCACCAAATGGAGGCCACAAAGCAGGCCCTTCTTTGCTTTTCTTGATTTGGAAGCTAAAATACCTTACCCTATCAGCAATGCGTTAATAATAAGGACATCTCTGCCACCTAACAAAATTTGGCAACATCACAATAATAAATATGGAGGGGCGGGGGAACATATACCAGAGTTGATTATTGTAAAAAAAAAAAAAAAAGAAAAAGAAAATCACAAGTGTGTTTTTTTTCTTCTCCAGAATGTAATTTCTGTTCATTCCAGTTAATTTTTAAGACGCGTTTTAAGGGAATGTCACAAGTTTAACATGGATTAGGATGATCCCGCGTGAAAATATCTGTCATTCTCCCCATGGACAGATGCTATTTCCCCCCACGTTTCGTTTTTTAAAATTCTACAGCCTCCATCCATCAGCGGGCTAATGGCACTCCACGTTTTGTGCTCTGTAATCAGGAGTTAAATGGCGTGGCGTTTGCTGCCGTGCATCTTCTCACAACACGCATGTGCTTTTGAACCTGCTTTAGGGAACAGAGCCTCTGGAACTAAAGCTGTTCTCTGCACGAGGGCGGGCCAAGCGCGGGGCGGGAGCTCAGGTCAGCAACACTCAGACTCACTGGGCACGCGGGACGCACGTGGGAGATGCAGCACCCCTTTCCCGAAGCAGTTCCACTCCCCAGACAGGAAGGCGGCACTGAACTCACCGAGGGGGAGGAACACAAACACGCAAGGCCCGGAACAACTCCCAACACGGGGGCTACTGGAGAGTCAGGTAGAATCGTCCAGATTGTGAATCACGAGGAAGAAGGACCCTTCAGCCTTCTGACGTCCCTTTGATCACCAAGGACACTTTAAACATGAGGCGGCCAACCTCTGCCGAGCTGGAAGCCAGAGGCACTGGTGCCACCCACAGGGTCTACGATAACTTCCCCCCAGTTTTAATATCTGGTCATGGTAAAGGAGTGGAGAGAATGGACCGATATTCACGTGACCCACCCATTTGTATGTGTTGGCATACACAGCATTTTCCTTTGAAAGTTAAGGCATTTTTACAATACTTGCTCTTAAAGCCCCACATGAAGCTCTGACACCCTCTGGGCCTAGGGCTCTCTGGTGGCCAACTGATCCTCCAGGATCAGGTGTCAAAGGGCGTAGACCAGGCTGCTGCAATGCAATGGCCAGCCTGAGACGCATGCCAGGACCATGTGTGCACAGGTCCAAGGCCACGCAGACACCTGCCCGTCTCCGAAAGGAAGGGACGGGAGGAAAGAGGGGAGGACGGTGGCCTTCATTCGCCGATACCTCCTTTACTGTGTCTTTTGTGATGGGAGTCAAGACAAGGAATGGAACGCTGAAATCAGAGTGCCCTTGCCAGCTACGATTTCACACAGGGCAAGGTGGTGCCGGAGGCGCCAGCTGAAAACCCTCCCACCCCGCTGTAATGGCTCATCTGCAGGAAATGCACAGCCCCCCTCTCATCGCCCTGGCCCCCGGCTTCCTCCATCTGCTTCGGGGTTCGTGCTGAGTAATTTACAGCGTCCTTTCCTATCTGCACCGGAATGGAAACAAACACAACAAACAGAAGGTGGGGGAGTGACCTGCACACACGGGCAGAAATTGTCCAAAGCTGGGAATGCCAACTACATACGTGACATTGCCGCTGAGCAACTCGGGTGGGAGGCCCCTCGCCTTCCCGAGACACGCAAGGCAACAGCCCCACGGGAAGAAGTCACCTGGCCCAGAGGAAGGAATGCGGGCACCTACAGCTCCGGGTACGCCACTGGCTGCGGCCGCTGGGCACCGCACCAGGAAAGGGACACTGCACCTCGCACCGCGCTCACCGCACCCCCAGGCACGCCACGCACACGCATGCTCACCGCACCCCCAGGCACGCCACATACAGGCATGCTCACCGCACCCCCAGGCATGCCATGCACATGCATGCTCACCACACCCCCAGGCACGCCACGCACACGCATGCTCACCACACCCCCAGGCACGCCATGCACATGCTCTCACCGCACCCCCCAGGCACGCCACGCACACGCATGCTCACCTCACCCCCAGGCACGCCACGTACACGCATGCTCGCTGCACCACCAGGCACGCCATGCACACACACACTCACTGCACCATCAGGCATGCCATGCACTCACGCTCGCCGCACCCCCAGGCATGCCACGCACACGCATGCTCGCCGCACCACCAGGCACGCCACGCACTCATGCTCACTGCACATGCGCTCACCGCACCACCAGGCACGCCACGCACACGCATGCTCACCGCACCACCAGGCACGCCACGCACACGCATGCTCACCGCACCACCAGGCACGCCACGCACACGCATGCTCACCGCACCACCAGGCACGCCACGCACACGCATGCTCACCGCACCACCAGGCACGCCACGCACACGCATGCTCACCGCACCACCAGGCACGCCACGCAGAGCTTGGAGGGCCCTATGCAGTCGTCGTGGCAGAAGGCCCCGCAGCCCTTGCACACGATCATGGCTTTCAGGCGGCAGGAGCACTTGAGCTCCAGCTCCTCAGCGCTGCTGCTGTCGGCGAAGTTCTGCGCGGGCATCGGGGCGCCCTGGCCGGGCAGGCCCGCGGCGGCGGCGGCGGCGGCGGCACCAGGGCCGCTGCCCAAAATCCCGATGGACTTCTCGATGGCAGAGGCCGCCCGCTTGAAGCTCGTGCTGCCGAAGTGTATGGCTGGGTAGTTCCCGCAGAGGGGCGGCGGCTGCACCTGCAGCTTCTGCGCAGCTAGTGGGGGGAAAGGCTTCTGTGGCTCAGAAAGCAAATAAGGGGAGAACTCTGCATTTTTCAGCGCGAACACCTTCAGCTGCTCCTTCATCTCGCTCTGGTCGTAGGGAACCTGCTTCAGGCCCAGTTCACAGCTGCTGCCGAGGCCTTCCTCGAAGGAAACGGGCTCGGGCTTGATATTGCTACAGGTGACCGTGGACGGCGGCCAGCCCAGCCGCTTGGTGGTCTCCACGGGGACGGGAGGCTGTTTTGGCTCGGCTGGGGCCTCTGCACGAGGCGCAGGTGGAGGTAGTGGAGGTGGTGGGGGCGGCGGCGGGGGCAGGGCCAAGGGCGGCGGGGGGAGCACCAGTGCTTTGCTGGGCATGGTGTGCGCGCCGCCCCCCACGTCATCGCCCTCTTTGATGGGCACACTGGGGGACAGCATGCTGGCCAGCCTTAGCTGGTGGGGTGCCGGGGCAAGGCCCGCCTCCCCCAGTCCCTTCTGTTCAAGGTGCCGATTGAAGGCGAAAGCGGGGCAGCCCGCGGGGGCCCTGGCGGAGGCCTGCAGCAGGGCCGCGGTGGGCACGGGGCCCCTGGCCGCCACGGGCCTCGGGGAGAACCGCTGTCGGGGCGAGGCGCCCGCGTCGGGATGGGGGTGGGGGTGGACGCCGCCGTTCCTGTCCGCGTGGAACAGGCTCTGCTGGTAGCTGCAGGCGGGCGGCAGCCGCTTCTGCTGCTGGCCGTCGGGGCCGGGGGCCGCCCTGGCCGGCGGGGCCTGCTGGCCCAGCCACTCCTGCTGGAACGGCTGCCCGGGGCCCAGGACGCAGGGCACGGCCTTGGCCTCGGGCTCCAGCAGCAACCTCCCTGGCTCGCATTTGACTTGAGCGTGTTCCCCTGCCGTCCTGGCCGCTCTCTTCTTGGGGTGGTTCTCGCGCTTTCGCATGTGGAGCGGCGCCAGGGTCCCCGCCAGGTAGCCCTTCCCGTCGGGGTTCGGGGAGCTGGAGGGCATGTCCAGGGCGCTCCTCTCCGCGGCTGCCTTCCCTGCTGAGGTAGGTTGAAGGGGCGCCGGGAGCCTGTTGATTTCCAGCTTGGCTCCCAGCCTGGGCTGCGGCAACACCTTCTCCAGAGGCAGGTTGCCCTGCAGGAGCTGGGTCACCAGGGGGTTGTTCGCCTCCACCGACGACAGACGGCAGCTCGAGCTGCCTGCGTTGGGCGCTCTTTTCAGGGGGTCCGCAGCCAAGGACACGGCCTCGTCCCCGGGGCCCGAGATGGGGACCACCTTCCTGTTCTGCGTCGGCTGCACCCCCGGGGCGGCCTCCGTGGCCGGAGGGGGCCGCTCGGGGCCGGGGAGGTCCCCAGTGTCCACTCTGAAGGCCCTGTCCACTGCATGGGGCTCGGGCTTCGCGGGGAGAGGGACCCCCGGCAGGAGGTTCCTGGGGTGGAGCTCCGCCGCGTGCGAGTAGCCGGCCCGCTCGGCTTTGACGGCCTTGGCACAGCCCAGCTCTGGACGCTCCTTCGGTTTGCTCGGCCCTGAGTGACCACCCGGCGGCCCCGTGCTCCTCACGGCCTCCTCCTTCCAGCTCAGCCGGCCGCCGGCGGGGTACTGGCCGCCGCCGGCCGCGTCGGCTTCACTCTTGAAAGTGGCCGGGCCACGTGCCTGCTCAGCAAAGCTGCTGCTAGTCGCCGTTGCCTCGGGTAACTTCTCTGGAACGAGCAGGGGCGCCTCCCGCAGACCTGGGCAGGGGGCCCCCATCGGTTTACAGTCCGGCTTGGCTGCAGGCCCGGCGATGACACTGGCCCCGGGATCGAGGCTCTCGGTGGCGGCCGGCTCTGGCCTGCTGATCACGGACACCTGGGGACAGGCCACGGGCTGCACGGCGACCTCTGTCCTCCCCGACCTGCCCTGGGCGTCCGCGCCAGCCTCTGCACTGGCCACGGCCACGGCCAGGGACACTGCGGAGGCCAGGGTGGCGCTGTGATCCACGATGACCTTACAGGGGATCGACCTATTGATGGCTGCCGGGGCGAAGGCCCCCGGGTGTTGGGCCTTCCCACAGTTCTCTGCCCTGTTTCGAGGCCCTGAAGTTTTGTCCAAGCTCTCGGCACTGAACTTGGGGGGACAGTCGTAAGAGCTGATGGTCAACATGCTTCCAGTAAACACGGCGATGGGCGGGCGGGCCACCAGAGGAGGGTCCGTGACGGCTCCCGCATCCCTGCAGCCGGGGGCCGCTCGCCCCGGGGTCCCCGTGGGCACGGCCTGCTCGTCACCCCCAGGCGTGGCTCTCTTCTCGGGAGGGAACCTGGGGCTCATTCCCGGCGAGGGAACCAGGACAGAAGTCGTGGCGAGGTGGTTTGGCAAGTTCTTTGCGATGGAGAGGGTTGGCACAGAGGTGTACTGCCCGGAGACCAAGCCGCCGGCACCGCTGCTGGACGTGAGCGCCTGCGTGTCCTCCACGGAGCCCGCGGTGCTGGCGCCCTTGGGGGCGGCGGGGAGGGCCGTGCCCTCGGCGCATTTTGGTACAAGGGCGATGCATGGAGCATCCGTGCTCTGGACGGCGGTTAACACGCTTAGATTGCAAGCAGAAATGGTAGCGTTTGCACTATCGACAGACACGAGGACGGAGGGCTTGTCGAGGACAGAGGGCTTGTCGACGGGACTCACAAAGGGATGCTCTTTAATCGCTCCGGACACAGCGGCGCTGCAGACTGACACGGGGACAGCACTGGTACTGAACAGCACGGGCACATCGCTCTTTTCAGAAGAGGTAGAGGAAACCGCTTTCTCAGATCCATGGGACACGGGGACACGTTCCTCAGAACCATGCCCGGCCAAGTCGGTGGCTGAGTCTGGGGGTTGGGTGGGTTGGAGAGGGGGCTGGAGGGCAGGGGTGACCTCCCGGAGGTGCGTGGGCTTGCCGCTGGGAGACCTGCAGTTGGGGTTGACAATGATGACACCGGGTGAGCCTTCGATTTTGGCCTCGGGGGGAGAAGGAACCTCTAAGCTCGGAGGGCCTTCCTTGCAGCCGAGCGGAGGCAGCCGGGCCTCCTTCGGGCTCTGGAAGAGGTGGGCTCGGGCTTGGTGCTTTGCGAAGAGCTTCGCCTTCGTCTGCTCCTTGATATGTGCCAGGGTTCTGGCCTTGCCACCCTCTCCCGGGCCACCCATGGCCCCCGAGACGATGCTCGCTGCAGCGGCTACAGCTGCGGCTGCCGCTGCCTCTCGCTGAGCCCTTGCCTGCTGGGCCCGAGCCTTGATATCCGCCAGGGTCCTGGCCCCCGTGTTCCTGCCTCCACCCACAGATGTGCTGGGGGAGGCTCGAGACTCTGGCTTGGAGACTGGCTGGCTCTTGATGATGAAAGGCGGCCCGATCTTGGAAAGCTGGATCTACAAGGAGGGAGAGTGGAAAGATAACGTTGGTCTGTGGTCACAGAGGAGACGCATGGCACATAACAGTAGCTGCATTTTCTCATAATGTGGCAGGAGCTACCCCTAAGTCCCTGATGGGCCTTCAGGGTACAAAGGGACATGACATGCAGCATGGATGTGAGAATTAAACATTTTAATCTCTGTTTTTACGCTATGAAGACATCAACCCGGTGATTTCATTTGGAAAGGAAATGAAGCATCGTCCTAATGCCTCCTATAGATGGACACCAAGTCCGGCCTGTTAGAATGAGGCTGGCTAACAAGACCACGAGGTTAGCTAATAGCGAGATTTAGCTTCTAAATGATCTTCCTTGCTGCCATGAACATCTGGGACCCTAACTCTACTTGAGTTTATGTGTCTTCATTACACACACACACACACACACACACACACACACACTCTAGCCAGGGGTCAGGAGATGAATTCTCATCCTGACTTTATTCAGAGAAATGTTGTGATGCTACGCCAATTGCTGTGTCCTTCAGTGTCTCCAATACCTGCCCCGGGCCAGAGACCCTAGTTGTGTATCCTTGTTTGTATGCACCCTTGTATCGCCCGCTGCGCCTGCTGCTTTATACATATGTAATAAGCACACACACACAGTTTGTAAGCTCAGATGTAGAGTGGGACGAGTTACTTCCGGTCCAGTTCCTTCACAGGACTGTTAGAAAGATGGAAGTCTGGTTTTCTGCCTCTAAAAGGAAGTATGAGTCAGGCAGTTTCTTTTGATCCTGGTAATCCACAATTTGCTGAATTTCGTAAATGTCCCAACTCACACTGTTCACCTACTCATGCTCATGAGGAGATGAAGTCATGGCCATCGGGAGGCACAAGACCTAACTCACACACCATAGCAATGCCTGCGATTCTGTAGTCATGGAGAACAGCCTAGATCAGTGGTCGGCAAACTGCGGCTCGCGAGCTGCGGTTTGCCGCTCTGTTGACTAATGAGTTTGCCGACCACTGACCTAGATCATAGACTGGTAGAACTGGAAGGGACCTAGCTAAGGCCTCACTTTACTCTGGAGGAAACTGTAAGCAACGTAGATCACCACTGGGCCAGAGAGCACGGAGCCTCAGGGAGAGTTTGGGCTCCCCGTTCAGAGCTGTTGACATGCCCTATATGTCCTCTTCCCCCGCCCCCCCCAAGAGAAAGCTTTCCTAGAAAACATCTCTCTTCTTAACAACCATATATTCACATTATAAACACCTGACACATACTACAGGATCGTGTCACTTTGGAATTAGGCTGTGGGACGCCGGCAGATGGAATTACCTTCCTGAGCTACCTCATTTCTCATTTTCAAACTTGTGATGTCTCACTTCTAATTCAGACGCTCCAAAGTGAAGGTGAATTCAGAGAGGGGATTCAGTGTTTCCTTTTCAAGATTTCCCTTAGTCTAAGAAATTTAAAACATTAAAAAACTAAGCTTCGATACACTTAAGACCTCAAGATCAAAACACACACACCAAGTACACCTCTAGTATCTACCTATTTATCTGTCTTGACATAAGGTGTGTATCACTTTGAAAATAAGCTTTTTGCAAAAAAAAAAAAAGAATATGCTTAAAAATATTTCCTATGAAAAGCATGCTAGTGTTTTTCCTTCCGTTGCTTCAGAATTTAAAACACACAGCAGTGTTTTATGTTCATCTTTTACATCGCGAGAATCTCATTTACTAGGGACTGCTTTATTAAACAATAACTGCAGCCACACTCTTAAAAACCAACCTGATGGAGATCATGAGTCACATATAAAAAGGTGTCAGAGCACAGCAAATAAAAAGAGATTCAGAAAAGCAAAGCTTGAGTGTGTTTATGATGCTAGACCAATCCTAAGTGGAATAATCCATTTTATTGGAGAGCAATATAAATGGACTCAGATAAAAGAACCAAGTAAGTTTAAATTATAGTGGGTAGAATTTTTTTTTATTAAACAGACTTTCTCTAAATTATACTTAATTTTCAGTTTATTAGGAAGAGCCAACTTATATAAAAGGTTTGTTTTCCAACAGTTAAAATCTACTGGGATCAAAAGAAAATATTTACATAGAAATGTCTGTCCCACAGGCTTTATGTTTTGTGTGAAGTTAAATACCTCTTTCACTAGCTCAGAAGTAAAAAAAAAAAAAAAAAAAAAAAAAAGGTTTGTATGCCTATATATCCACAGCATTTCCCTTCAGGGTTCACAAAGCAATTTCATTGATTTGTTGAAGGAAATTTAATGAGGCTCTTCCAAAAGCCAGGTCCCTCTCTGCGAGGCCATGGAGGAGTTTAATGTTTGTTGGAAAATGAATGAAGGGCTAACAAGTACCTTCATCTCTTTAGTGCATGCCTCGAATTTCTGACTTCCTTCTCTAGTTCTTCTGAACTTTCAAAGGCCACGAAATTAGCTTTCAAATTTTCCCCAGTTTTTTTAGTGCTCTGTCCTACACCCGGGAATCCCCCAAAGACCCTGCATCTCAATGGCCTCTGGGTAAGTCCCAGCCCCTGTTCTCTCCACCCCCCCCCCCACTTCGTTTCCCTTAAATGCTGAGATCGAAATACACACATGCCTCTAAACTCCTATTAGCCCAGCGCACAGTCTTACAAAGGATCCCTTAATGTGAGACTGGTGCCAGGAGTGTCCGATGAGCAAATGCTCCATAAAACCCAGAAGGAGCCAAGTCTCCCTTCTTTTGGGGAAACTCAGAACTAAGTGGGGAAGCCCATGTCTGGAAGCGCCTGTTCTCCCTCGTCTTCGTTTTTGAGAAATACCGTACCTTCAGGGGAGGGACCCTGGGCTCCTCTCTTGGGGGCTGCTCCTTCTCCGCCGGGCTGCCGGCTGCCGCGGTCCGGGCGGATGGGTCATCTTCGATCCTCGCCCTCTTTTCCTTGCAGATCCCGAAGCTGTGCTGCTCTGCCGTCTTCCTCTTCGCTATCTCGGACTCTCTGCTCTCGTTCCTTCCGCCATCGGGGGACTTGGAGGGCTCGGACAGCTTGGAAGTGTACGGCGTCTCCAACCGGTTCTGTGAGCTTCCTGGCTTATGGGTTTTACTTCTGGAGCCTTCTGGAAATGAGGCCTTCTCCCCTGGGGAGACATACTGCTGCTCCTGTGACTTAGCCGATGGAAGCTCATTTCCTTTACTCTCTGTCTCTTCCGAAAAGACGGACAGTTCCAATGGTGAAGACGCCCCTTTCTTTTCTGTTCTCGGCAGGGCGTGATGGTTTTTACCTTTTACGATTTCTGCGGAAGGAAGTTCGGGAATGGAAGCAGGATAGGGCGTCTCTGTTTCAACCTGTGATTGACAAGGCTGCTGAGTCGGGGGCTTGCTGTGGAGCTCTTTGGATGGAAGTGCTTCGGGAGCAGTGGAAGAAGGGCCCAGGTTGATGGGCTCCGGAGTATTGGCTAGAGTCTTCTGCTGAGAGAGAAGGCTCTCTCCCAGGGCCTTGGCAGGGGCAGAACCTTCATCCTTCTGTGGAGAGAGTGGTTCTTCGGATATGGAAGGGGACTTTCTTTGTTGATGCCCTGCTCTTTCATTCGGGGAAGAATTGGAAACTGGAGATGTTTCTGAAGGAAGTGGCAAACTGGATGCGAAAGTGGTCTCAGCTGTGAGAAGCACGGAAGACACGGAAGACGCTTCTGATGCCAACGGTAAATCGGACATGGGCGATGCTTCTGATGTCAAAGGTACATTGGATACGGGGGATGCTTCCGAGGTTAAAGGTAAATTGGACATTAGCGATGCTTCTGATATTTCAGGTGAAGTGGATACGGGAGATGTTTCTGATATCAGAGATGCATGAAGGTTTTCATCAGCGGGCTTTCTCTGGTTGTATTTGTCTGCATTTTCAGTGCTGGACACCTCAGAACAAAAAGTTGTCTCAAGAGAGGCTGCAGTGCACGACTCTTCGGAAGTAGACGGGGTTTCCCCGCCGGGGGAGGGCGTGCTGGTACAGGCTCCCTCTGGGCTCTCAGAGGAGAAGGAGGTTTCAGAGATGCAAGCGTTTTCAGAAAGCTGCTCCTCAGGATCGCTCTGCAGCTCCATTTCTATAGCGATCCCTCCCTTTGGAGACTGGCCTTCTAGAGGAGATGACCCTGTTTTCATTTTTGGAGCACTGGTCTCTGTTTCAGTCTCTGGCTCCTTACGTTCTGTGTCATTGAGGTGAGTCACAGAAGAAGTGGAAGGAATGAGAGAGTCACAGACTTCTAGCTGCTCAATAACCACTGACATTTCTTCCTGGGGAGATTCGGATTTCTCTTCCACCTTAAGTTCAAGGTGAGGCACAGTCTCTAAAGCGTCATTCATTATAACACAAGATTCCAAGTTTTCTTCAGGAATTGCTATCTGGGGCTCTTCGTGAGCGCTGGCTGGAACTTCAGACTCCTCCAAAAATTCAGGGATTGCCTTATGATTTTCCTCCTGGCATTCACAGATACTGGTCTCTACCTCTTCGGCAATTTCCTCCTGAATCACAGATTCTTCAGGGATCAAGATATCCTGTGATTCCGACTCTGCCATTACCTCTTTTCCTACATCTACCATAGGGCAGAGCCCAGCACAGAACTCAGGCTCTGCAGAAGTTGGACTTTTCATGATTTTTGGCTGTTTTTCTTCCGAGGGAGCCTGTGAAGAAAGACCTGGAAGACTTGAGGTCCCACATGAAGAACTACTTTCAGCTCCATCACTGTTTGGTCCAGCAGTGAGCTTTGTAGATTCCTCTCTTGACATGCCCAACCTGCACAGAAATTAGAAACATTGTTGTTCAACCACAAAATGCAAGAGGTACAGTTCGATCTCTCACAAATATAGTATTTAATAAAAGCAAATGCATCGAATGAACTTTATAATCACTAAGTAACATGCTCAATTTATATAAATTAGTTCATAATGACTTGGTTTTTCTACTTTATAATCATAACTATTTCTGGTTAAGACAGATATAGATTTTCATTCTGTAAGCAAAGAGATATGAACCTTACCAACTGTTTGTAAAAGGAATAAGAAAATTACATACTACAAAAGATAGAAAATATGGGCAGAAAAGCAAAAAAAATGTATAAGATCTAAGATTTTTTAAGTCATAAAGTAGAAATCTGTCACTATAGAAGAAAATAACAGCCTTCAAAGGATGCACCATAATCAGATAATTAAGATCCATGGAAGGTGGGTATGTTGTAAAATCTTGACATTGAAATGATTTTTGAAGATTAAGTTCTCTTAAACCAATTAAAGAGCTGTTGTTCAATCACCTTATTTTAGAATCTAAGCATCTAACCTAAGACAACATGGAAATTTCACTAAAGAATAACGAACATATTTGGGGGGTCATCAGAGTGGATTCTGCTAGATTACATTTGTGTGAGGCAAGACGAACTCTTTCATGTAGATCTCTTACTGTAAAAATATTCCATAAAAAAAGAAGATTAAGAATAATCCAGCCTAATGTTCAGGTCATAAGGCAAAGTTAATCAGGATTACAATCAAAGATACTGTGAATCACTGTTTCCTGTCATAGGAAGCTACCAGATCAGCATCAGCTAGCAAGGGAATAGGATGATCTCAGTGCATTACATTAGAGCAGTATGGGCAATTACAGAGATAAGCAGGAGAAAGAACATTTCCAGAGCAAGAAACATGGCTGAAATACAGTTCTAATAATATAAATGCAGGAAAACACCTCCAAGAAATCTTCAACCTTTTACTTAAATTAAATCCTCAAAATGAAAGGGAAAGAAGTTGAATACACTTTGTGGGTGTTTGATCATTGCCTTCTTTACTAAAAAACTCTGAAAAGAAGATAGAAGATGCTGCTTTCATAATTAGTCTCTTTTCTTTCAGCTTTCCCTAAGATGGGTTCAAACTAAGCTATCATTTATAACTATACTATACTGAGAGGAACACAATAGCTACATTACAGACAAATTTTAAGCACAATTATCAGCTAGAAATAAGGTATTTGGGGGCTAGGTCAAGCAGGGATACCAGGCTAGATACTAAATGAAGTGTAGAACATACAGAATCTATCCAATAGCAGCCACATTTCTGCTAGTTGGTTACTGATAATGTTATTAAATATATTTAACATTACTATATATATATATATATATATATATATATATATATATATATATATGCATGCATATGATATATAGGGTATCCCCAAAATGCATACACACTTTGAATAATTATGAATTCCAATGGGTTAAATCTGGAAAGAAAAAAAAAGATCAACTGAGCTATCAGAAAAAAAAGTGTATATACACTTATAAATCATACAGGTCATGTAGAAATCGTATAAATCATATAGAAAACAGCACTGCGTGAAATATGCCTATATCAACATTTTATTTTCATGGGAAAATAGATTTAAGATGGCAAAAGGCATAGAAAGAAGAGGCTTAGAGCACACCACATAACCACACAAAGGAAACCCTGCCCTCAGAAATCTAAACTGCAAATCAGAACAACTCATAATTCTGAGTTAGCATATATGTGGGTGATTTCTAAGTAACTAAAACAAATATACTACAGCACTGTATCACAAGCAGAGTAAGCCAGTAAGAACCATCATAAAGACCCCAAACAAAGAGAAAAAATAAAATCAGATTTAACTAGCAGTGAATTTGGATAGCAACATTTTGGGAAAAACTTAGAGCAATGAAAAGGCACATGGTGTCAGTCAAGTGAAAATGTGTGATCCTAGGGAAAAATCCCTCACGAGTTGGGGAAATGTGGGTAATCTGAAAGTAACAAAGCTAGAAGGGCAGTCAATGAAATGTCCAGAACACATCTGTCATCCGATATGAAATCAAAAACAGGAAAAAGCAAGCAAGAAGTCCAGGAACTTGAAGAGACAGAAACTCTATGGAAAACTATAGCAAGAAAGGGATTCAGTTAAAAAGAACTGTTTGCATTTGGAGCCCAGGAGTGGAGATGGGAGCCTTACTTACAGTATTGTAGCTGTCACCCTCTGGGGCAGGGACCCTTAGCCTGATCAACCTATGGGAGTCTGTGAAACCCCAAATTCCATGTAAAAGAATGTATGTGGCTCAGCTGGTGTAGCTCAGTGCTTCAGCATCAACCCCTGAACCAGGATGTCACGGTTCGACTCCTAGTGAGGGGACATGCCCCGGTTGCGGGCTCCATTCCCAATGGGGGGCTTACAGGAGGCAGCTGATCAATGATTCTCTCATCATTGATGTTTCTACCACTCTCTCCCTCTCCCTTCCTCTCTGAAATCAATAAAAATATATTTTTAAAAATGTATGTGTATGAAATTTTCTGAGAAGAATTTGTAGGATTAAGACACTGAGCCAACTACTTAGCTATGCCTTATAAATCAGGTAAAATTAAGTTTCACTGTCCTTCCATTTTGGACACCATTTTTAAAATATAAGGATAATAATGCTATCCACCTTACAGGATTGTTGGGAGAACTGCGTGAAGTAACATTAGCAAAACTCTTAGAAACATGTCACAGCCAGAGTATGCGCAGTGACTATTTGTTGGAGGAAGGAAAGCTACATGGACTGGAATGTAAGCCTTCTGAGGGCAGAGGCAGGAAGCTCACAGGTGACTGTACCTCTGGCATCTCGGACGGTGTCTGACACCGAGGAGATGTTGGATAAATGTTGGGTTCCTAAGAGAATGGGCCCAACACCAATAATCACTCAGGACCAGCGTGTTGGAAGTAACTGCCTCAGTTATGCTTCTGCCGTTACAGAAAAGAGTGCTCCCAACAGTCCCTTTGTCAGACGAGGGTGCTGAGGGCGGCCTCCGCTCCTGGGCATGCCCCATCACTATGTCTGGGGTGGGTTCTGGAAACCTGTGCCTGTGTTTCAAAGCTCCAACGAGGGTCGGATAAGGCCAGGCTTCAGTAACACTGCCAGTGGCTATCTATGAAGGCATACAACTGGCCTGCCACATTTTTGCTTTTTGAAAAAAAAAGATGGTAATTATCTTCTTTTACTTTTTGCTTAAATACGTTTATGTATCCAAGGTCTTCCTACTTTGGGGCAAGTCATCAAAGGCTGGCAACTGGGCAAGGAGGGCGGCAGGCATGCGGTTCCTTTCCGCGAAGAACGCCCATGTGACGTCCCTTCTGATGCTTTTTCCTCTTTTACGGGGGTAAGGGGAGGGGGGGTTGTGAAATGAGTCCAAAGGTAGAGGTTTTGTTACCTACATGACCTCAGTATCTTTACACAAAGTAACACTGGAGCATTAATCCAAGCATTACTCGTGTACATGGGAGTTAAAGCTCAAATTCCTGGACTTAGGAGGATCTCAAGTTACTGTCAGTTGTCAGCTTCTTTTCTTTTTAATTTTTTAATATGTTTTTATTGATTTCAGAGAGGAAGGAAGAGGGAGAGAGAGATAGAAACATCAGTGATGAGAGAGAATCATTGATTGGCTACCTCCTGCACACCCCCCACTGGAGATCGAGCCCATAACCCGGGCATGTGCCCTTGACCGGAATCGAACCTGGGACCCTTCAGTCCTCAGGCCAACACTCTATCCACCGAGCCAAACTGGCTAGGGCAGTGGTCAGCTTCTTAATCCCTCCTCCTTCTAGGGATCGGATGGTCTCCGAGATGATAATTCTGCCCAAGTACAATATGTATGTCCCGCTAACCGTGAAGCAATGGAGAAACACTTTCAATTTAGTTCCAGTCACTACCACGCTATGTGTGGCCAGTATTATTTTGAAAAGAAACACACACGATAAAAATAATAATTTAAAACCGGTTGCACCCGAAGAGAAAGATGGATAGAGTGAAGGGTAACACCTCAAGCTCTCCCCGAAATAAAGACTAAACAGATATGTATGCATGGTCAGTATTTTGGAGAAATTGTGAGAATTAAGTCTAAGGTACTCATTAATAAAAATAACTTGGATTAATAAAACAGGAGATTTTTTACTAAAATCCAGTTAAGAAGGCCAAAATTGACTTCCAGGGGATTTCATGCTGTTTTCAGTCCAAAATGAATTTTCATGGACAAGTTATAAACCCTTGAAAATGCATTTTTAATAACTTAAGTGCTGATATGCCACTAGAATTTTCCCTGCAGTTTCTTACACGGAGGGACTATTGCCTTTTATCACAGGTTTATTAAGTTTTACAGCATATGAGTATGCTATGCGAAGCAGAGAATTACATTTTCATTTCCTTCTAAGAGAAATGAGAAAAAATGCTCTAGCACTTACTTTTCTCCATAAAACCTTTCAAAGAATTTTTCTTTCCAAGGTTCTGTTTTCTTTTCCTTCTCAATTTCTTGCCTTATCCGCAATTGCATTTCTGGCGTAAACTCTCCTAGAAAGAAAAGGCTTATATATTGAGTCAAAGGGGCCACATCTCTTGCCAATTAATAAAGAAAACATGTCATTAATCTGAGTAGACTTTTATGGATGTTGAAAACTAAAAGCGGAGTACCGGTAATGTTTCTACAGCTTCTCTTTTTATGAACATCACTTAAACAGTCATTGAGGCACAGATGAATCTAAAGCATTTAGCACATGTCCTGCTTGCTCAGGGCTGGGAATGAGAGCGACCCACTGTCCTTAGAGAAGTCTGTCTGGCGAGAGAGTAGGCATACCTTTGGCTATAATATGATGTCAAAAGCCCTGGAGAGGATAAATGTACTCAAAGTATAGAACGGAAAGCACTTAATTCTGCCTAAATCTATTAGAGAAGGCCACGTACTGGAACTGATTTTTAAAAAATCTTTATTGTTGAAAGTATTACATATGTCCCCTTTCTTCCCCCATTGACCCCTTCTAGCCTGCCCCTACCCGCCCCCCCCAAACAGGCCTTCACCGCCCTATTGTCTGTGTCCATGGGTTATGCACATATGCACACAAGGTCTTTGGTTGATCTCTTCCCACCCACTGCCTTCTCTCTGAGATTCCACAGTCTGTTGGAACTGATTCTTGAGTTAGCTTCTCAAAGATATTCAAGCTTCATAAAGTAATTAACTCAGAAGGCACAGAGATATGAATATGTATATTTATGTTCTTTTGAGTGGACAATTGTGACTAGAACATAGGATGAAATGCAATAGGAAAGGCAGGCTGCCGCCAGTTACCCAACGTGTGTTCTAAAGAGAGCTCTGAATGTTTCCTGTCAGACACAGAGGGAGGTCCTGGTGATGGTCCATGAGGGAGAAATCTGGCCAAAGAAGCAGTTAAAAACAGGGCGAAGACACTGAAGGACTCCACCTAGGAACCCACTGACTACCACAGAGGAGAGATGGAAAGTGCAGTCAGACAGTAGCTGGGACCGGGAAGGGGGCTCGGACTCACAGCACCGTTAACACTTCATGGCCAGATGGACCTGGGGAGACAGAAGAGGATCCAAGATGCTGTCAAGGTTTAAAGGGAGAGCTGTGAGGACAGGGTGGCGATATGAACCTCGAGAAGGCAGAAGGAATCGGAGATATTACAGGGAAGATGGGGAGTTTAGCATTGGCCTGTTGGTTTTTAAGGTGCCTGATATCAGCTAGGGGATCCAGCAGGTGCTCGGACTAGAACACCAAGGAACAAGAAAGAGGAGTGAGAGCCAGAGGGGGGCATTTTCAGCAGATGGGCCATAGCGCGGGGAATGAGGCTGGGTAGAGACAATGTGTAAGTTACAAAAGAAAATGTCAGGAAGAGAATGGTGGAGGCATTCACATTTACCTGCTGAGGAAAGAAGAGGGGATCCGGAAAGAAGCCGAGGAATGGCTGTCAGAAAGGCAGCTTTAGGAAGAGATGTTGCATACACTGTGAGTGCCCACAGGGGATGGTTTCCAGTTGGATGGGATAGAAAGCTCATGAGAAACTGGAAAGGGAACATGAGCTGTAAGGACTAAGGAGAGGAAACTGGACGTGGCCATTAGGAAACCATCTGTATTTTCTAGGAGAGATGATTCCATTGTGTACAGTGGGGCCACGCCCAACCATGACAAGCTGAGTAGGTGAGGGAATTAAGTGTGGTGGGTTAGTCTTTCTAGAAACCTGGTGACAAAAGGAAGGATAAGGTAAAGAGGTGGCTTCAAGGGGAAGAAAGTATTAAAAGGAGATTCCTTACGCCCCAGGACATTAATAGAATATAAAATGCATCAAACAAGTAATTAAATTTAACATTTCCCCCCAATATCTTGCTATAGCAACATTTTCATTATGTTCCAGATAACATCACACTTTCTTCAAAAATGTCTGCTATCAAAGATGCCAAGTGTAACAAGAGAATTGGTGAAGTCCCTTGGAATAGGATGTGAATTTTTATTAAATTAAAGTAGACTCCAGGGGGGTAAAAAGATTGGAAAGCAGAGGAAGGTGCAAGCTCAGTACAGCGTGTGTACTCAAATATGTCAAGTAGGAACGGGAAACAGGCATTTACCTTCTGCCAGCCGCTGCTTCCATCCTTGTGCCGCATATGCAAAGAATTCATTATTTAGAGCTGAAGTGCTGAGGCGTAAAATTCCATCACTTCCCATCTAGAAAATAAGCCAAAAAAACAAGATTCCATGAGGACTAATTCAAAGGCAATGTATACAGGAAAGAAGCAAAAACTGAGGATGAGAGAGAGAAAGAGAGAGACAGAAGGAGAGGGAGAGGGAGAGACAGAGGGAGAGACAGAGGGAGAGGGAGAGGGAGAGGGAGAGGAAAAGGGAGAGGGGGAGGGAGAGGGAGAGGGGGAGGGGGAGGGGGAGGGGGAGGGGGAGCCCACGTGCGCAGGTAGGAGGAAGGAAGGAAAGGAGCCCAAGGAGAGGACCCTCCAGTGTGAGAGGTGCACTGTTCACAGCAACTGGTACCAGGACAAAACCCATCCACCCACAGGAGACCCTACTAGGCATTTCCGTTATGGGTGGGGAGTAAATGAATGGCCCTTTTGGTTAAGTAGTGTCGGCCTGGGGACCAAAGGGTCGTAGGTTCAATTCCAGGTCAAGGGCATGTATCGGGCTTGCAGGTGTTTTGAATAGGTTCTACATACAGCAGATGCTTCTGGTCTCTGTGCATCTCTTCCAGCCGCCAGAGTCCAGCACAGCTGTATGGTACAGTTGTATTACCCGCCAGCATCCCACCTCATGGTTTCACCAGAGCCCCAAGATGTGAGTCCATAAATGCCCAGCCCTCCCATCTTCTGATTGGACAATTCTAGGATACTGGTCTCTGGAACGCAGAATACCCACTGAACCAATGGGTGGGGTGAAGGGGTGAAGGGCTTCAGGGCCGAGGAGGTAAAGGCACTGGAAGAGTATTTCAGGCCCGGCCGCCATGGCTCAGTGGTTGAGTGTCAACCTAGGAACCAGGAGGTCATGGTTCGATTCCTGGTCAGGGCACATGGCTGGGTTGCAGGTTCAGTCTCAAAGATGGGACGTGCAGGAAGCAGCCGGTCAATGATTCTCTCTCATCATTGATGTTCTTTCTATCTCTCCCTTCTTCTCTGAAATCAGTAACAATATATTTTTTAAAAAGAGTATTGCAGGAGATGCTACACATGTTCAGGCTGAGGCTGGGCGATGGGGTGAATGAAAAAGGCAGCCGGGGCTGGTTAGAGGTCTGCAGGGGCTGTGATCAGGATGGCTAGCAAACAACAAGGATGAGAGAGAAGATACGCCTCCAGGGAGTCTGACGTTTTCTGTGAATATTGACTCTGAATATTCATCCTTGTGGTTTGGGAATGGTGAGTAAAAGCAACTCCACTTAGGAAGACTGAGGAGGAAGAGGTATTCTTATCGCACGGATTCTAAATAGACTAACAGGGGTGGGCAAACTTTTTGACTCGAGGGCCACAATGGGTTCTTAAACTGGACCGGAGGGCCGGAACAAAAGCATGGGTGGAGTGTTTGTGTGAACTAATATAAATTCAAAGTAAAGGAGCGGAGGGGAGAGCAAGAGAACCCTCCGCTCTTTCGGCTCCGCGGGCCGGAGAGAACAGCCGAACGGGCTGGATCCGGCCCACGGGCCGTAGTTTGCCCACGGCTGGGCTAGTAGGTGGAAGGCATGTTCGCTCAAAGGGTGAAGGAGTTTGTTGCTGTGAAGTGCATGTGTGCACGGCAGGTGGCAAAGGTGGACTTTTCTCCACTTGAGGTTATGCCTGGTGCCGCCTACCCCTCTGTGGTCCGTGCCAGGCCCAGTATAAGGCAGGCACTCGGTAAATGTTGACTGCACCGCCCTTGCTTTCTGTAGTGAAAGACTGAAAATGTAACTCCAGGAGCTGATAAGCAAGGTTTTAGTTTCGTGTTTTCTGCCAGGCCAGGGACATGATTAGCTGTTAATTGAAATTTCCGCATTATTTTAAGACACAAAGAAATACCAGTTCCAGATTAGCTCTGACAGAGTCTGAAAAGGCAAGGCGCTGTGAAATAAACACATCCGAGAATATGGAAGCCAGCCCTGGGGGAAATGTTTGTCCTTTAAAACAGAGAAGTCATATTAACCGCCAGGTTCCCAGCCTGCAGGAGACAGCACAATTAAACACTGGGGCTAAATTAGACTTAGGAAATAGATGCCAGTAAAGCTTTTAAAATACACTATTAATTTTATGGCCTTTAAGAAATACTGTCCGAGACATAACATTTTAATGAGCTGGAACAATAAACATTTCTGAAATGATTATTTATTTATTTATTTATCACTGAGCTATAAATTCTTGTTTTCCTAAATTACCCTTAATAGAAATGTTCATTCTAAAACTCCCCCTCGCCTCTCTCTCTTCTAATAAAATGTCTAAGCTATTGATAAGTACGCCCCCTTTTAATAAATTAGGAGAAAAACTCTGATCATACCAATGGCTACAGAGGAGAATAAATATCAGTACAGGGAAACTCATTCAAGTAGAGATCCTTTTACAAAAACTTAAACTTTTGGTGAGTATATCATTTGCCTTTAGTATTGATTATATGAATATACATTTTATGGCAGGGGTCCTCAAACTTTTTAAACAGGGGCCAGTTCACTGTCCCTCAGACCGTGGGAGGGCCAGACTATAGTTTAAAAAAAAAAACTATGAACAAATTCCTATGCGCACTGCGAGCCCGGGACGAGTCGGCTGCTAAGCAGGACAGGCAGCGGCACCCGGCGGGCCGGATCAATGTCCTTGGCGGGCCGCATGTGGCCCGCGGGCCGTAGTTTGAGGACCCCTGTTTTATGGGATGAATGTCAGTGGGATTTAAGGGTTATAAGGTGGCTATTTGCATATCACCCAATGTTTAAAGTTCAATGAATGTTACCTCTGCATAAGAATATAACTACATTTGATAAAATCCTTTCACCCTCCACCATATTCTTTATCCCTCGTTCCCTATCTTGGGTTTCTTGTGAGTGATTCAGAGTGCGAAGCATGCAAGCTGCTTAGAGGGATAGTGAGTGATGTGCTGGAGAGCGAGAAAGTGGCTAAATCGTAACGGGACGCCTAGACTTCCTAAGCTAGTGGTCGGCAAACCGCGGCTCGCAAGCCACATGCGGCTCTTTGGCCCCTTGAGTGTGGCTCTTCCACAAAATACCACGGCCTGGGCGAGTCTATTTTGAAGAAGTGGCGTTAGAAGAAGTTTAAAAAATGTGGCTCTCCAAAGAAATTTCAATCGTTGTCCTGTTGGTATTTGGCTCTGTTGACGAATGAGTTTGCTGACCACTGTCCTAAGCAATTTGGGCTCCATCCTGCAGACTGTGAGGAGCCATTCAGAGTGAAGCCAAGCCATGCTGGAAGGTCCCTGCTGAGTGTGTGCAGGTAAGCCGACTGTGGCTTTAGAGACCGTGTTCAGAAGGGGCCTCTCTAATGCTTACGTTGATAAGGGACATTGGAGCAGACACCGGAATGGAGTGAGGAAGTGAGGCACACAGCCCTGGCCTGGCCGGGTGGCTCAGTTGGTTGGGGCACTGTCCCATACCCCAAAGGCTGCAGGTTCGATTCCTGGTCAGGGCACATGCCTAGATTGCGGGTTCAATCCCCAGTTGGGGACCTTTTGGGACGCAACTGATGGATGTTTCTCTCTCACATCAATGTTTCTCTCTCTCTTTCTCTCACCCCCTTCCTCTCTAAAATCAATTATAAAAAACAAAACCACACACCCTCGGGTGAGGACTAAAAGAAAAAGAAGTGACGCACGCAGCCACCTGGGGAGGAGTGGGCGACGTGAAGGCAGGGATATACATGCAGAGGCCCTCAGGTGGGCTGCAAGGAGCCCCTAAGAGCTGAGAAGACCTTAGGGAGTGGGAGGAACGGGAGCGGAGGGGACAGATCATGCCAGGCCTTGGGCCCAACGGAATGACTGGCTTTTCTCCGAGTTAGCTGGGAAGCTTGCAGAGGGCTGGGCCTGGAAACGGCAAAGATCTGACATTTCGGAGGGTTTGCTCTGCCTGTGTGTGTAAGGATGACTCCTCTGGACAGTCTGTCGGAAAGCAGATCTGTGGGAGCCACACGTGATTTTAAAATATATTTTAAAAATATATGTGTGTGTGTGTGTGTGTGTGTGTGTGTGTGTATATATATATATATATGGTTGATTTCAGAGAGGGAGAAAGAGGGAGAGAGAGAGAAACATCAGTGATGAGAGAGAATCATTGATTGGCTACCTCCTGCTAGGGATGTGCCTGCAACTGGGCATGTGCCCTTGGCCAGAATCAAACCTGGGACCCTTCAGTCTGCAGGCCGACGCTCCATCCACTGAGGCAAACCAGCTAGGGCGTGATTTTAATTTTTCCAGTAATCACACAAACAGTAAAAGAAATCTGGGAAATTAATTTATTTCTAATTCAACTGATCCAAAATGTTGTTTCAGCATATAATCAGTTTGAAATATTGTTGAGATATTCTTCCTTCTCTTTGTACACTAATTCTTCAATAGCCACTGTGTGTTTTTACAACACATCTCAATTCAGATCAGCCATATTTCTGCTGCTCAACAGCCACTGGTGGCTAGTAGCTACTAAATTGGACAACATAGTTTTAGGAGATAAATCGTTACTAGGGACATGAGTAAATAGTTATTGTAAAAGTCCAGGAAAATGACGATAGTAGTATGGACTAGGCAGGGGTCCTCAAACTATGGCCCGCGGGCCACATGCAGCCCGCCAAGGACATTTATCCGGCCCGCCAGGTGCCGCTGCCTGTCCTGCTTAGCAGCCGACTCGTCCCGGGCCCGCAGTGCGCATAGGAATTTGTTCATAGTTTTTTTAAACTATAGTCCGGCCCTCCAACGGTCTGAGGGACAGTGAACTGGCCCCCTGTTTTAAAAGTTTGAGGACCCCTGGACTAGGGTGACAGCAGCACAGGTGGTAAGAAATATTTGGGTTCTGATTATATTCTGAAAGTTGAGCCAAGAGGACTTGATGATGGGTGGGATAAGTGATATGAGAGAAAGAGAGCTAGCAAAGATGGCACCAAAGACTTTTGGCAATTGAGGCAAAAGGGGGATAACTGGGGTTGGAAAGAGACTGTGCTTTGGGTGAGGGGTGCACGGTGCAGTGTGAGATGATGTTTTGTTGAGTTGTACACTTGGAACCTGTATGGTTTTTTGAACCAGTGTCACCCCAATAAAGTCAATAAAAAATTATAAAATGGCTATTTCTTACAGTGGAGAAGACCAGAGCAGGAGGAGGTTTGGTTTTTGAACCAGTTAAGGCTGAAATGTTTATTGTAATTCCAAGTAGATGTCTCAGATACATCATCCTGCACGTAGCATAGAGGGTACCCTGGACACAGGCAAGATGAGAGACCGGGATTCCTGTCAAAAAGCATCAAGAAGCCCGGCTGGTGTTGCTCAGTGGTTGAGTGTCGACCCATGAACCAAGAGGCCACTAGTTCGATTCCTGATCAGGGCACATGCCTGGGTTGCGAGCTCAATTCCCAGTGAGGGGCAGGGGTGCAGGAGGCTGTCTATCAATGATGTTTCTTTCTTCTCTATGTTTCTATCTCTCTCTCTCTCTCTCTCCCTTCCCCCCCTCTCAAAAATCAATAAAAACATTTTTTAAAGCATCAGAAAAAGGCCAAGGAACAAATGATGCAAAGTTTGTTCAGGCAGTGCGAGTAAAGCTATATATCAGTCAAGAGAGGAACCAGCATCGATGGGGCTGAACGAGCATGTGTGTGAGTGGTGAATCTGATAAAGGCATGAAAGACGATCCCTAGGAATAAGGCTTGTATAGCTGGGTAGACGCTGGTAGCAGACACCAGGTCAGAAAACGACACAAGGAGGGACCATGTTTTGGACAAAGAAATGGTAGTTTGTTTCTTTGGATATGCTAATTAGGGATATCTGGAAGGCAATCCATTGATAACCTCGTCTGGGTTAATCGATAACCCAGCTCCACAGGGACGGTGGGACTGCACACGGAACAGTAGGAATTATTAGCGAAGAAAGTAGAATTGACAACGTGGGTGTGGATGATCACACCCAGGAAGAATGACCACAAGAGAGGATGACTTGAAGCAGAGCCCTGAGGAACGCCGACATAGAAGGGATGGGCGGGAAAATTCAGGCTGTTAGGAAGACCAAGCCAAAGCAATCAGAGGTAGGAAGAAAATCAGAGCAAACAGCATCGCAGATGCAAGCAAAGAATGTGCTTCAAGAAGATGATCTGGCCCTAACCGGTTTGGCTCAGTGGATAGAGCATTCGCCTGTGGACTGAAGGGTCCCAGATTCGATTCCGGTCAAGGGCATGTACCTTGGTTGCGGGCACATCCCCAGTGGGGGGTGTGCAGGAGGCAGCTGATCGATGTCTCTCTCTCATCGATGTTTCTAACTCTCTATCCCTCTCCCTTCCTCTCTGTAAAAAATCAATAAAATATATTTTAAAAAAAGAAGAAGATGATCTGTATGGCGTACGTGCTAATGTCTACCTGCCGTGTAGGATTATTTAGGCCAACAGTCTGTGCAGTACACCATGTTAGCTGCCTTGTCCAACTAAAGCAATCACAAGGGTCTTTCGAGCAAAGCCAACCTAGGCAGTAAGAGTCCAACCAGGAGCCGAACACAATCGCAAGAGTAAGAAGCAGATGAACTACGCAAACTCTTACCACGAACCTCTTATATTCTGATCTGAGGGTCTGAGCCATTTTATCCATAAGAGAAAATGTAATTCCATAAGCATAAAGTGAGGCATAAAAATAATAGAGGATGGCTGAGCGTACCAGGAAGGGAGATAGGACCAACAATATCCTAAAGACAATCTGGCCAATACTTTTTCAGTGCTGTTTCCGATGTTGCAATCTATAATAATAAAAGCGTAATAGGCTAATTAGACCAGACATCATTCCGGACATCCTTCTGGATGAAGCCAGGCCGGAGGGAAGCCCGGTCCCAGGTGCCAGAGGGAAGCCAGCAGCCGAGGGGAAGGAAGGCCTACTCTTGCACGAATTTCATGCATCGGGCCTCTAGTAAGACAATATTTCTCAAACTGGGCTTTGCAAAATAGTAATTTTAATAGGCAATGTTAATTTAAATGGGTCACCTATCCAAAAGGAAAACTGTCCTAAAACCCAATAAACAGAGCCTATGCTTACTAAACATGGCCCCATGGTTTTCCTTGCTCCATGTGATCCTGGATACGCTAGGACTTGGTTTAAGCCCCAAGAATATGTCTATCGGTCAGTGTTTCCCAAACGTTTTCACCTTGTAACCCTCTCACAGGAAAAGGACCACTATGTCATAGGACAAGAGACCTTCTGGGAAACGATGCATTCAGGGTCGTGAAAGCATCGTTGTCAGAAGCAGTGAGACGAGAAAAACCCAGCACAGTGGTTCGCACATGCTAGATACTAAATCCCCGTTGAATAAGTGAATGACAATCTCTGAGATACAGATATAGAATAATGTTCAGGCCATTGCAAAAACCAAATATTCACAATAAATAAAACAGTAAAAACCCGCAAAGGGTGATGTAATAAGCTTTGGTCTACAGACGTAAATGACTGTGGTCTCGAAGCCCACTTCCTGAAGCAATTGCTTGACTTTCCTTTTTAAAAACTGTATCAAAATCTAAGTGCACGTAAAATCAGAGACGGTCACTATCGAGTGGTAACAAAGACCATCAGGAATCATATGGATGTTCATGAGGGGAAAAAAGCTACACGATTTCCATCCTCTATCCATCAATTAAAATAATATGCATGACATTCAGCTAATGTGAGCAAAAGGGAAATCTCATCATTGATGTTTCTATCTCTCTCCCCCTCTCTTTTCCTCTCTGAAATCAATTTAAAAATATTATTTTTTAAAAAGGGAAATTCAGAGAGAAAATATCACCCAAAAAAGTCAACATTGTGACCTACAAGTGGAAGGCTTTTTGTGTCTTCGCTGTTGTTATGGGGCTTCAAAGCCGCCTTTATAATAAAAGCCTCCCTTCCGAGCCAAGCTGATCCCTTCGTTTCCTCTCCTGGTGGCTGCAGGGGACACACAAGTGCAGCATCACCAGGAATGAAGGCCAGTCTGCAGGATTGGGGGCTCTCATACTCAGAATGATGTCAGCTGTAACCCTTCCCCAGGATGAAGTTCTGCAGGCAGAGGAGTAGACAGGAGGACCACAGAGCAACACTGAATTATTAAATGAGATCTGTGAGTATGTACATTGCCCAGGGCTTTGAAAACCAAAGATTCTATGATAACGTAATAATAGCTAATCTTGCCCTGGCCAGCGTAGCTCAGTGGATTAAACGTCATTCCATGCACCAAAAGGTCATGATTCTATTCCTAAGTCAGAGCACACAGCCAGGTTGTTGGCTTGATCCCCAGTAGGGGGCGTGCAGGAGGCAGCGGATAGATGTTTCTCTTTCACATGGATATTTCTCTCCCTCTCCCTTCCTCTCTAAAACAAACAAACAAAAATCAATAAAAACATATTTAAAAATAATAATAATAACTAGTCTCGTGGGAACTGACTATAGCCTTCTCATTAAAAAGATACATATAAACATATCTGTGTGTATAGCCACACATCCTTATCTATTTGTATCTATACATACATGTACATATATGTGTGCGCATGCATACACACACACACACACACACAATTTTCTTATTCTGGAAACACCATTTGTAAGCCAGCCAACCACTTGGCTAAGACAGATGACGGTCTCCTTTGGAATGAATCTCTAGCATCTCCAGGAGAAGCCTTCTTCCTTCCACCAGGTGACCTGCTCGGGCCCGCCAGTCTGGGAGGAGACGTTCCATTAGAGCAGTGGTTCTCAACCTTCCTAACGCTGCAGCCCTTTCAAACAGTTCCTCATGTGGTGGGACCCCCAACCATAAAACTATTTTCGTTGCTACTTCATAACTGTCATTTTGCTACTGTTATGAATCGTAATGTAAATATCTGTGTTTTCCGATGGTCTTAGGTGACCCTGCTAGCGGTTCTCAACCTGTGGGTCGCCTAAGACCATCGGAAAACACAGATATTTACATTACGATTCATAACAGTAGCAAAATGACAGTTATGAAGTAGCAACGAAAATAGTTTCATGGTTGGGGGTCCCCACAACATGAGGAGCTGTATGAAAGGGTCGCAGCATCAGGGAGGTTGAGAACCACTGCATGAGAGGGTGGAAGGCATGCCCTCGAGCAAGATCTCTTGGCAAGCGATTTCTCCGACCCCCATGAACGGGGGGAAAGAATTCACTAGGAATATGAGAAAAAGACTTTCTCTTCATTGCTGAAAAGAATTTCAGCGTCTACTACATGGGAAACCGTATTTGAAGAATGTATGTAATATTAGAAACGTATTTTACTTAAAAAGATAATTTCGATATTGATTCTGGAAAGGTTTTAATTATTGAGTCTCATTTACTCTCCTCACATGGATTTCCCTTCACTGCTCTACAACGTTATAAACCACAATCATCCGCCAGTGACTTCAGTCTACACTTTTACACTGGGCCCCTTTCCTAAGAATCACCCTGCTTTCAAATGTCAAAGCTCTATTCGAAGTATCATAATGCCCCCGATGCTTTAGCAGTCCCGCTCAGAAGACGTGTAGCCTCACGTGGTGAAATAGGTAAGAATAACAAAATAAAGGCATCTAAAGGCAAAAGTAGAGAGTCAGATCAAGAGTTAGTCAACTGCTCAAAATTAAAGGAGAATGCTTTGATATTTGTGATTCATCTTTTTCATTAAACTTTATGGACAACCCCCGGGCACATGTTGGGACAATCTGATCGGCCTTGATGAGAAATGATTTTTTTAATCCAAATGCATATAAATAAAATTTGAACATGTTGACAATATGTGTATGTCTTAAAAGAAAATCTCTCTCTTATAATTTGCATTTTTATCAATGTTTCCTCTGGGGGAGGAATATAAAAAAAGCAAACTTTCTTTGTACCCAACCATGAAACAGAACACTAATGCTCTATTTAGTGCAAATCCAGCTCCTGTTCTTGTACAGATGAAATAAGGTTATGTGACGATGTAGTGGGAATCAGTGAATCACTGTTTCCACTCGAAATACGCTGAGCAGCTGTGTTTAAGTGACTATTAGTCACTTGTGTCTTTAACAAACATTTCATAAGCAGCTACTACGTGCCAAGAACCGTGAAATGTACAGTTTCTGCTGCCACAAGAGCTCAGCAAGTGAGCGAAGGGATACTGTCCATTATAATAGTATGGTCAGTACCCGGAGAAGGAACAGAAGCGGCAAAGGACCTCCAGGCGGAGTACCTAGGAGGCCTTCAATTCCCCTCTGTAGTCTGTTACTATCAATGTCTTTTCTCCTCTCCCCAGTTACCCAGTGGCCCCATCCATTTAACTGTTCAGGAATAGCTATAATGAATGCATAACAATAATAATAACTAAAATCAATTTAGTACCTACAACCATGAAGGTAGGTCAGTGTTTTCGCAGAATTTGGCCCCCCAGAATGTAGCTTTTCCATTCCACAGCGCTTCCTTTATTAACATCAGGCGTCTATTCTTCCACTCAAAACCTTCACGTGCTCGGTGCTGGGAACTCAACAACAACAAAACAGAAAAGAAACGGCGCCTGTCCTCTGAGGCCGTCCTAATAAACGTGGAAGAAGGACCCCGAAGGAGCAGGAACCAGCAGCCCGTGAGACGCTCCAGCGCGCAGGAGGGTGGTCTGAGGCGTTCGCTTGCGGGCAGAGACGCCCGTGAAGGAGGGGAGGAGTGAGCCCTGATGAGCAAAGAAGGGAACCCACCAAAACTGAAAAGGGAAGAGAAAATGCTTGTTGCCAGGGAAACGGGGGGAGAGTGTGGGAGCTGAAGGAATATGTGGCACCAAGATTTGTTGTTGTTTGTGCCTTTTTACTTTTTAAAAAGTATATTTTTATTGATTTCAGAGAGGAAGAGAGAGGGAGAGAGGTAGAAACATCAATGATGAGAGAGAATCACTGATCGGCTGCCTCGTTCACGCCCCCCACCGGGGATCGAACTCACCACCTTGGCATGTGCCCTGACTGGGAATCGAGCTGTGACCTCCTGGTTCATAGGTCGACGCTCAACCACTGAGCCACACTGGCTGGGCAAGTTGTGGCCTTTTCCCTTTTTTTAAATGAATATTCTTACCTGAGAAGGACCCTCTCCATGTTTCAGGTTTATCATTTGTAAACTAAGAATAACTAACGCCGAAGCCGGTTTGGCTCAGTGGATAGAGCGTCGGCCTGTGGATTGAAGGGTCCCAGGTTCGATTCCGGTCGGGGGCATGTGCCTTGGTTGCGGGCACATCCCTAGTGGGGGGTGTGCAGGAGGCAGCTGATCGATGTTTCTCTCTCATCGATGTTTCTAACTCTCTGTTCCTCTCCCTTCCTCTCTGTGGAAAATCAATAAAATGTATTAAAAGGAAAAAAAAAAAAAAGAATAACTAACTACATACTTCATAGACTTTTGTGAGAATTAAATCAATAAATAGATGTAACATGCTTTGACTAGTGCTGTTTTGGGGAAGACCTCCAGAAGTTCCGCTGTAGCAATAATCAGTTGTATTTGGTAGCAGGTGTGCCAGACTCACCCTAGGCCAGCCGTGGGCAAACTACGGCCCGCGGGCTGGATCCGGCTGTTCTATCCGGTTCTCTTGCTCTCCCCTCCGCTCCTTTACTTTGAATTTATATTAGTTCACACAAACACTCCATCCATGCTTTTGTTCCGGCCCTCCGGTCCAGTTTAAGAACCCATTGTGGCCCTCGAGTCAAAAAGTTTGCCCACCCCTGGCTAGGCCCTAGTGCTGCTTAGTGCTGCCTCCTACACAGAGAATCGGGGTCTCGGTCAGTTTGGGGGACTGCAGTGGTCAGCAAACCGCGGCTCGCGAGCCACATGCGGCTCTTTGGCCCCTGGAGTGTGGCTCTTCCACAAAATACCACGGCCTGGGCGAGTCTGTTTTGAAGAAGTGGCGTTAGAAGAAGTTTAAAAAATTTGGCTCTCAAAAGAAATGTCAATCGTTGTCCTGTTGATATTAGAGCCCCCCTTCCCTAGAGTGTGGGAGAGCCGGGACTTGCTTCTGGCCCACAGGAAGTGGAAAGGTGACGCTGTCACTCTCTTTTACGTGATGAAAGACTCCCATCTTAACCCCAGAAAGCGGCAGCACTCTCGCGCGGGTCTGAGGACACACCAAACCATGCTGCGGATTGTCTGTGGCCCCTGAGAGCGGAGGGCATCGGCCCACGGCCAGCGGGAAGTAAAACGGGCCAGCGGTCGCCTGAGCTTGGAGGAGGACCCCCAGCTGCCTGAGAAAGCAGCTCAGACCGGACTCCGTCCGAGGAGATCTGAGCAGAGCACTGAGCTCAGCAGCGCCCGCCTCCTTACCACGGAGCTGTACGGTAATGCATATGTGCTCCCTGAGCCTCTAAGTGTGTGGGAACGTGTTACACAGCACAGAGAACTAACACAGGGAGGTGGAAAGCTCATTTGATTGCTTCTTCTTTAGCAGTTGAGAGAAAACATTATCAGTTGACAGGTGAGTGTGAGTGTGTATGAGTATGTGTGAGTGTGAGTGTGTGTGTGTGTGAGTGTGAGTGTGTGGATGTGTGTATGAATGAGTGTGTGAGTGTGTGTGTGTGTGTGAGTGTGTGTGTATGAGTGTGTGAGTGTATGTGAGTGTGTGTGTGAGTGTGTGTGTGAGTGTGAGTGTGTGGATGTGTGTATGAGTATGTGAGTGTGTGTGTGTGAGTGTGTGTGTATGAGTGTGTGTGAGTGTATGTGAGTGTGTGTGTGAATGTGTGTGTGAGTGTGTCAATGTGTGTGTATGAGTGTGAGTGTGTGTGTATGTGTGTATGAGTGTGTGTATGTGTGTGTATGTGTGTATGAGTGTGTGAGTGAGTGTGTGTATGAGTGTGTGTGAGTGTATGTGTGTGTGAGTGTGTGAATGTGTGTGTGAGTGTGTGAGTGTGAGTGTGTATGAGTGTGTGTGAGTGTGTGAGTGTGTGTGTGAGTGTGTGTCAATGTGTGTGTATGAGTGTGTGTGAGTGTGTGTGTATGTGTGTGTGAGTGTGTGTATGTGTGTATGTGTGTGTGTGTATGAGTGTGTGAGTGAGTGTGTGTATGAGTGTGTATGTGTGTGTGAGTGTGTGAATGTGTGAGTGTGAGTGTGTGAGTGTGTGTGTCAATGTGTGTGAGTGTGTGTGTGTATGAGTGTGTGTGTATGTGTGTGTGAGTGTGTGTGTGTATGAGTGTGTGTGAGTGTGAGTGTGTGTGTGTGTGTGTATGAGTGTGTGTGTGTCTGTGTGTGTATCTGTGTCCAGGGATTAGGGAGAGAGAATGCAGGACTCCATGCAGTGCTATCAAAGGTGGATGATGAAGACCGAGCAGACTGTAGTCACCATGAGGCCTGGGCTCTGCACACCGGGACAGTAGACGCGTAATAAATACTGGGAGTGCACCATGTTGCTGCGGTTTAGCTGTATCGGTATTTGATGTATCTGCATAACCCTATCCAACCCAGCATACACTTTGTTAAGGTGTGTAAACAACCACTTGTACAAGGTACAGATAGCAGTAGCGACTTTTAGTTGCTGTTTTTTACGTAAAGTGACAAAGAGGGGAGAAAGCAGACAGTGGGGTTTAGCTTTCACCTAGGGCTTAGCGACACCACCGTGAGTGACGGTCACACAGCATTCCAAGGTGTGAACAGTGTTTACTTTCAAACTGAATCAAGCCATTGTGTGCAAACCAGAAAAGGGAAGGAATGCTCTGGGAGGATTGCAATGCTATGTCCATCCTGATTCCTCTGTTACCCTTTAAGAACGTTTAAAAAGTTCTGACTCAGGCACGGCACTCCCTGTCCCGCCCCTGAAGGAGGCAGCCCAGCCTGTCACTGGGGACAGAGGGCTGGGTTCAAGGTTAACAAAGGACTGCGAGTCCTCCCTCAGGTCTTCACACTGCCTGACGGTGGGTGCTCCCCCTACTGACCAGACAGAGTCTCTGTCTGTCTCATTATTCAAATGGCAAAGACAAACATACTTGCAAAGCTGTTACACAAATTAGAAATAATAGCTCTGGGCTGTTCTTCTCAGTGGTTAGAACATCATCCCCCTAGACCAGTGGCCGGCAAACTCATTCGTCAACAGAGCCAAATATCCACAGCACAACGACTGAAATTTCTTCGGAGAGCCAAATTTTTTAAACTTAAACTTCTTCTAACACCACTTCTTCAAAATAGACTTGCCCAGGCCGTGGTATTTTGTGGAAGAGGCACACTCCAGGGGCCAAAGAGCCGCATGTGGCTCGCGAGCTGCAGTTTGCCGACCACGGCCCTAGACCAAAGTTCGAGGAGTCGATTCCTGGTCAAGGCCATGTACCTCGGTCGGGGAGCGTGCAGGAGGCAATCAGTCCATGTCTCTCTCTCATATCAATGTTCTCCCTCTCTCTCTGTGCCCCCCCTCCCCCCACACCCTGCCTTCCTCCCTCCCTTTCACTCTCCCTATAAATTAATGGGGGAAAATATCCTCGGATGAGGATTGAAACAAAACAAAAACAACACAACGTTAGGAATACTGAGTAAAGACTCCTACGCGCCCCAGCGAGGAGTGGCATTTGGACGATGAGTACACAATGGCCCCAACCACCGCTACGGGGCCGCTGTGGACTTTCACCTCCCGGGATCGCCGCCCGGCCCTCCTCAGTTTACCCACCTGAGCGCAGAGGCCTGGCGTCTCAGCAGCAGCACTGGGAAGGGGCTGCCTGCTGGGGTACAGGGATCGGAGCTGGAGGGGCAGGTGGGGCCCCGGCTCTGCGGCCCTGGCGCTGGCTGGTCACCTGGCCCGGCCCTCTGAGAGCAGCCCCTCAGCGACCTGAGCCGAACCGGCCCCACTCCCAGGCCCTGGCTGCCCGCCCCGGGGTCAGGGCCGGAGCCGAAGCTGCCGCAGGGCAGAGCAACATCCTAGGACAGAATAATCAGTGAATCGCCCCCTCGCTGTCTCCGGGGGAGGTGAGGTCTGAACTACCACCGCCAGAGAGATGCCCCGGGACCACCCAGCAAAGGAACAGGGAGGCGGCGCATGGCCAACTCCCCGCCCCCTCCTGTAACTACTAAGGGGTGGTTTCCCCCTTCAGATCTCTAATTCCTGCAACCTGACCAGGGCCAAGCGAATGCTACTGAAAAGTGTTACACGGAGCAATCTTCAAACACCTCCCCCTGCGAGGACAGAGCACCGTGTGCAGGAGAAAGAAATTCCAGCTGCCAAGGAAAAGCCAGAGGCCACGGGGAGGCGGACCGCCAATGCACATCATAAGCCAGCAGCTGGACCACAGCAGCACCCACACGGGCAGAGGTCCACAGGGAGAAGACTCTACCCCACCTGTACGCTTTCATAAGGAAATGCCGAGGGAGCCCCCCAAATCCCACGGACACCCAGCATCTCAGACGAAGTCCCAAGACTCCAGCTCTCCTGTCCTTGGTGATGAGAACGCGTCGTCTCCTGACCTGTGAAATACGATGTCACGGGTCAGGGCCAGCCAGGCCCAGCCTTCGCTGCTCTGCTTCCCCATCTCCCCCAGCACATTCCCCCGCAGCAATCCAGGAGGTGTTCCCTGGGAAACAAAACTTTTATGATCGCTTCAGTTTGAGAAACACTTTTTACAGCAAGTTCAATAATTTCTCTCCCTAGAGAGCGTTGGGGCCTTTATCATGTAAATGAGAGCAACATCCCTCAGGCTCCCAGGAGCACTGGGCATGGCTCTCCATAGCGTGTCCTGCGGGAAGCGAGTTCTGTGCTTCGTGTTCCCATAGGACATGCCTCCTCACAGGGTCTGGGCCACATCGGCGCACCCCAGAAGCACAGGGCGAAACCCTACCACTCTGTCCCTGAAGGAAGGCCTTTGTAAATTCCAATTTTTTTATATATATTTTTATTGATCTCAGAGAGGAAGGGAGAGGGAGAGAGAGAGAGAAACATCAATGATGAGAGAGAATCATTGATCGGCTGCCTCCTGCACGCCCCCTACTGGGGATTGAGCCCGAAACCCTGGCATGTGCCCTGACCAGGAATCAAAATGACCTCCTGGTTCATAGGTTGAAGTTCAACGACTGAGCCATACCACCCGGGCTGTACATTCTAATTTAATGAACTCTCGACCTGCTGTCAGAGGCCAGAACACGAAATGGCCTTTGTGATCCGTGTCCTGGCCGTTCTTACAAAACTGCCATTGACATGTCATTCAGATACTGTCTGGTTCTTCCCACATATGAATTCATGATTCCTTAAAAAAAAAATGAGGTCTGTGTGACTTCTTGTGTTTGACTGTTGTCTTTGATCTCGGGAATCCTTGAAATAAATTGTGTCCTCGCTGCAGGCCCTTTACTCGGGTGGGTTTTGATATAATGACCACATTCTTTTCTCTCTACTGGCTGCTACAAATCTCTTTACCTATATCTCAAAATCTTAATTTAATCCTATGTATTGGCCCGATGCTTTTTAAATGTAAAGAGATCATAAAAAATAAAACCAGCTTTTCCTGTAAATATTTGATAAATATGAAAAAAAATATTGTTCTTGCTCAAGCTAAAGATAAAAATAGAAACATCATTGCTAATGAAAAAAATATTACTCATGTGACGAGGATGTTTGAGGCACTAATCAATGTATTTTTTTTTTAAATATATTTTATTGATTTTTTACAGAGAGGAAGGGAGAGAGAGTTAGAAACATCGATGAGAGAGAAACATCGATCAGCTGCCTCTTGCACATCTCCTACTGGGGATGTGCCCGCAACCAAGGTACATGCCCTTGACCGGAATCGAACCTGGAACCTTTCAGTCCACAGGCCGACGCTCTATCCACTGAGCCAAACCGGTTTCGGCATCAATGTATTTTTTTTTTAAATATATATTTTATTGATATTTTACAGAGAGGAAGGGAGAGGGACAGAGAGTTAGAAACATTGATGAGAGAGAAACATCAATCAGCTGCCTCCTGCACAATCCCCACTGGGGATTTGCCTGCAACCAAGGTACATGCCCTTGACCGGAATCGAACCTGGGACCTTTCAGTCCGCAGGCTGACGCTCTATCCACTGAGCCAAACCGGTTTCGGCGGCATCAATGTATTTTTGATACAAGTCCACACTGGCCCACGCCCTACAGCCAACGCACTCTTCCTCTGGCGACTGCCTGAGGGGTAGCAGAAGGCTAACCTGAATGTGATCAAGTGTCCAAATGACATTTAGGAAAGCGAGTGTGGAAGCAGAGATAACGCTGGGATGGAATGGGGGGCCACTGTCTCTCCTGGTAAGATGCCAGCACGCATGGCAGACCTGGACGTGCCAGATGGGCTTTAGAGCGGGAGGAATGGATTTGCTGAGTTTTCAAGAGAACTTGCTGGTTCAGGAGCAGGAAAAAGAAAGAAAACCCCAGAGAAAACAGGGAACGTAAGAAGTCCCAGTAAGGTCATGTAGACTCTGAATTTCAACTGAAAACATGTATGTGTCAGGTAGCTAGCTGGGTGGACTCGGGCAGGGATCTGATCAGGATCTCCAACATGCCACTCGGCCCACAGTGTGGGCACCGTGCAACGCTCCGCTGGGAAGCAGAAATGAAACAGAGCAACGGTACTCAACCTTTTTCTTCTCATGGCACATGAGCGAACTGCTAACGTTCTGTGGCACACCAATCTGACCCCCCAAAAAGTCTAATTTTGATTCATTCACACTGAACAGCAGTTGTGCTGGCTGTTGTCATTTTGTTCTTTGGCAATCGAAGGGAAAAGAGGTCAGTGCCCCTGACGACAGTCGGGTATTGCATGTTCTAAAAATTCTCGTGGCACGCCGGTGTGCCGCGGCACACCAGTGGAAAATCGCTGAAATAAAATGAAACGCCGAACCTCACCTGACCTTCATTCCCCTTGCCCTGAGTCACTTACTGTCGGGGAGGCAGCGAGGGAAGAGGGGGAGCTACTCCCACATGCAAGCACCTCCACCTTCCTTCATTCTGTTTGAAAGCATCACACTCAACTAGTCCCCAGGGAAGTCATTTACCAATGATAAATTTTAACAAAACTAATCACCAAAAAATGGACGAGGGGCTTGAAAGGTCCCTACCAAGACATGGACTCAGCACTAATAAGCAAATGTAAGTGAACAGAAATACAGGGAAGCTGGCTTCGGTCCTTCTAGTATGAATTCATCACCAGCCACATGGGAAGAAGGACCAGGATGAGGAGCATGGGGGACCCGGGTGGGGTGGGGTGGGCGGAACGGAGACGTATACACCAGGGGTCTAGAAAACACCACCAGCTCAGGAAATGAGCTGTGGTCAAAAGCTGAGTTGGAGGAAACTTGGACGGAATAAAAAGGATGCTTGCTTCCCGGGGGAAATATGGGAGCAATAAGAAAGATCCTTGGCCCGAGTTAGAGGTAGAAGAAACCATATGTCCCTGGGCAAGTGACTGCAGCCATATGAAACTCATTTGAAAGGTCTGTAAAAGCAAGTGATTAAAATAGAAGATCTCCAATGTTTCTTCCAGATCCAAGAGTCTACGGCATAGGTAGGAGCAAAGGGGAGCGGAATGACAGCGATCCCGTGAAGAAGTTGAAAGATCAAGCCCCAAAGAGCGCCGCTTAATGAAAAGAGGGTGAAGCAGCGTTAGGATGAAAGTGGGTGCTGACACATGCAGTAAGCGGGGTGATTCCATGAGCCGGTGGCCACCTGCACCGAAGGCAGTCTGTCCTTGGAGGTGGCTGCTCTAAAACACGGGAGCTGACATTGCAGAGACGCAAAGGGCTAGCGTGCACGTGCGTGTGAGAGCGTGGGTACCATGAAGACCCGAAGCAGGGGAAACCTTTCTGCAGGTTGTGGGCTCAATCCCCAGGAGGGGGCGTGCAGGAGGCAGCCGGGCAATGATGCTCTCTCCCTCTCCCTTCTTCTCTGAAATCAATAAAAATGTTTTAAAATATATATATATATATGTGTGTGTGAACCCACAACTTGGTCATGTGCCCTGACTGGGAACTGAACTGGTGACCTCTGATTAATGAGACTCTACACTCAACCACTGAGCCACAACGGCTGGGCAAACCCTATTTTTAAATACATCCTGTCATTAATAGAGGGTAAATATCTGAAGCAAATATCTTGCAATAAATAAAGTGGGAAACACGGAGCTAAAGGCATACTCTATGATGAACCACTATGAACAAATCCACTTTAAAAAGAATATAAGAATTTTATGCAAACAGCAACTGCAGAATCAATAGCAATTCCCAAATTTTTGCCAAAACAACACGATCTATTTTCTGTTCACATCAGTAGCAAGCAAATAATGACTAAAGAATAACCTATTGTCCCTGCACTAGAAAGTGCAGGAGGGTGTGAAGCTAATTAACTCCCGAGAGTATGAAGATGCAGGAAAATGAGGACTGCACATTTCATGGCTGCACTGCCGTTTCTCCAGCAGCTGCAGGAGTGGGTAGAATTTTAATCTTTCTGACAGAAGTTTTGTGTTGCTGAATGATGCACAAGCGGCTGCAGGACCAACAATCTGCGAATGTGGGGTCCCTGAAAGGACCTCTCAGGGAAGCGTGGCCCTGCCTCTAAGGGGACACACCCCAGGCCCCCACAGCACAGGCTGATCCGATCCCACCAGATGCTGCTCTCAGCCGCAGGATCCGCCTGACCCAAGTGCAAACAATCACTTCAACAACCGCATTTTATTCACGTGACAAAGGGAATGAATGGCTTTGAAGAGTCCAAGCTGTTTAAAGATCAGTTGCCGATGACACAATTCATTATCATAATAACTGAAAAATGTGTCCATCCAATTAAATAATAACCATATCCTGACAAGTTAACAATTAGTTCACTGGGGAGTTCAGAGCGTCCATAATAGGTTCTTACCTCATAAACGGCAATTACATAAATACTGAATAAAATTAGGGGAGGGGAGCCAAACTAAATTCTGGAAGAAAAGCATGTATATTTTCAAAGCCAGTGGAAGCATATGGCACAAAATCAAATAAAAAAATTAAATGGGAAGAATATTCATCAAATTTGCATATAAAGAGCAAATGTGAAAGCCATCGACATTAGAAATAAATAAAAAAAGATCTATTTTACCAAAAGGAATAGAGAAATTATGGCAATAAAATAAATTCAAACATCTGTTTACAAAATAAGATGTAATTTAGTTAATTTAGAAATCAATCCAAGAAAAACCATGATAGTTACATTCATTCTAAAATGATAAAACTGCTTTTGGGCTAAAATGCAAAAAACTAAACAGAACATCTATATGAAATAATAAAGCTGAAAAAGTGAAAAAAGTAAGGATATCTTAAAACATTAGTGAAAATAATACTTATATGCCTAAACAACAATGATTTATATATACATTTATTTTATCATCAATTTAAAAACATATTTTACAAAATCAAAGCTAGGTAAAATATTTCTTTTCCAAAAACAAACAAAATTTCCCAAATATTCAATAAAGAAATATTATCAAGAGTTTACTATGGTCAGGTAAACTGCAAATCCATATATCTCATCAGATGGTTAAAGGCAATTATTTAATGCACTTCTCATGTTTGAATGAAACAAAAGAGAAAGTAAATTAAAAAAATATTCACCAATTGATTAATATCTAAATAATTAGGGAATTCAAAATTAGATAATTGAATCAAGAACAAAGATTCAAGGAAAATATTGGTTGGACTCAATACTATTAAAAAGATACAGAGACATATGTCTTTAACAATTAGACTAACGGGGTGTCTGAACATATATTCAGAGACTCCCAGGCATCCCTTCCTCTAACCACAGTCAAGTGAAAGAGAAAACTAAAAAAATTAATTATGAACAACTCTGTCTAGACAATACTTTTTTCCAATTATGGATGCAATTTTTGAAACTGAATGCTGATATAGTTTCCTGACTTTTAATGAGTGACCAATGAAACAAGGTACAAGTAGCAGAAAAAAAATTACACTCTGTCCACGATTCCGTTTTTAAGTCAGGACAGATGGGCTCGGGGTAGCTGTGGGAGCAGAGGGGATCAGAAGCTGTGTTGAGAAGGAAGAGAAAGAGAACTCTAGTTGCAGGTGTGAGAGGAGAGACTGGCCATTGCAGAGGCAAATTATGGGAAGAGTAGTGTTTTTTTATACACTGTTTATAGCTTTTTACTGAACATATATAGAAAGTGAATAAATTACAAGTACAGAGCTCGATTAATTTTCACAAACTGAACACTCTCATGTTATCAGCATCCAGATTAAGAAGCAGAATGTTGCCTGGCTAGTGTGGCTCAGTGGTTGAGTGTCAACCTATGGACCAGGAGATCACTGCTCGATTCCCATTCAGGGCAAATGCTTGGATTGTGGGCTCCATCCCCAGTATGGGACGTGCAGGAGGCAGCCGATCAATGATTCTCTCATCATTGATGTTTCTATCTCTCTCCCCCTCTCCCTTCCTCTCTGAAATCAGTATCTATCTGTCTGTCTGTCTGTCTGTCTGTCTGTCTATCTGTCTGCCTGCCTACCTACCTACCTACCTACCTATCAAGACGGAAACAGAGCAGTGACACCACTCAGATGTGCCAGGTGCTAATTCCCAAGGATAATGTAATGCTCCAGATTAGTCCTGCTTGTCTTTGACCTTTACAGAGAGAAAATTACACAGTAGATATACTTTTGACTTGGGCTCATCGGCTCAACGTGTTTGTAGGAGTCATTGACACTGTTGTGTATGGAGGTTCTTTGTTCAGTCTCACTGTGGAAATTCAAACACTGGAATACTACACAACAGTTTATTTATCTGTTCTGCTGTTCATATATGCAAATTCTATGACCCAGCATTGTAGTAGTTTCCAAATTTTGAATCTTCTGGCTATATGAACAGCATGGCTATAAACATTGCTGCTCATGTCTTTTGGTGTGACATTGAGTATAGGTGTAGAAATTTAAATGCTGGGTCAACTTTAATAAATATTGTCAAATCATTTTTCAGGTGGTTGCACACTCCCACCAAAGCAAGAGTTCCAGATGCTTCCCTTCCTCACCAACATTTGTTATTGTGCACATAAATATATGTATGCACATATATATATACACATATATACATATATATACACACACACACAGTATATACATGTTTTTAATTTTTTTAAAAATATATTTTATTGATTTTTTACAGAGAGGAAGGGAGAGGGATAGAGAGTTAGAAACATCGATGAGAGAGAAACATCGATCAGCTGCCTCCTGCACACTCCCTACTGGGGATGTGCCCGCAACCAAGGTACATGCCCTTGACCGGAATCGAACCCGGGACCCTTCAGTCCGCAGGCCGACGCTCTATCCACTGAGCCAAACCGGTTTCGGCTGTTTTTAATTTTTTTATGTTTGCTTGCAATACTAGCCATCTTCCTGTGTGTGTGGCTGGATTTCATTCTGGTTGCATTTGTGTTTACTTGATGACCAATGAGGCTGAGCACCTTTTCATATGTTTATTGGCCATTTCCATAACATATATTTCGAAGCGCCAACTCAAGGTTTTTTCCCCTAAATTGATAAAAGTTATTAAATAAAGCATTAATAAATAAATTTAGCAAAGCTGTTGGATCGCAATCCAGAAAAACCAAATGTTATCACTAAATATCAGCACCAAATAGAAAATAAATTTTAGAAAGGTACTATATACATTAGTGTGAGTGAGACTGTAATACTCTGGAATAAGTAAATCCAAGCGAAAGATGTGTGAGACCCTCCACACCAGTGATCTCCACCTCGCAGCCTGGGGAGATCTGTCCCACAGGGCACATTTAACAATATCTATAGAACGTTTTCAATTGTTAGGAGGGAGGAATGGGGTCTTCCTGACGTCTTGTGGGCAGAGGCCAGATGTGCTGGCAAACGTCCTGCAATGCACGGGACAGGCCTCCCAGACCATTCCCCACCCACAGAGGATGACTCAGCAGCGGACCCGGCTGAACACTGAAAACTACGAAACGCCTGACAAATTAAAGACCTCAGTAAAAGAAGGGGATGGGGCAGACCATGCTCACGGCTGGGAAGGCTTACTATGGCTTAGACGTGAGAAGGAAATGAGGGCATTCTTTGCGCTAAGGAATCTGTTCATTAACTTGACTGTAGGACTGGTTTGGTGTACGGATTCATGTATCAAAATGTATCAACTTGCACACTTTCAATGTGTGCAGTACATTTTATGTCAACTATACTTCAATGGAACTGTTAATTTTTTTTAATTCTCAAAAGCCAAAATAAAAATGACTAAAATTAAAAGACGTTATACATCTACTAAGGATATTGAATCTGTAATTCAAAGCTTTCCACACAGAGATCTCCAGGCCTAGAAAACGTTACAAGTGAATCTTTCCATTTTGAAAAAGCAATGATCTTATACAAATTTCCCCACCAAACTGAATATTTACTAAGTGACTTTAAGAGGCCAGCATTGCTTTTGTAAGCAAAACCTGACAAAACCTTATCAGAAAGGAATATGATAGGCCAAGGACTCTCTCTATTATAAATGTAAAAATCCTAAGCAAAGTATTAGCAATTTGCCTTTTATATGTATGTACTAGAGGCCCAGTGCACGAAATTCGTGCACGGGGGTGTGTGTGTCCCTCAGCCCAGCCTGCACCCTCTCCAATCTGGGACCCCTCGAGGGATGTCCGACTGCCCGTTTAGGCCCAATCCCACTGGGCCTCACAATCCAGGACTGCTGGCTCCCAACTGCTTGCCTGCATACCTTCCTGATTGCTCCTAACTGCTTCTGCCTGCCAGCCTGATCACCCCTAACCACTCCTCTGCCAGCCTGATTGATGCCTAACTGCTCCCCTGCCAGCCTGGTCACCCCTAACTGCCCTCCCCTGCCAGCCTGGTCACCCCTAACTGCTCCCCTGCCAGCCTGGTCACCCCTAACTGCCCTCCCCTGCCAGCCTGGTCACCCCTAACTGCCCTCCCCTGCAGGTCTTGTCACCCCTAACTGCTCTCCCCTGTAGGCCTGGTCACCCCTAACTGCTCTCCCCTGCAGGCCTGGGTCCCTCCTAACTGCCTTTCCCTGCAGGACTGGTCGCCCCCAACTGCTCTCCCCTGCCATCTTGGTCACCCCTAACTGCCCTCCCCTGCTGGCCTGATCGCCCACAACTGCCCTCCCTTTAAGGCCTGGTCCCTCCCAACGGCCCTCCCTTGCTGGCCATCTTGTGGTGGCCATCTTGTGTCCACATGGGGGCAGGAGCTTTGACCACATGGGGGCAGCCATCTTGTGTGTTAGAGTGATGGTCAATATGCATATCACTCTTTTATTAGATAGGATAGAGGCCTGGTGCACGGGTGGGGGCCAGCTGGTTTGCCCTGAAGGATGTCCCGGATCAGGGTGGTGGTTCCCTTGGGGTGTGGGGCAGCCTGGGCAAGGGGCCTGTGGTGGTTTGCAGGCCGGCCACGCCCCCTGGTGACCCAAGCGAAGGCCCTGGTATCTGGGGTTTATTTATCTTCTACAATTGAAACTTTGTAGCCTTAAGCGGAGGCCTGGGCCGGCCAGGGTGTGCGGAAAGCTTGGCTTCCTCCATCGCCGGGGGCAACCCTAGCCTCCTGCTCTTTCCAGCTCCGTGGCTGCCGCCATTTCTGTTTGGGTTTATGTATCTTCTATCATTGAAACTTTGTAGCCTTGAGTGGAGGCCTAGGCCGGCAAGGGCAGGCGGAAAGCTTGGCTTCCTCCATTGCCAGGGAAACCCAAGCCTCCCTCCTGCTCTCTGTGGCCATAGCCATCTTGGTTGGGTTTATTTGCATATTCGCTCTGATTGGCTGGTGGGCATGGCTGGTGGGCATGGCTGGTGGGTGTAGTGGAGTGAGGGTTAATTTGCATATCACTCTTTTATTAGATAGGATGTTTTGTTTATTCCAGAAATATACAGCTTCTTTAATATCTGATAAGAAATTGGTCATTAACCACTTTAATATAATAAAGGAGAAAACAATAATCTTAATAGATGCAGAAAATACCATTTGCGATTAAAACTCAGAAAACTAAAAAACGTATAAAACGTCCTTAATATGATAAAAAGCTTCTATTTAAAAAAAAATAGAAGCTTCCTGCGTATAAATGAAACAATACAATCTTTATCCCTGAGATTGAAAACAAGATACAGATGGAAGCTATTTCCACTTCTATTCAAAACTGTACTGAAGATATTATGCAGTGAAATCATGTAATAAAGATATCAACATTTTAAAAGAATAAACAAAGCTGTAATTGTTATAGACAATATAATTGTATATGCAGAGAATCCAAAAAAAAACAACTATACACTTTATAATTAACAGGTGAGTTAGCACGTTCACTGAGAAAAATCAATATTCCAAAAATGTATTTCTATATCATTAACAAAAAATAGAAATAATTTAGAATAGCAGCAAAAATCAGCAGATATGTAGGAACAAATCTATGTATAAGACCTTTCCTAAGGAAATTATCAAACATTATTGAGAGAAATTAGAGAAGTCATAAACAGAAGAACAAACTATAATAATGGATTACAAGATTCAATGTGGTAAAAGTTTCAATTTTTTCCTAAATTGATCTATATATTAGATGCACTCACCAATATGTTTTGATAATATATAAAACGTGGCTCAACTGCATTAGTCATCAGAGAAATGCAAACTAAACCTAAAATATAAAAAATTATAAACACTGACCATATCCAGTCCTGGTAAGAATGTGGAATAGGCTACATGTTCATATATTCCCAGTGAAATAGGGGTAACCACTTTGGGAAGCTGTTGAATACTATTTTTAAAAGCTGCATATATGCAAATTCTATGACCCAGCAATTAGACCTGTAGGCATCAACCCAAATATTCTGTTCTTAGGCAAACCAAAAAATCATAGAGAAAAAAAGGGTTTAGAGCAGGGGTGGGCAAACTTTTTGACTTGAGGGCCATAATGGGTTCTTAAACTGGACCGGAGGGCTGGAACAAAAGCATGGATGGAGTGTTTGTGTGAACTAATATAAATTCAAAGTAAAGGAGTGGAGGGGAGAGCAAGAGAACCGGATAGAACAGCCGGATCCAGCCCGCGGGCCGTACTTTGCCCACGGCTGGTTTAGAGCAATACTACTCAAAATAGTGGCAAAATAAAATTAACCTAAAAGTCCACCAAAAGAATCAATAAAGAAATTATGGTATAATTCCTCAATGGACTACTACACAGCAATGAGAATACTACATTAATCACTGCCACATACAACGAAATGTATGAATCCACTAACAATATTACGTTTCATGAAACAAACAGGGTACGCACAATGTCTTCACTTACATAAACTTCAGAAACAGGTAACACTACTTGACGGTAGCACAAGTCGGGATAGTGGGTTCCTTGGAGTGACTGCTACTCGAGTGAGTCACAAAGCGCTCCCAATAGGATAGAGTCCCTCTTTAAAAAAAAAAAATCTATATGCCAGTTACAAGGGTGTGCCCAGTTTTTAGAAATTCGTAAAACTACAGAACTATCAGATGGGCATGTATCTGTATGCATGTTATACTTCAAAAAACATTTCTATAAAAATCAAGAAATAGTTCTGTTTTCCTCCCATTACTCCCTCCCGGTAAGAAAGAGCTGACCCACAGACCGGCAAGGAAAATGAATGTGACAACCGACGAAGACCCAGGGTCGATAAACTCAGAATCGGCCAAGGCAACCCCGGGAGGGCGCCTCTTCAATAACACAGGCTGCACATTGTCTACAAGTGTCTGTCGTGCGGCACAGGTTTGTAAAAATCTGGAGTAGAAACATGCCTTTGCTGCTGGATATGGCTCCTTTTAGATAAGGTAAAAGCTTATAGTAATTAAGTGGCCACATCATTAAATGTAAATAAAGTTGTCACACCCATTCGGTATAAGGAAAATATTTTCAGTTAAATTTTTTAAAACGCAGCATATCGCCCGGCTGGTTGAGCATCGGACCATGAACCAGGTGGTCATGCTTTGATTCCTGATCAGGGCACATGCCCAGGTTGAGGGCTCCATCCCCATTGGGGGGCGTGCAGGAGGCAGCCAATCAATGTCTCTCTCTCATTGATATTTCTATCTCTCTACCCCTTTCCCTTCTTCTCTCTAAAATCAACAACAACAAAATTTTTTTTTAAATGAAGCGTATCATCAGGATTTGGATATGCATCTGTATAAGAGTGGTGGGGTGGTACCCAATGATCTTCCTTCCCCAATGAAACATATTTAGTAGATATTCAAAACACAGTAAAGTTGTTTTATCTTTTGGAATATGAAATACATGCATGTGTATTTTAAGATACCCCCAAAAGCAAAAAATATACCTTATTTATTAAGAACCAAATGTATATGAATAGTTGGATTATATTAATATAATAAATATACCTAAGCTATTGAAAACATATCAAATAATATCTGAGTATCAATAAGAGCTTATTCAATCCTGTTTAACAGATTTTGTTTCTAGTTTCCTTCTTTTCCTTTCAATGGAATCTCTGAATGGATAAAACATTAGATGAATAATTTAAATGAAAACGCAGAGTACAAAAGTAACTTTCTGGAAAAAATCCCAAGAGGAGATGAAAGAAAACAGAGAAACTGAACTACTTGAAACATTTCATCAACTATCCATTAGTGAAGTTTTTCTTTCACGTACCAATTACTTAATGATATCTCTATGTACAGAACACCAGACTTAACCAAAATCTGGCACTAAAACACCAATTAATAAAAACTAATCTCTAGCCAAAACCGGTTTGGCTCAGTGGATAGAGCGTCGGCCTGCGGACTGAAAGGTCCCAGGTTCGATTCCGGTCAAGGGCATGTACCTTGGTTGCGGGCACATCCCCAGTAGGAGGTGTGCAGGAGGCAGCTGATCGATGTTTCTCTCTCATCGATGTTTCTAACTCTCTATCCCTCTCCCTTCCTCTCTGTAAAAAATCAATAAAATATATTTAAAAAAAAATCTTTAAAGTTTTGATGCAAACTTACTCTAGGCAAGAAAAATAAATGAAACCTATTCTAAGTACCATGACAACTCTGAACTCCCCCATTTCAATGACATACTTCTGTTTTAGAACTTCTCACACTATTTTCGAAGGTCGTATATCAGACTCTTCTAGATTGTAAAGTCCTTGAATACAGGCTTCAACTCATTAATTTTATTCCTAGTGGCTATCAAAGAATTAGGGTATTTAAAAACAGGCTCAATAGTCATGAGTTGCCAAGTGCAATTTTACTGTCACCATTGAAAATCTAATATAAATTAATTATCCCTTTCTCCAAAGCAAGTATAAACTCCTTAAAATTATGAAAAGTAACTATAAGTTAAATGTACAGTTAAAAGAAATACCCTTCGTTGAGGAAAAAGTATTCAAACAATTGCTAAATGTATTACTAATGGAAACTGTCAAACTCCATGTATTGTTTTTTCAAATTACCTGTATTCTAATACAACTCTCTCTTTACAACCTTCTGTGATACAAAAAAGCTTAGCAAAACTGCAACTCTTCCCTTTGAAGTCTGAATGTAAATGTAATCTAAGATGATAGGAAGGCTATAAAGCAGTTTTCCTGAGGTGTTTTACTCATAGAGATAAGATTTTAATCTGAATTTTATTGAAAAAAATTATCTGATATGAACATATGGCTCCTATCAAAACATCCATGCATTACTAATATGTCACTTTTGTGAAAAAGATGGTTTATTTAATAAACGCTTTAGTAATCCAGCAGAAAAAATATTTTATTTTTATATTCTTTATTATAAATAAATTATTTATTACCATTTATAAAATTCATTAAAATTCTAAAAGTAGCAGAGCTCCATTTTCAGAATGGTGATGTGAGGAACTCAGTGAAACAACCATAATAGTGAAAATTATTTAAAAACAAACCAACACCATTCAAAGTTTTTGGACTACAGCCAATGAGGAAACAGTTGTTCAAAAAACCCACTCAATCTCTGTAACCACAAGAGTCTGTGCAACCTAGCCCAAACCCACTCCTTCCCCCACCGTTTCCTCCAGGGAAACTCTTCTCCTGGTGGTTGTGCCCCAAAAGAAGGGGCCCCCACTCCCTCAGCCCCCAGTAAGGAAGGCAGTGCCTCACGGGGGAGGCGGGCCAGCGCATTTCTGACCCCCTCCAGCCCTGAAGTGCAGAGGCTAACCTCCTGGCAAGCACAGCCAAGAGGCCAGGGTGCCTTTCTCTACACAGCCTTCTCCAGGTCTCCCCAGGGCGGTGGCTCTGGCCCGGGGGTGGCAGGCCAAGGGTCCTGGGACCCGGATGCTCTTGCTCCAGATCACTCTTAGGGTGAGGGTCCCATATGGGCAGAGGCAACACGAGAAGGCCAGACAGAGGCTGCCACCTGCACCCCGTGCCCCGCTTCTAAAGTCGGAGTATGACTCCTGTCACCAGCTCTGGAACGTGGCTCTAGGTCTGTCTCAGGTAGAAAGGGACCCCGGAGAACAGAGAGCTTCTATGGCCTCCCTGAAGTAACTACTTTTTGAAACAGAGCGTAGAAAAATTCAAGCCAAAGGGTGCTCTTCAAAGGAACGGAGTTTCTGCTGGTGAGCCACCAAGAGGAGGCTGGTAGCTGAGAGCAGCAAGCTGACCCTCAGGCCACCTCCTTGACCAGCGAGAAGGGAAAACTGAGTCCCACCGTGGAGACATTTTTGCCCCGGTTGCTGTTGAAACATAAAGCCATCAGGCAGCCAGGGATGGAGCCAAAGGGCTGGGTGTGATCCAAATGAGACTGTCAAGTCCTTGAACGCAGTCACTCTAACTGCCCATTAATCTTCTGTCACTGATGAGCAGGGAAAGGAAACGCTTAGAAGTAGGCTTCCAGTGTTTATGAACGGCAAATGTAATCTGAAAACCTAGTGCAAACTGACGACCCCAATGCCCAGGCAAATATGAACAAAACTACACTGAATAATGATACCGTTACAATGAAAAGTGCTCTCTTTAAGGAAGAATACTTTTCCCACTAACTACACGCCACCTATCACGGTTTCACAGAGGGATGAGGACAAGGAACGGAGAGACCTCCAGCAAGACTGACCGCGGCCACGCCTCTGCCCTCCAAACACAGCAGGTGTTGCCTCTGTGTTAGGTGTTGAGATGGTTTCCACCAGAAACTCTTGGACATTGTGTATGTTTTTCAGGCTCACATAAGGGATCAGGGAAAAGTGTGTCTTTGCTCTCTGCCCAAGTAAGGTTTGTTACCTGCGAGGAATAGGAATGGATTCCTTAACAAAGGCCGACTTCACCACATATTTAAGGATCCATCGGTGAGGTTAGGCCTCCCTTTAGCTAACCATTCAGCCAGCCTTTGGACACAGAACACAGCAGCCCATTAGCCAGTAACGACGGGAGCGTTTTCTGCAGTGTGCCCTGGAGGCTAAATCCTAAGCAACATTTCCCGAGCAGAGACGTGCTCCACTGAGGCTCACCTGCCTCTGGCCCCGCCCACCCGGAGCTGGTTTTGTGGGGGGCAAACCCACAGTCCTTTCAGTCAGATCCCAACCTTTCCAAGCACCAACTTTCATTTTGGTAATCTCTTAGCTCAATCTGGTCCACCCCCCCCCCCCCCTACTCCCCCATTATCTCCTGCAGAAATTCCTCACCGTGTTTGGCTTCTTCCCCTGGGTTCCAGGACTAATAAAGAAATAGAATAATGAGAAAAAGTTAGTGTCATTTTCACGAGAATTTAGAAGCCAGAAAGGGAAGTGACTAAGCACACTTAAGCACCACCTTAGTCCAAACATTCAGACATTCCTGCAGCATTCATGTCAAGCTTACAGCTGACTCTTCATTCCTTGACAATGATCTTTAATAAATGGTACAAAGGGAACCCAAGGATTTTCTCAGGCAACTATTTTTGAAGAGTGTGTCATATCTACTAGGAGTTCTAAAGGTGATTTAATAAGGAAATCCGTTTTCTTCCTTCTTACCCTTGAGCCTGACTTAGGGGTGAGTCATTGCGTGACACCTGTTCCTAAAGGCCCCTGGTGACCTTGGCATTAGAACTGTGGAAAGCAGCTACAGCATTTGGACAGGTTTAAGCCTCAGACTGACTTGTGGCAAACTCACACATAAGTCTCAGCTTGGAGGGCAAAGCCCTCCCAGCACAATGATAGCCAGAAGACTATGGTTGTAAGCTTGACCTTACAGTCCAACCCCGCAGTCCTAGGTAGCTAAGGGAGGTGGGCTGCCGGGGGTGCAGCCAGTGCTGCCTAAACAAAGCTTGATAGAGTTCGGAGAATGGCAACAACAGGAAAGAAGCAGATTTGAAACTCACAAGAACATTGTAAAATTCTTGCCCTTGTTTTGCTTTGTGTGATCTGACTATAAAATAAAGCTTCAGCTTACAGTCTGTGTCACTGTTTCCTCATCCAGGCACAGTGATCCACCTGGCCCCAACTGTATTCTCTTGTCTGTTTTCTTTAACCCTTCACCGCCCCTCCTCAGATTCACCACTGGCCGTGCTGGACATGGTTCAAGAATGTCCTTTATTACAGTGACAGACACTTACGTATAATCTGCCCCATGCATGACTCCCTCCTATTCTAGTCATTTGTCTGATAAAATGAGGTTAAAGTTCCTTATTCTCCATGCTCACATAAACTGACAGTTGAGTGTTACATGTACATATTAAGTTACTTATGTAAGATAACAAAGGTAATTATCCTATACAATAAAAGGCTAATATGCAAATTGACTGAACAGCAGAACAACCAGTTGCTATGACACACACTGACCACCAGGGGGAAGACGCTTAATGCAGGTCTCAGGGCTGGTACAGGAGCCTCTCCCGCCTCCGCAGCAGCAGCCCTAAGCCATCAGTTGGACATCCCCCGAGGGCTCTTGGACTGCAAGAGGGCGCAGGTCAGACTGAGGGAGTCTCCCCCACCCCCACCCCCACCCCCCATGCACAAAGGTCATGCTCCGGGCTTCTAGTATAAATATGCAATGCCAATATTACATATGTAACAATCTGATATGGGAGAGGTGGCAGCTGATCCAACACTCTCTCTCAGGAGCCCAATATAAAAGAGGAAGAAGGGGTGCAATGCACACATGGGGTGCTCCCAGGCTTACGTGGGCATGTGCTCCTCCGTGTGCAGGGCGGGAATGAGCTCTGTTTGTCTTACTGCCTATTACATGCAATGACTTGTTCATCTGTAATCCAATCTAGTTGATTCATCATTGGACATTTATTGAAGTAGATACCGACAAACAGGATTTGAGGCTCACTGTCCAGTTAGTTAAGAAATGAATACTATTCAAATGAAGTCGCTTCCCTTCATAAGCATAAAGCCCAAATGCCAAGAATGGAGATCCCCAGGCGGGGTCTAAAACGACACCTCTGGCCCTGAATGACTGACCGTCCCCAGGAAGAGGCTTGGGCTGGAGGGAATGTGGGCTTTCCTAAGTACTTTCAGATATGCTTTCAGACGCAGGGAAAGCCCAAGTGTCAGTTCCATTAAAATAATTACATCTCAAGCACACACTTACTTTTACCCAAAGGCTTAAGATCCTAGTATTTTTTCATATCCTTAATACCTTTGAATTTTTATAATCTGTTAGGCAAATTGACATTTCATTATATACGCTATTTGTAGAATAAAATAACTGTATAATTTTAAAATCAATATATATGGTACATAGAGCAATTTCTAAGAAGAGCCTGAATTATTGCAAATGTCTGAGTTATTTCCATCGAGGAAAAAGATGGAAAGTCATTTCCCATTTGCATTTATAAAGGCTGCGTGACTTCTTTAAATATACACACTGATGCCGACAGATATCAATAAATCACACCCCCGTGTGCTGTAAAATGTCTGACACACACATTCATTTTCCTAGTCACGAATTCTCTGCAAAGGGGACTGTATAAATGTTCCATTTCAGTTTAATGACATTCACCGTTCAAATTATGTGCATTATTGCCAGTGAGTGCAAAAACTTGAAGAGCACAGAGCGAGATAGGATTTTAAAGCTCCTACAGAGTACATATCCGTCCGTGGCTAATCACTTAACAGACCACAGCAACACACATATAAATGCAGAACAAAATTAGGAGCTCAGGAAGAATGCATTGAAATGCTGCAATTGCCATTTGGACAAAAAATAACAGGCATCATTTACTTAGAAGCAGTTGGGGATGGTCTTGTACGTATTTGGAGAAACAGCCCTGATGGCCCTGATACCAGCAAATGGAGGCAGAAATGAGCCTCACTTAGAAACGATACAGATGACAGAAATGACAACAACCTATTCATCAGTGATGTTCCATCTGAAAGTGTAATAAAAACCTAAATATGACGCCACTTTACTTGAAATGTATTCCACCAGCTGTCATAGATTTTTAAAAGGTCACACAATTGTTCTGCGTAGACACAGTGTATAAAGTACACATCCTTAGTTAGAGTAGGCAGGGTCCGCTCTGTATAATCCAGGAGGTGCTAGAAATCCTCCAAGCAGATCTTGCAGAGAGCTGAGCACAAAGATGTGTCTGGCTACAAACCCAAGCATTGAATTTATTAAACCAGCATTCCCGCGTGGGGGCTGAATGAAGAGCTAGCTACAACTCTACCTGCTCCCTGGCAGGGCCCGATGCTGCTTGTTTCTTTGGTTTTGATTCTGAATCTAAGGGCTGCAGCCAAGGAGAGGGCTTCTGATCCACATGTTTACCTGAGCTGACCATATCTTGAGACTCTAGAGCACTATTCAACTACATGCACTTCTTCCTTTAAACACACATCTACCTGTCCCTGAGACCTCCACCCCTTTCACCCCTTCTGCCCTTACTCTTCTCCTTATCCAACCTGCACCCCAAATCAACCATTTCTACAAGCTTTTCACAAGTCCTCTGAAATCTCTCAGCTCCTTCCCTTTGAGCCTCTGTAACCTTCAACCCCTGCAAGACCCAACTTCTGGCAGAGCTATGACCAAGCCGAATGCACAAACATTTAGCATTGCTGAGGTGAAAAACACAGCAGTAGGCCAACTGTGTCCGCTGCCCCCGACCTCAACTGAGGTCTCAATGCCGTTCAGCAACAACTTTTCCCAGGATGAATCACAGGACCGTCCATGGAGCTGTTTTCCAAGGCCTTTCGCTCCCTGAAACCTCAGTCCTCTAATGTCTGATCACACCCACACCCCTCCCCCGCGGAAATCCCCTCACTTCCCACCGCACTCCACACAGTTATTTCTTCACGCATCCCTTCCTGCGTCTCTTCTCTCTGACCTCATGAATTAGCACTTTTCTCATTTGAACCAGCTTCTTCTCCAATCCTCATTCCTTCCCATCTAGTCTAAACTTCGGTCGAGAAATCAAATCCTTTCTCTTTAATTTCTCCCAGCAATTGCCTCAACTTTTAGGGCAAAAGCATGCGTCAGTCGACCCTCGCTTTAAAAAGCACCCATCTTTTGCTGTCCTCAATGCACAATAAACACTGCCTAAAAATATGTACTCAGTCCCTGCTTCTCCTCCAAACCCAGGCACCACGTCTTGATTTTATTTCTGAAATGTCTGTATTGGACTGAACTTGTCCTCCCCAAATTGCATGTTTAAACCATCACCCCGGACGTGTTTGGAGACAAGGCCTTTAAAGAGGTGATTCAGCATAAATGAGGTCTCACGGGTGAGGCCCGAATCCAATGCGACTGGTGTCTATGAAAAGAGGAAGGGGCTCCCGGGATGGGGTCGCACAAGGAAAAGGCCCCGTGAGGACCCAGTGACAAGACAGAGGCCTCAGGAGAGCCCAGCTGCCAGCAACTTGATCTGGGACTTGCAGCCTCTAGAAAGGTGGGAAAATAAATTTCTGGTTTGGGGCCACCCAATCTGCACTTTGTTACGGCACCCCCAATGAACTAATGCAATGCATCATAAATTAGGCCTTTCCTTCTCATTCTATAATGGCTTTGGTTAAAGTTCTTATGTATACAGGACATACTAAACTAGCCTTAATATGTGGTTTCCCAGCCTATGCCCATTCATTCATTCATTCATTCAGAAAGCATTTACTGAGCACCTACTACATGCCAGGCACAGTGAACAAACAGAAGAGACAGAGCTACTGTCCAGGGGCTTCTATTCTCAGGAGGAAAGCACAGGGAAGGACATTTACAGAAAAATAAGGCAGAAAACAACTAAAGAGGGTATGCTCCATGGGAGGGGAGGCGAGGAGAGCCCTTGGGAGGAGATGCCATGGAGACTAATTTGGGGGGTGAGAATGAGCTGGCCTTGTCAGAAGATACCGGAAAAGCGTTTCTGGAAGAGCTGATAGCAAGCACGGAGGCTCCGAGAGAATTAGGTTTGAGGGACAGGAAGGCAGATAGTGTGTTGGGGAGCACAGGAGACTTGGTTGGAAAGTTGTCAGGAGGACATTCTGAGAAAAAGGAAGTGTGTGGAAGGCCGCCTGCCCTGTTTATCAGAATTCTGACTTAGGGGAGACTTGGGGGGTGTCAAAGGTGCCCCCCCCCTAATTATTCCTTGACCTTTCCAAACAAGTCTGTGCATGTGCAGACCCCCGGGGTGTTTACTGTGCCAGAAGCCAGTTCCAGTATGTCATAATTGCAAGAGTTTCATCAAAAGGTTGATGGAACTTGGGGACTCAACAAGGGCTGAGTCACATATGTTATCGCCTGTTGGGAATGGCTAAAGGCATTTCCCCAAACCTGAAAGGGATGCATAAATTGACTGTTTACTGCCAGACAGCTAAGGGCATCTTAATCTACATGTTATTGCCTCCTACTAGCCAAATAACTGAACAGCCGAAGGCAGTTTCTCCCAAACCTGATAATCTGACAATGGATTGTGTATACAAACCCTACCCTTTGATGTGTAGATCTACCTCACTTTAGGATAATTTGTGTTAATAAAAAGCAAGGGGTCCTGAGGCAAGGAGAACTTAGTTCCTTTAGCTAAGTCTTCTCTGACTCCCTATAATGCCTTCCAAAATAATGTTTCGTCTCTGGACTCTACTTTACGCACAGTGCCTTCTCCAGATTGCTGAACCCTTTGAGATGCCGGACCAAGATGACTGGCATTATACTGGAATCCTTATGCTTAATACCTGTATGCCCTTGCCTAGAGGACAATGTAAACACGTGTCCTCCCAAGATTACTCACCCTATTGATTGTATCTAAAGATAAAAATTCCAATAAAAGTCCAATGAGGCAGGCAATCGAGGCTGCCTGGCTTCTTCAGGCAGGCCATCCCTTAGCCCTCTCCCCCACAATGAAACTGTGTCGGAGTAATCTGTTCATCCGTTGTTCAGGGGCTGCTGGTCAGCCCCAGCAATAGTGTGGCCGTACCACAGGCAGGTGGAGCATGGGGACTCTCCTTCCTCGGCATCGCGCTTCATTCCTCTAACAGAGCCCCTTTCCTACGCTACAACTCTGAGAATGTCACGGTCAAATGTAAATGTTCAGTACATTCCACATTGCTTGCCAACCTACGAGGCCTTTTCTAAAGGCTTGCTCCAAACCACCTTTCTAGCTTCGACGTACCCTACATCCCAGCCGTCTCAACTATGTGTTGATAGACATCATGTGCTGCTCTGCTTGTGGCCTGGGGCAGGGAGCTTCATCAGGGGAAAGAGCATGACCTGGAGTCAGACAAATCTGTGTTCAGATCCCGGCTCCCACATTGTTATTTGGGAGAAGCTGGGTAAGCCCTAGTGTCTCCCTGACCCTCCGTTTCCACATAGAGAAAGTTGGGTTAATATACAGACCCTTTGGAGAGGCATTGTAAGGGTGAGTGATAATCTATGTAGAAGTAATTGCAAGTAATCAATGTTATCTTTGGCACATACTGTTCCCTATGCTAGGAGAGCTGCTACACTTCTTAACCTGGTCAACTTCCTTTCACTTCTGAGACCCTAATTCATATGACGACTTTTCTCTGAAGCCTTCCTACCACCCACAGACAATATCATCAACTCCTCAATGTTACATATACCACCACGTGGCGTGTTCTGTAACTACAGGTTGTACATCTCCAGCTCCTCTGGAATCAATGCCTCTCAGAGTAGGAACTGTGACTTCCTCAAGAGGGCTGTCAGTGAGTTGGGGGCCTAGCAGGCATCCTCAAGTTAGAATGATTTGAGGAGAGTACATGTATGAGACTATTCATAAAGGTGCGGTCTGTGTGCGACAAACCCTAGAGGACAGTGGCATGAACTAGAGCTGATAAGGGGCTGGTATGTGACCTGAAAGGCAAGGGACAAAGGGCTTCACCGAACGTAGCGAGAGCTGTGTGGGCAGGACCCTCTGATAGGAGCTGGTCAGCGGATGCAGCGGTGTGGACCACACAGGGCAGATGAGGGGCTCAGTCCCATTCCTCCTCCTTCACCCAAACTTCTGTTGGGCTCCCCGAAAGCTAAACCCAGTTAGAATCCAGGGGGTCTTCTCTTCCTCCTCCCCCCCCGTGAACAATTCAGGCCTTAGGTTTTAAGTAATGTAGGCCTCTGAGCCATAGAGGAGGCGGAGGGGGCCCTCGATGACCCAGAGTACAATCTCAGGACCTGTGGGGGAGGCAGGTGTCCATGTGGAGAGAGGCTTGGAAGTGGCTGTAGAAACAGCGTGGTGAGGACGGTGCATGCTTGAGGAGTGGATGGATGTGAGTATCAGAAGTCAAGCAGGAAGGGAAGGCTGCCCACTGTGGCCTGGGGGTGAGAGCCCGTGTGCAGGAAAGAGACCATCCACAAGGGGAGGTATGGTGACCAGGGGGGAAGACTGGCTACCTACAAGGGGACTCAGCAAATGTTTAAGGTTCCTCACTGTCAGTATAAGACAGCTCTGAAGAGGGAGAACACTGGGGTGAACCATGAGGTACAGATACATCTATAAACATGGAAATAATTGTGTTGAATTTCTCTATAGTGACTAGGTTCACACCCTTTTTTTTCCTATAAGGTATTCTTTATTTTCAAGGCACAGATATAAGAAGGTGTTCACGCACTACACATGAGCACACATTTTATGTATTCACTAGAGGCCCGGTGCACCGGTGGGGTGCCTCGGCCTGGCCTGCGCCCTCTTGCAACCCGGGACTCCTCAGGGAATGTTGGACTGCCAGTTTCGGCCTGATCCCCTCAGGGGCCGGCCTGTCTTGCCCAGTGCCTATTGGGGCCAATCGGGGCCTGGGAGGGACCGCGGGAGGCCTCCAGGGCATGTCTGGCCTGTCTTGATTCGTGCACCTGGCCGGTTTCAGTTCAATCCCCGTAGGCCAGGCCAATGAATCCGTGCACCAGGCCTCTAGTATGCATATAAGACCTATGGTTAATCCCTTCCTGCACTCCCCCTCCCTCCTTCCCTTAGAGATTCATCAGTCTGTTCCATGTTTCCATGCCTGTGCATTGAGCATCTGCCCCCTGGTTGTCAGTGTGCATCATAGCTACTGGTCGAACGGTCCGACGGTCGTTTGGTCACTTAGGCTTTTATATACACTGAGTGGCCTGATTATTATGATTGGTGAACGCATAATAATCTGGCCACTCAGTGTATATCCTATATCAGTGGTCGGCAAACTCATTAGTCAACAGAGCCAAATATCAACAGTACAATGATTGAAATTTCTTTTGAGAGCCAAATTTTTTAAACTTAAACTTCTTCTAACGCCACTTCTTCAAAATAGACTCGCCTAGGCCGTGGTATTTTGTGGAAGAGCCACACTCAAGGGTCCAAAGAGCCGCATGTGGCTCATGAGTTGCGGTTTGCCGACCACTGTCCTATATAATAAAAGGCTAATATGCAAACTGTCCCCTCGACCAGGAGTTCAACCAGCAGGCAGGCTGGCCAACCACCCATGTCTCTTCCCCCTGGCCAGGCTGACTGGATCCCATCCATGCACGAATTCATGCACCGGGCCTCTAATAAATAAATAAATAAATAAATAAATAAATGTATATGTATGTATGTATATGTATATGTATATGTATATGTATATGTATACACACACACACATACACACACACACACACACAGAGTAGCCAGATTATTATGCACTCAGAGATCATCATAATCTGGCCACTCAGTGTATATAGATATTCTAGCCAGATGTCCTAGCTCTGTCTTAGAAAAAAAAATCCAGATATTTCATCGCTCTGTCCTAGATCTTGGGAGCAGCAACACCCCTAACAGTGAAGAGCACACATTTTGGGAAATCTTGATTTTTAAATACCATCCTCTACTAAAGGGAACATGGCCCCTCGGACAAGCGGTACAATCCAGGGCTGGGGCACATAAAATGCAGATGAGACTGGAACTGTCTGACGAGCTTCAAAGTGATAAAGTGCTCAAAGAACAATGTCAGAAGACATAGGAGCCCCTTGAACAGGCTCCCAGTGACCAAATGTGGGAAAGTCAAGCACAATAACCTACTGAGAAAACAGGAAACAGTGAAACCATACAGGTATAAATAAATGGATACATGGAGAATCTAAAGAAGAGCAGTATATTCACACAGTTTAGAAGAACCTTCTCATAAAATATGATTTAATTACCACAGGGAAGCAGTAACTTTACACTGGAGGAGCGTGGCAGATACACTTTAATCAAATGATCAAGTGAACATCATCAGTATTGAGACAAATCAAAATTGTGTGCCACTTAATAGCTACAAGGAGAAGAATACAGCATCATTCATCATGTTCCTCCCCAAAATACTTCATGTGAATCTAATCACAGGGAAACATCACACACACTTCCAAAGTGTCAAAATCATGCAAGTCTAGGGATGACTGAAGAAGTGTTCCAGAATGAAGGCGATAAGGAGACATGACAACTGAATGCAATGACAGATTCTGAACTGGATCTTGTTGCTCAAAAGTGACATTATGGGGACAACTGCCTAACTTAAACAGAGTCGAAGAATTCCACGGTAACAATGATCACTGTTAAATTTCTGATCATGATTGCTCGGATTGCGCATATGTACGAGAATATCCTTGTTTGTGGAAAATACCTTTGAGTCACAATATATTGGGAGGGGGGACAGGATTGGTCATCAGGCTGGAAATTTATTCTCTATGTATCTTTAAATTTTCTAAAAGTTTGTGATTATTTCAAAAATTACAAAAGCAACAACAACAACAAAAAGCCAGGAGGCATAGGTCCTCCTGGTACAGTAGTCCATGCATGAGTTAGCTTCCCAGAGCCAAGCAGAGTGAAGAAGGCTGAAGGACGGCTCTAGAGGAACAAAGGAAAGACATCATCTTATCCCTCCATGACCTCCTAAGGTCCATTTGCCACTGGGGCCTGTATGTGATCTCCACACTGACGATTTCTCGTGGATTTGTATTTTCTATCTACTCTCTGGCTCCTTCCCACACTCTTTCCTACATTCTCTCACAAATACATGTATTCCTCTGGGATGACAATGTCTCTCAGCCTCCTCAAATCTCACAGCTGACACTGGTATCTATGCAATTTTATCACTAACTGAATTTTATTCAGTCCCCAAACCTGAACATATAACCATTTCTGGACATTTCATATCGTAGAAGCATTTCAACCCAACATGTTAAAACTAAACTCAACACCTATTCCCGCCCCTACAGAAGGCACTGTCTAGCAAGCTTCGTCCCATCCCACCCCGTTACATATCCTTTTAATAGAACCTCCTAAAAGCCAGATTTCTGAAGTATATCTGACCTCTACCACAGTGTACCATTTTACCTCTAAGGTTCAAGAGTGGGCCTGGTTGCTTTAAACTGCTGTGCATAGTCTATTGCCTTGGCTACTAGCATCATTGTTTTAGAAGTGACCATGTGACCTAAGTAGTACCTTTAGTGTGAGTCCTAGGTCCTCTTTGAAATACTGAAATAGAAGTATTCTCTTCATGAATAGGAACTAAGAGGCAAGTACCCTTTTTGATTTTTTGATTCAGGTTTAGAATAGTGCCAACAACAAGGGAGACAATTTTAAAAATAATTCACTAATAATAATTAAATGGGGCCTTAATAAATACTGGAACCAGGGCCAACAACCAGAAGCCCACTCGAACCTCTCTCTTCTAATTACCTGAGCCAATAAACCCCCTGATTATTTCAGTCGGCTGGAGTTCGATTTTCTCTTCCTTGCAGCACAATGTGTGGAGAGTAAAATTAAGTGTGGCAATGTTATAAAACAACTAGGAGTAAATAAAAAATGTAAACGAAGATAAAAATACCTTCTTAAAAAGAAAGGAAAGTACAAATATAGGAAAACAAAATACCAGACAGGCTAGCTTAACGACAGCTGGCACTGACGGGAGAAACGGGAAAGCTAGCATGTATTGTGAAGATGCCATAAAGCGATGAACCCACTTCATGTGGCCCAGAGGAGGCCAGGGAGGACGGCTAGGGAGAAATCAGGCAGAGACCTGGGAAAATCTAAGGGAGGAAACAAGAAAGCTGGGAATCTCAAATTTTGTGAAAATATGTGAAGGTAGCTTTCATACAAGTGAAATTCTCAGGTATTTCACATAATTAGAGCGCCTCCTACTGGCTCAAATTAATCTATGTAATCAGATTCCCATTCCCGTGCCTCTTCTACGGGTGGGATTCTGTCCCAGAAAGGAGTGGTGCCCATTCCCACTTGGATTTTATAAGCTAAACTGGAACATCAGCAGTTTGGTGGCAGGAGAGAGGGTTTTGCTCATCTTGAGACAGAGACAGAAGAGCTCTAAATTCCTGGGTACCAAATGCTGATAGGATCACAGAGCCATTCGTCCTCCCAAGTCGCCCGAGATAAAAATCTCCACTGCCTCCCGGACCTTTCACAACCCCATCTCCCAAGCAATCTCTCATTTCTTCCTTTCGTCTGGGTTGAAAATATGCCTGAAATTCAGTCCTTTCTTTTCACTTTCAAGGCCAAAAGCCCAAGGTCAGACCCTTATCTCCACTTTCAACTACTACAATGGTCTCTTAACCAGCATCCCTGTGTCTTAACTTTCTGCCTGTCCCATCCATCATTCACAGGACGACTGGCTCTTAAGAGAAAATAAAGACTGTATTTTACTCATCCTTTAGGATCTTCTTCCCCTGCTTTCTGTCCAGGCACTAAAATAGTTGCATAAATTATTCCATGCATGCCATTTCTCCTTTGAAAAATCTCTGATGGTACCCATTCCTTTCAGAAAGAGTTCAAAGAGCGAAGTCTGCAACCAGGTCATCAAGATGGCCAACTACATGACCCTTCAGCACAGCATCCCACCTCTTTCCCCCTCATCCAGGCACAATGAGCTGCTGAGTCTCCTGGTACTCACAGCAGTGGGTCTTTGTAAGTGGCACACTCTTCCTCTGTAAGTCACTGTCCCTTGATTCTACTTATGAAACACCGATGAGTTCTTCAAGGTTCCGTTATCCTTTCCACCATGAAATCGTCTCCGGTACCACTTTCAGACTGACGTTCTTTATCCTCTGGACACTCAGAGGATGTTCTTTATTCTTCCATTTTGGCATTTATATTACTTTCCCCAGTCTTATGCTAAATTTGGTGTAGATCCACCCAGTTTTTAAGACCTAATTCCTAGTAATGAGCAAAGTGTATATTGTACAGCATTTTAACACGAGGTTGTCTTTCTTCTCTGTTATTCCTCTAGAAGATTCATTCTTATATCCCCTGTATTTCGCAAAGTATATGAAGCACATACTACGTGCTCAGTAAGTATTTCTTGAGTAAATAATTTCCTGATGAACTAACTGTTTTTTGTGGACAGGTATTGTGCCTCGCTCATCTGTATTTCTCACAATGACTAGAAAAAGCTGAGTAACAGATATTGCGTAGGCTGGCCCCTGGCTTACTGAGCTATTTGGCTAACCCAAGGACAACATGTCATTTCTCTATTCTGAAAAGATGTCTTGACTATCCTTTATATGCCAAATATTATTCTAGGCGTTGGAGACAGAATTGCCAACAAGATAAACCACACAGATGTTGAAGTGGAGGAAATAGTGTGTAACTAAAAAATCAGTCCTCATCACCACAAAAAAGTACTATTTTTTCTTAATTCCTGCACTCAAGTCTCAATCACACAAGCTTGAAATCTAAGAGTCATCAGTAGCTTCTCCCTATATCTTACTGCAACTGCTACTTGACAAAATGTAAAATTGCTACCACTGGATGATGATGAAGATAATGATGACATTATCATCCTCCTCAATTTCAACGTTATTTTCCAAATTCAAGCCCTCATTTTGCCTCTTTGAAACAACTAAAATTGCTTTCTAACCACTTTTCCCACTCTCATGCTTCCCATCTCTAGCATTCCTTTTCCTTACTGCCAGAGTTAAGTTTCTTAAAGGGCAACAATATTGTACATTTTAGCTCTGCTCAAAAGCCCGCCATGGCTTTGCACTGCAAACGCAGGGAGAACCCTTGCCAACCTTTTAGCCTTTATACGCCAGAATCTCCCGAAATCAACTTCTACGTTGTCTCCCCAGATTCATTCGCGCAGTTCTACCTAAAATCCAGACTCCCACAAAATTAGCTCTTGATTTTGTATCGGAGCCTTTCACCTTCCGTCATTTATTTTCAAATTCTGCCTGTATTTCTCGGCCCAATCTTAAATTTGTCTCTGATTCTTCCCTTCTGCATATGAAAGCTCAATATACTTCTGCCTTCCCCTAAAACTTATGTTTCTATATCATGTTTTGATTATTTAGAAATATAGCTGATGTATCCAACTCGAGTGTATGTAATCATTGATTTCATAAATATTAAACTATTTTTATAGAATGAAGGCAAACTTCCAAACACAAACCTTCCGAAAATGAAAGTAATATTTTTCCAGATGTGAACAGTAATCTCTACCAAAGAGATCTATAAGAAACCTAGATGGCTCAACAAATTTTAAGTATGTATGAAAGGAGATAAGTTAGTAGAAACAGAATCAAATAAAAAGCTAAAAAAATTATTCATAGTAATGTGAAAATACAGAATCAATCTTGCCCATTTCAATCTATGGATGTAACTATCATTTTGAGATACGAATTCATTTTGAGATACAAATTCATAAATATGCACACACTATGTCCATCAACTGGAAACAATATATAGTGTCAAAATTTATTGAAATAAGAACCACAAGGAAATGTTTCCTATTTACCATGTAATAATTTTTGTGATATTTAATAAACGTTTATGTGATGGATTTGTTTGCCTTTTCTAAGGAAACAGCTTTAGAAGATGACTGATGCCTGCTATTGTGGGTCTATCTTTGTATTTCCTTATTTTAGAGGCCTTTCAAAAATACTAAAATACACTTAAAGCATTTCCAGTTGTACTAAAAGAAAGATAAAAGGTGATTATTTATAGGCAATCGTATTCATGATGATAGACTCTCAGAAGGCAACGGCAAACATAAATTTTAAATGCTTTTTGGAAAGAGTTGAGAATAAAAACATTTACATAATTTGTCAGAAGCCCTGGCTTTTTATTGCTACACTTCACTATTCCCGCCGGGCAAGGCAGCAGCTACTTCAAAGATGTATTTGATGATGGAATGTTTGATTTCTTTGTTTCCCCTTCCCCTGGTGGGTAGGTCTACTGTTCTCACTCTATGGCAATGTGCTGTATCTTACAATTGGAATTGGCTCACTCCTGATAATAAAAAATGGTTTTGTTTTGGCAGATGAAACAAATACACCAATGCTAGCAATAGCAGGTAAATTACATAAATATACTGTAATGTTACAAAACGGTCCGTCCACTTCTCAGTCATCTTTGAGAATAGGCTTGCCACTTTATAAATACAACTAGTGACTAATATCAAATGTCTAAACTTCCACTTACCTGCCTATCCACTTCTGGGAGCAAAAGCAGGAGGTATTGTTGAAAATGCTGAGGTAAGGAAGCAAACGTATGTTTATTGATTAATGCCCTCAAGTTAGTGTTGACAAGAATAGATCCTGGGGTTTCTATGTCAATGTCCTCAGCTTTGGTCCATTTCAAGTGTCCTGTGATAAAGAGCAAGAGGCATGAATTTACTACGGACTGGAAACATCATGCACGTGTACACACAAATATATGTATATATCGAGCATATATATATATACACATATAGATTCACGAATATATTTAATTCTACCCCTTTTAAAAATGGTATTTCAGAAGGAAATCTCCAAAGCTTCTTTGTGTTCCTATTTGCCTAAGTTGTCTTTAATTTTCATCATGCATACTTCACTCAATGTGTCCTTATTTTTGTCTCAAAGGAGCCCATTTCTAGATAAAGAAGTACTTTATGGTCTTTCAATTCACCAGAATTTTAAAAAAAAATTGGGGAGCGTAAGTGGTAGCAAGTACAATATCTGTAGATTCTATAATACACAGAACGAACAATAATAGTGCTGGGAATTTAATAGAGGTACTGGTAGCACCAGTAATTCTGTGGTCCCCATGTGTCAAGTAGAGCACCAAGCACTGGATTATTTCAGAAGACTCTTATTCAGGGTATTTTGAAAGCAATAATGTAAAAAGCAACCTTTATAAATATACTAGCTGCATGGTCTGCAAAGCCAGTATGCTCTGAAGGGTAGTTCTACAATGCAAGGCACACTGGCCTCCAACGGGAGGCCATATTTAGAGTTCACAAGTGGAAATACTGACACAAGAAAGTAACCTACCATGAGGGATAGTCAGCTGATGCATCAAACAGAAGAATTTCCACTCTTAGCTACTTGAGTTAAGAGAACCATTTGAATTTGATATCAATTAAGTGTATTTTCAATCATTTGTTGATAAATTACAGCTTATGAGCTATATCCAGTCCAACTGTTTAGATTCCCTAGGTCTACCTCTGCACTACAATTCAGAGTTGAATAGTTGTGACAGAAATCACAGGACCTGCAAAGCCTACTGCACTGTCTCTCTGTCCTCTGATAGAAAAATTGCTGGCCTCTGTTTTAAATAATTAGAGACAAAAGAAGGAATAAAAACCATTACGTAAAACAGGACACTATGATAAAAAAAATAGACACATTTGAAATATGACCATATAAATGTCTAACAAAATTAGTTCTTTAAAAAACTATTCAATGAGCACAGCAGAAGACAGAATCTATATATATAAAAGCCCAAGTGTCCATCCAACCAGTAGCTATGATACTCACTGACCACCAGGGGGCTGACACTCAACATAGGAGCTGCCATGACGCACACTGGCCATTTAAAAAGAAACAGCACCGCGGAGCTGGCGCCCACAAAGCACCACTCGGCTTCCCCCAAGTGGGACACAGGCCCCACCACCACCCCAGAGCGACAGCCCACCAAATCACAGCTAATGCTGCCAAGAACCCATGTCGCAAAATGCAGCCAGCAGGCCAGCCCAGCCCGGAAATGGTCACTGTGGGCGCCGGTTAATGACATCATGTAGCAACACCCGGCTTCCTCTCCCTAGTGACTAGCCTCCTTGCAGTTTCTTCAGCCCAGGAACACAACTTGCTTTGTAGCCAGGTGCAAATATTTCACACTTTAACCAAATGTCTGTGAAGCGTTTTCACGTGCCTCATCTCATTTGCTCCTCACGGAAGTCCTAGAGTAGTAGGAAACTCGGTAGAATCCTATTTTTTTTTTCATTAGCCAGAAAACGGAGATTTAGAAAGCTTAGAAACTTGACCCGACTGAAAAGAAGACCTTGAAAATGACTTCAGGTTTTCTCACTGCACAGAATATAGTCAAACACTGCTGCAGTTAAATATTTCACCCTTTGTTCTCCCTGCGTGATCTACAATAATAATCTGCTTCATGTTGATATTTACTGCTGTGTTGCTGACAATTACCTGAAAGAGAAGTTGGGGTGCTTCACTGGGCTGGAAAAAGTTTAGCTAAATCAGAAAGCAGGTCTAATTAAGCATGTTTATCTATATATATAAAGCTCTCGCTGGCACCAATCGCACGCGTGTGTTTCAATCTGTCATTGTCGATCATGAATTTGGTTGACACTTCTATTATAGAGAAAGGGCGAAGAGCAATATTAAAATATTTCTTCTAATTAATTTTCTTTCAATGTGCACGAATCAGTGCACTGGGCATCTAGTTATTAAATAAAATACAGAGTTAGTGAAAATACCTAGAATACAGCATATAAGATGATGAGTAAAAAAAACATGATAGAGAACGAAATACAGGGAATGGAATAAGCAGTCCGAGTGCATATCTGTAGGAGTTTCTCAGTAAAAACACACACACAGCAGATGTCAGAGAAGCAATTGTTGAAGAGCTAATGGCTGAAATCTTTAGAAATGAAAAAAAATGACAAGTCCTCAGATAAAGTAAGACTCTAACTCTGAAGGACAAATATCCATGTGATATGTTGAAATCACAAAACATCAAAAAAAGATGTCTTAAACAGTTTTGAACAAAAATAGATTACCTCCAAAGGGATGACAATAAGAGAGAAACCTTATCCTCAACAGATAACAGATGGCAGTGACAAATCTTTAAAGGGCCGAGAGAAAATAAGTGTCAATCTAGAATTTCATTGAAAACGGTCTCTCCAAATGGCAATGACACAAGAACATTTTCAGTATCCAAAATGGAAACTAACCCTTAGAGAATTTTGCTAAAATAACCAGTAAATGTTCTTAACAAATAAATTAAATCGAAGAAAGAATGAGCAAGTAGCAAAAGCCATGTGTCAACTAAAAGACTAACACAAACAAATCCAAATATACTTAATGGTGCAAAAGAATACTAATAACTAATGAGAGTTAAAACAACTGGAAATAAAATAGTGGACAATAATCGCAAGGAGATGGGAAGGTGTGATTGGACTGAGAACACTATAAACCCTGGCATGGTTTGGGAACAGGAGAGATAGAGGCTAGTTCTTTACTTTGTTAAAACTCTATAGGTAGCCACTGGGGGTCAGGGGGAAGACTCATAACTTCAAAATAAATGCATGGGAGGAAAATTCAATCCATCAAATGGAAGGTATAAAAGGAGGAGAACTTTTTTAAAATTAAGCCCAACACAATCAAAACAAATGTAAGTGAATGTCTGACCTTAGATTTAAAAATCCAATCCAATTATAGGATGCTTCCAAGAGACATATTTAAACTAAAAATCACATGGAATGGATAAAAATGAGGAGATAAACTAAGAAATACTAGGCAGACATTCAAAACAACAACAAAAAAGCAATACTACCATATTAACATCAGACAAGACAGTCAAAGGTAAAACAAACACCTTATTGGGCATAAAAAAGATAATTTCTTAAGTGTAAAAGAAATAATTCACTGGTAAATATATTGACCTTAAGCCTCCATCTATTTAAATAGGATAGCACTCAAAATCTAAAATTGAGAGAATTGAAAAGAGAAATTGGAATGACACAATGCTAGCGGGAAGTCTTAAGATATTTGATCGGAAGTTGCAATATCAGACAGAAAACTTGTCTTAAGAATACAGAGGACATCAGCAACTCAATAATCCATCTTGTACTGATGAATTTAACCTACGGCACTGCACTGAGCCCTTCAGAGAAAGCAATGTTTTTGGCAGCACTCCAGGGACAGTAAGAAAACAAACACAAACAAAACAAAATGAAAAAACTGACCAGTGAGTCTCAACAAATATTGGAGAATAATATAAAACCTCATCTTCCTTTTCACAAAGAAATATAAGTAGGTATCAAAAACACAAACCCTGTTCAGTCCTAACATACTCATTATATATTTGCACATTCAAAGGCACATTTCTAAATATTTAATAAATTAAAGGAAAAAAAATTGCAACAAAAATGACAAAATATTTTGATTCTGAATGATAATGTTAAAATTTGTAAATTGAAGCTCAATTGGTTTTAAAAGCTCAATTGTATATATTAGAGAGTGGGAAAAATATTGAAAATTCACATGTTAAAGGTACAAATCAAGAAGTTAATACATGAACCCAAGAATAAAAACTTGAGAAAAAATATGAAAAAATTTAAAAATTAAGGTAGGCATTCATGAAATAAAAAAGGACAAAATAATTTTTCTTTCATTAGACTAATAAAATAGGCATACCTCTAGAGAGAGGTAGCATCAATGAACATGAATAGGGATGACAGGCAGGCACGTAGTTTGAGATATGCTATAGGTTTACAAGGCAAAAGTAGTTATATAGAGTTAAAAAGCACAATACTACGATGTTAGCCAATATCTTTGAAGACCAACTGTTACATGTTTATAAACTTTCAAATTTAACTTAAAAATAGAAAACCTGAATAAATTTATAAAATCTTTTAAAAAATGGATAAATAGGCAACCCCCCAGCCCACATGCACACAAAGCACTTATAAGCAATAGCTCCAAATATGAAGTTTACCAGGACACCATGAAACGTTCCCATGACTTCATATTATACATATCCCAGTGACTGGGTAATGCAAGAAAGTGCTTTAATTCGCTTGATGAAGTTCACATAACCTTTATCCCAAAGTAAGGATAAAGGCTGAATGAGAGAAAATTACTTGGCCAATCTCACTTAGAAACACAAAAACTACAAAAGTTGTATCATCTTTTTAAAATCTATAGCAAATCTCACAAACGCCTAATATTTGTTGAGTCACGGTGTGGAGGCGTACACGTCCGCTTCATTAGCTTCTGTATTTTTCTATACATTTGAAGCACTTGACAATTAAAACCAAAAGGCAAGAGGGAGAGACTAGGGAAGAAGCTTCTTACCTTTATCAGAGGCAAAGGTAAACCCTAGAGACAGAAATGTTGAAAACATAGGGAAGGGATTTGCTTAGTTGCTTCTTATGGGGTACAGATTCTCAATATCCCCAATCTTACCAACCGTAATTCTGACTGGGAGGGGGCACTGGAGAAACGAGAAAACTGAAACACTTTTGAAATACATGTTATGAGTCATGGATTACGCTGCTGGTTACTGTTTAGTTTGGTTCAAAATCATGAAGCATATCATAGGGGAAAAAGATCCAGGGAGCTACACAGTCTTTTATGGCAACACCAAAAGACCTGGTCCAAAGATGTCCATTTAAGCAAAAGCATGTTTCATAATTTTGGAACAAAAACGGAACAGATGGAAGTCTTGCTAAATTTGCTGCCACACAGAATATTTAATTCCTTTTTAATTCTCCTCACACACTTACTCCTAACTGGCTTAAGGACAATCCAATTATACCTGATTGCCCTAGCTTCTTAAAGCTGGTACCTGGCCAAAACCGGTTTGGCTCAGTGGATAGAGCATCGGCCTACGGACTGAAGGGTCCCGGGTTCGATTCCGGTCAGGGGCATGTACCTTGGTTGTGGGCACATCCCCAGTAGGGGGTGTGCAGGAGGCAGCTGATCAATGTTTCTCTCTCATCGATGTTTCTAACTCTCTATCCCTCTCCCTTCCTCTCTGTAAAATATCAATAAAATATATTAAAAAAATAAATAAATAAAGCTGGTACCTGGTCTCCCTAGGAAGGAAAGATGCTGTCATTTCAGTGTCTAATTCCTGACACTAGAGAGTGTTAAGTATCTGAGGGCCTTGGGCCTTGGGAGGAGGAAGAGAAGGCACCGTGAGAATCCTTGCTGTAGAAGCACCAGGTTGATTCCACGGTAAAAACCACGGGCCTGTGTCCGGACGGGGCCAGGGCAGGTCTCTGTTATGTTGACCAACGGGACTTGGGAGAGCACCAATCTGAGGCGAGGCTGCAGGTGTCGGTGCTCGTGTGGATCAGGGGGTAGAACGCTGGTGGAAACACTCAGACTCCCAGAAGGGACCCCACACAGGATTTACACACAAAACACAGACCCGGAGGCACACGGGGGCAGGAGCACACGCCAGGGCAGACCAGAGCGTCCGGGACAAGAGGAAAATACAGAAAGAGTTCCCAACAAAAAGCTCGCTTCGTTGCCTCAAAGGAACCGAGACGAAGGTTTCACAAGAGCTCAGAGGAGAAACACAGGCTTTGGAAGAGCGAAGTCTAAGGGGTACACACGTATCTGAGGCCAAAATCACACCTTCTATGATGAGAATCCGCGTGGCCTTCACACATGAAAAACCGTGTAAAGAGTCTATCAGGGAGCAATGAATCCACTGAAATACAGTACCGGGGTCTATCAGGGAGCAATGAATCCACTGAAATACAGTACCGGGGTCATGAACTATGGGAATGCTGACTGCCAAACAGAATATAAATGTTAACAGTGATGTATAAAAAAACAATAAAACTAACCAAGACATGGAGGCAGGAGGGGCTACGGGTGTAATTATGTCCCTGTCCTTTACAACATACTGTCCACCGTTAAGTGAGTACTTCAATAAGATAATCACTCCTCTCTCAGTTTTTCATGTATTTAATACCTTTGGAGAGAACTTTTAGCTGTAAATAGATCTTGTGGCAATGTTCAGCAACGCTCTTTTTAAATGTTACTTCTGTTCTTTAGTAGGCACCCTGGGCTCGCTTACATTTTATACTTTTAATTTAAATGGCATAATACGGTTCCTCAACTATGACCTCTGGCTAGACTTACACATGAAGAGATGTCAAATCTGTTTATAAAACACTGGGAGAGATTATTTTGGATGATAGATTGAGGCTTATTTTTCAATTCTTATTTTTCTGCATTGATTTATTCTCAAAGTATATAACGTTTTATGCAACCAGTAATGTTATCATTCTTCACTACAAAAAAGATTAAACCAAATAAAATATACTGGAATGAATCCCAGAAGTAGGGCTCAGCAAGCACATTTATTCCAAACCCCTCAGAGACATCCATTACAATCTTAGACGAGTTTGGCAGGCACTCTGTAAACTCCTTCTGAGTGGGTAGGAAGAGCTATCATTAAAAGCTGGTTTAGGTAAATGACCCCTAATTTTAGTTAAGGGAAAATGTGAGAAATTAACTTGTAAGAGAGTGGTAAGAGAGAATAGCATTAAACAATTTTTTAAATGTGTACAATCCACCCTCCGAGTGTCCTGGAGACCACGAGATGATAATGTAACAGGGTTATCTCTGAAGACTCCACAGGGGAGCTTTTAAACGAGTTTCATCCTTTGCTAAGATAAGCAGACAGGATATTAAACCTACTGATTAGGCAGGAAACACGTGTACTTTAAACCCCATTTTCAGCTGTCACCTACCTCGCAGCTCACTGGATGCAGTTTCAACTGCCTGATTATGTGGTAGTCTAATATTTACTGTTATAATAACCTGCAAGACGTATGATATAAAAGCTCTTGTAGATACTGTTAGCATTTGTTTTACGCATAACAGAATAACGTTTCCTACCACACAAGATTAAGAAATGGGAGAGGACTAACAAAAGTTTTAATTTTTGCTATAATATCATCAGAAAAATATTCTATAGATCTGTGCTTGTTTGTTTTTTTCAACTGCACTCAATTGACCCATGTCTCCTGTCTACTCCATCAGAGAGCTACTCAGAGAAATATCCTTTTACTTTCCATAAATAATCCTGGTGAAGAACAAAACTAACAGAACAAAGATAAAACAAAACACCAATGTCACAAGTAGTGGGTCCCTAGGCTGTGATATATTTCTCACTGATTTCAAGAGCACGAGCACAAAGAACTGCGGGGTGTCGGCACTCAGCGCATCTATTTTTATTGTGTGCTCTAGTCCTCTCCAGGGAGCTGGCCTCGGCAGGGACCCGAGGAGGCCTGGGGGGCACCCTCCACTGCAGGGTCCTCAGGGAAACACACTGTGTGCAGGGCTACACTCCTGAGGCTCCGAGACTCAGGTAAAACTTCCTCCTTGAAGACGGTGACTATCCTGCAATCTGACAAATTAACATGGCCAGAGACCGAAAGCAAGTGCATGAGGGACGATGAAAAGTATTTCATATCCTGTTCAGGGAATCTCGCAATGAGGATGAAAATTTAGATCATTACCCTGAAGTCTGATATTTACTGAGTTTAGTTTAGGAATTCCTGAAGTTAGAAAAGCCTTGTAGCATTTGTTTTCATTTAGAACTAGAGGCCTGATGCACGAAATTCATGCAAGGGGCTCCGCCCTCACAGCCCCAGAAGGTCGTCCGGAAGGACGTCCGGAAGGTCGTTCGGAAGGTTGTTCAGCTGTCCAGTCTAATTAGCATATTACACTTTTATTATTCTAGATGGCTTCAGTAGGTTACGGCTTTTATACAGTTACCTCTACTTGGAGATGGCAAAGAAGGTGAAAACCACATTTCTGAAACTGTACGAATTGGATGTCTAACTCTGCTGGGAAAAACAAATAATTAAGAACCAGTTCTCCCTGTCTGGCTGGCTGGGGGTGTTGGGTGTTCATCTTTTTTCACATTGGTTCTGGAGCTACACATTGGTATTCAAAGAATGACCTATCCCAAGAGCACAGGGTCTCTTGGGAGAGGTCATTTTCATTCCAGGGTATCTAAGTAACTTGCCTACTATGCTGAAACCTGTAAGAGGCCTCATACATCCAGACAAACCTGGTTACCTATAAATAATGTATTCAAAACTTACTCAGCTCTGGCTGAGTAGCTCAGTTGGTTAGAGTGTTGTTCCGGTATGTCAAGGGTCAAGGTTACGGGTTCATTCCCCAGTCAGGGCACATACAAGAATCAACCAATGAATGCATCAATAAGCGAAACAGCAACATTGATGTTTCTCTCTCTCTCAAATCAATAAATATAAATTTAAAAAGTGTATTTAGCACCTACTAATAGGAGGGATATAAGGGGTGTGGTGAGAACCTCGAAGATGGACAGAAGGTCATTATTCCCAAGGAATGAGCAAGGTTAATGGCAAAGAGGGGAGAGCAAAATATCCATAAATGTGCCTTATGGAGTGCTAAATACCATCCAGACTCTACAATGCTTCACAGCATAGAGAATCTTCCCCTCTGTAAGCTCCCTCAGGCCACAGAGCATCGAAACAATACTTTCTGAAAGAGACGTGGGCTACTGCCTGGAGAGGGTCACATTTAACATTTTTTCATTTTTACATTTTTTCACTTTTCACCCTAGAGCAGTGGTTCTCAACCTTCCTAACGCTGCGACCCTTTAATACAGCTCCTCATGTTGCGGTGACCCCCAACCATAAAATTATTTTCGTTGCTACTTCATAACTGTCATTTTGCTACTGTTAATGAATCGTAATGTAAATATCTGTGTTTTCCGATGGTCTTAGGCGACCCCTGTGAAAGGGTCGTTCGACCCCCAAAGGGGTCGCGACCCACAGGTTGAGAACCGCTGTTCTAGAGTATGGGGCTTCATAAGTACTACTGACTTCATTAGCACAAAATAAGCCGTTCCCCTAAGCTGCTTGCTAGGTTCCAGAGTCAGTCACACTTCCTTCCTGTAATTACCTTCCATTTATCTTGACAAATGTTTACCTTAATTGACTTAATTGAAATCCCACCTTTTTCCTCATCTCTTTCATTTTACAGGATCAGCCAAGAAATCGTAGAGTTGCTCATTCTCCTTCTATGTTAGAGTAACTAGTGTGCCTGCATTTTTTTGTTTGTTTAATCCCCACCCGACGATAAGAGTGGGAGGGAAGGAGAGGGAGAGGGGAGAGAAGAAGAGAAAAGGAAAGAGAAAGAGAGAGAGAAAGAGAAAGAGAGAGAGAGAGAGAGAGAGAGAGAGAGAGAGAGGAAAATAGAGAGAGAAATATTGATGTGAGAGAGACACATAGATTGGTTGCCTCCCGCACACACCCCACATGCCGCTACTGGGGAGGGATGGAACCTGCATCCCAGGTATGTGCCCTTGACCGGGAATCGAACCGGAGACCCTGCAGGAGCTGACACTTCACACCAGCCAGGGCTAGGGCACTTGCATTTTAACACCTCGGGCAGCCTCATGTGACAGAGGGCCATGCTGCTCCTCAGGGGTGTCCACAGGTCTCCTCTGTCGGCTAAAGGACTTGACACTCAGACCATACCCGAGATTCACAGTTTAGACGGGAGCTGGCTGTGCCTTCGCTTGTATCTTAGCTGTGTCATTTATGGGTTCGGGCAAACCTCCTTAATCCTCTGGGCCTGTTTCTTCGGCCGAAGAAAGTGGAAATAATTCTACCGTACATAATTGAAGTAGGGACTAAATGAGGAATCTTCTGTCAAAACACCTAGACCACTGCATTCAATAAGGGCATGAATATGAGTTTACTGCTCCATTCTTTCATTAAGGGGCTTCATTATTTCTAGCACTTTGAGGTCTAAAAGGAAGCATGTTAAAAAGAACACAGCAATCTCCTCTATTGCCTTTTTAATTTGCTAACAAGTCAGCTGAAATACTCTCACAATACAACAATTTTTAACAAGTGAGCTTCTTACTGGCATGCAGGACTCCTAGGCAACCATTAGATAATAGGAGATCCTGGCTGCAGACCGGAGCGCCTGAGAGGATGCTGATCGCCAGCACACAATGGCCTTGACTTCCAGTCCTGAAGTTAGATAAGCAATTAAACAGCAAGGCCTGTGCCTTGAAATTTTTTTAAATATATTTTTATTGATTTCAGAGAGGAGAGGAAAGGGAGAGAGAGAGAGAAACATAAATGATGAGAGAGAATCATTGATTGGCTGCTTCCTGCACACCCCACACTGAGGATCAAGCCTGCAACCCAGGTATGTGCCCTGACCGGGAGTCAAACCGTGACCTCCCGGTTCATAGGTTGATACTCAACCACTGAGCCACGCCGGCCGGGTGAATTTTCTTAAACTCATGATATGACACTGAATTTACTGAGTTCGTTGGCAGACTATTTTTAATTGAAGATTAATGACTTTTCAACTACTTTGGGTATCATAATAGGGTATTTTTTTAAGGACATTCTTTACATATCATTCTCCCATTACAGTTTTCTACTTCAGAAGCTACTCATGTTAAAGAATTGATTTTACAACCCCCCAAAAGGCTAGCAGAAAAATAAAAACTACATCAGTATATGTGTAAATGTGGTTATACACAAACACACACATATGTTTGAGGCTACACAAAACCTATAAAGTCATTTAGCTTTGGAAATAATGCAAAAGAGATCATTATGCTACATTGAAAAAATTAAAACAAAAATAAATTCTGCTTCCCAGAAGATATCTAAAAATTATAGAAAGGCTTTTTATTAAAAGTATGTGCCTAGGAGTTAGCAAAATTCCTGGTATACAGCAGACAATCAATAAACCGTTACTAAAAAACTGAAAATAAATGCGTCAGAATCTTGCTTGAATTTTGCAAACAGAAAAACTCTGCAAATAAGAACTACCCTAAATTTCCAAGAAAGTAAGTGCAGAACCAGTGATAAAGTTCAGGCCAATAAATCTGTAGTTTCTATCATTTTACGAAATGTTGCAATGACCCGGGTCATTATCACTGCCCTTGTTCAGGGTGAAATAACCAAGAGAAACGAAGCCATTCGGTCAGGACTTCCAGCAAGGCCGAGTCGGCAGAGAACGGCAGCGCTCAGCCCAGGATCGGTTTGTTTTCATCTTTTTCCTTCTCATCTTCCCTTTCCCTGGCTGCTGCTGTGGAGCTCCTGATGAGAGGTTATCAGGAAGATCTTCAGAAGAAACTCTGGCGCGGACTTGTAAGACCCCCGGGCGGCGTCTCCCACACCGCTTAGCAACTTCACAGGAATTTCCAGACAAGCACCACTGACTATTTCAGGCAGCACAGATTGAAAAGCAAGGCCAGCAGCTTGCTGCAGCAGCCCCCCAGGACATGTGCCCTCAGCTCGGTGAAGTCTTTATAAAGTAGCATCTCCCCCGCCCCCATATAATATATTCTTATCAAGTGAAATCCAGAGGTGGGAACAAAATATTGCACATCAAATAGAATCATACTTGGCAGATAAGTACTTGAAGATATATATATATATATATATATATATATATATATATATATATATGTATATGTATATGTATATGTATATATATATATATATATATATATAATTTTAAATATCTTAGCTTTAGCCTTTGTTTCATACAATAATGTCATTAGCCTTTAAAATTATATATATATATAATTTTAAATATCTTATCTTTAGCCTTTGTTTCATACAATAATGTCATTCACAGATTTTAGCAATTTTTAAGCAATATTTAATCATCTTAATGCTTAAGGTCATTCCGTTATAGCTACATTTCCTTATTTAGTACCCTTTTGGTTTAGATAAATTGGAATGATTTAAGAAAGGTTTGTTTTACTCTTAAAAAAAAATGTTCTGAGACTCTCCATAATTTCATGCAAAAAGATATAAATCTCTAGACTGTGAAATGTCATAGTCCATTGAACACTCACCTAAACCAGACTTTTTTAACCGTTTTAAGTGCTGACTTGTTTGTTTTCCAGTGGGAGATTTTTGCCCATGTTTCATTTCTTTATCTGAACTGTCTGCTTCACCATTTTTAGATTCGGATCCTAAAAAAGGAAATAGTTATTAGGTCATTATCTTCCTCTTGCTGTCCTTGAAAAGAAAAATCTCAAATTGTTTTAAAAAGCTGTAGATATAATCTCCTTTTCTAAGAGTTAATTCACTACCTTGGGCCACAATCTGATGCCTTTACTGGCTACAAAGAGAAAGCCCAATAAATCAATCACACAGAACAAAAAGCAAGAACAGATGGCCTAATAGTGGAGTCAAAAACACATTCGCTGATCTGACAGCTTATAAAAGAAACACTGAGAGATCTTTTGTAAAAATACTCCAGTAAGCTCCAACAATATTATATCGCTTAGAGATGATGCAAGACAGACAGATGAAGCAAGAAGAGAAGCTCGAAGAGACAGAGAGAGAAAGAGAGGGAGAAAGAGAGAGAGAGAGAGGAGATCATACCTTTATAGATAATTTTACATTGCAGTAGGCACAGAAAATGCAGCCATCAGTCTATTATGAACAGAACAGTACGTCGCTGACAAAGTGACAGGAGGTAAATTAGAAAAGGTCAGGGCTGCACGGAGGTGAGAAGGATGTTGCCAGAAAAACAAAACCTCATCAAGGATGCCCGGTGTCGCAGCCAAGGACCACAAAACAATGCACCCCCGCTGGAGAACTGCTTCTGCGGGCAGTGGTCCACCATTAAAGTCCCACATCCACACAAAGGCCAAAGCAACAGGCAAAGCCCACCCAGAAGTGCCCCTTCTTACCCCTACCGACGTGAGCAAGGGAGCCCTCTGCTGATGAGAGAGCTGCTACCTCTGTTTAAGGAGCAAAATACTCTGTGACCTTTAATCACGGAAAGAATCAAAGGTATAGAAACATTAAACAAAACCTCAGGTGGAGCCATTGCTCAGGTGCAGAGAGAATTCCTGGCATCCCCCTTCCGCGAGGAAGTCTCCCGGGAGGAACCTGGCCCGCGGACCCTTCTGGCTCTTTACCTGACGGCGAATCCGACTGCTCATCAGACACCTTCAGTGGCGTCAGCACGACGCGCGGGACGGTCTTGTTGACCATCACTGAGACTCCATTTCTTCTTTTCTGCTGCTGCCTCAGAGCCTGGGAAACGTGACAATAAAACAGAACATAAAAACACAGCCCAACTGATGGCTCGTGATTGAATTCAATGACCCACTTGCCCATTAGAGAGAGCCTTTGAGGAGACTTAAATGCGCAGAGCTACTCAGGATCTGCAATAGCCACCTTCATGTCATTTTCCCTCCACAGCCTGCCGTGGGGCTTTGGCCAAGGGTATCACCCCGAGACCCTCTGGGGTATCATTCAGAAAACAGAGCCCCACCGAGGCCTGCTCCGCCTTTGCCGTGGGGCTGGAAAGCCCCTGGGATGTGAAGCTATGATGCCCATGTAAAATCAGCGCAAAAGGAATGTTTCAAGGCCGCGATGGAAAGCTACGTGTCTGTGCGGCCCTGGCAGGTGCGCCCTCCGCGCTGCTCAGTCCATCGCGCTAACAGCGAGTGTCATCAGTGTGTACAGCAGGTAGGGACACAGGATTGATGCGCTCCCTCAGCCGCGGGGAGCGCCGCACAGAGACACGAGACACGGCAGGGATCGTTTACTTCTGCGAAGGGAGCCAGTCCTCATCTTGGAAACCTGGCAGCTCACGGCTCTGTCGGCTTGACTTTGAGCATTAACCTTCAGCACACAAGACTGACGGCCTTCTGGCAGATCCAGGAGAAAAACAAACTGAGACGAGAATCAATCCCTACAAATGCGAGTGTTGCGGGATTCACAAACGAATCAACCGCGGTGCCGATGATGGGATAAAAGACACCTGAAAGTTCTGGAACACAGCGTATCTAGCTGATGGATTTACGCCGAAAATTACCTGTAATGAAAAGGGTCTTAGGCACGCCAAACTGAAGACACATTAAATTCACACTTACAGGAATGCTAAGACTCTCCAGCAAGGTGGAAAGGCTGGCCCCAGACAGTCTCTCAGACCTTTTCATTCCTGGTTTCTGTGTAATTTCTTCCAATTTTCTAACATCTCAGTTACTTGATTAATGTTCTTCGACCAACAGCTGTCACAGGCTGCTGAAACACTGCACTGACTATATATTCCCTCGCTGTCAGAAACGATGCCTTTCTATTTGCAGAGTCTTAGCTGAATGTCCAACTTGTTGATCGAAAGATTTAGCAATCCAATAATTACAGACGTGAAAAATTAAATGCCACTTAAATGAGAGGAGGCATAGTCAGATTATATTTATAACCAGCTGGGAAAGTGAATGGCTTGAGAAATCTATTACAAACTAGAGGCCTGGTGCACGGATGCATGCACCAGTGGGGTCCCTCGGCCTGGCCAGTGGGGATCAGTGGACCTCCGCGCCGCCGCAGCCCGGCCTTCCCTGCCAGCTCGTTGGGCTCCAGCCTGCTGTTGGCATTGATCCCATGTAGACAGCGCCTGGGAAGGCACATGGGCATTCTTTAATTATTGTCAGCTGAACCCAAGGCAACAGGCAAAGCCATGCCCTGGGAACACACCTTGCCAAAAGGGAAAGGGTGTTGTCAGCTTGACCTTCATTTCAGCCGTGGTGTGGGGAAGTGGTTTTGATATCTAAATCCAGCCTAGCACCAGGAATGCTCAGGGCTTACTCAAGAATGCAAATCATCTCCTTTTGTCTTGACCTTTTGGTATTTGGGATATAAAATAAACTCGCTGGATTGGCTCTGGGTCCCTGTCCCTGTCTCTCCATCAGAAGAGGACGGTGGTCCCACCCGGTCCCAGCTTTTTCCTTCTATCTCTGTGTCTTGTCTCTTTCATTTCTCCATCCCCAGCCGCCCCTACTCGGGAACTGGACCCGCTCTCTAGCCGGGCTGGATGGGGAAAGAGAGAAATACCTACGATCCCACACAGCACAAAGTAGTGTGAGGAGGAGCCCAAGCCCAGGATAGGCACTGTGCCGCTCCCGCCCATCCAGGCCAGGCTGCGCCTGCTGCCACCACCACTGGGACACACAGGGGGAGGGTCTGCGGGAGAGGTTCATGCCACCGCAGCTGCGCTTGCCAGCTGTGAACCCAGCGTCTGTCAGCTGAGCAGCACTCCCGCTGTGGGAGCCCACTGACCACCAGAGGCCAGCTCCTGCATTGAGTGTCTGCCCCCTGGTGGTCAGGGTGCATCATAGCTACCGGCTGGTCATCCAGTCACTTAGGCTTTTATATATAGAGATTATTCTGATGCTAATGATAACACAAGTCATCTTCCCTTCTTAGATGTACCGAGCTTTTATAAAGCAAGACATGGGGGGAGGGGAGGGCATGTGCTAGGGGGTAGGGGAGGCCCGGGGAAGGTCAATGGGGAAAAAAAGGAGACATACGTACTACTATTTGTAAAACTTTAAACAATAAAAAAAAAGATCCAGGTATTGTTGGGGGGACAAGAGATATAAAAATGAATAAGATGTCGTCCTTTCGCTTGCTCTCAATAATATACATATTTTTATTTTTTTACTTAAAAAAATATTTTTTTATTGATTTTGGAGAGGGAAGGAGAAGGAGTGAGATAGAAACATCAATGATGAGAGAATCATTGATTGGCTGCCTCCTGCATGCCCCCCCCCCCCCCACTGAAAATTGAGCCCACAACTTGGGCATGTACCCTGACTGGGAATCAAATCATGACCTCCTGGTTCATAGGTTGATGTTCAACCACCGAACCATGCCGGCCAGGCATCTCAATAATATATTTAATGAGAGCACGTGTGCTATAAAATATTTGACATTTGCTCTTTTTCATCAAGGTGTGTACATAACTCTCCTTTGCCTTGTGTACGAACACAAAGCAATTTACAGACATTAACCCATCAATCCAGGAATAAAGCAGAATGAGGCAACACAGGGCTTTCCATTACAATTAAGTCCATCTTTGCCCACCATGTGAGACACACACAAAACGATCAAATCTACAAAGCGTGACAGGTTTTTAGGAGGCTCTACATCATAGATTTAAACTAGTTCCCTCGGCAGTTCAAACAGGCATTTAAAAAAATGTTCATTCTATGTCAGGGGTATTTTGGAAAATATTGGTTGGAAAAAAGAGAGAAAGAGATAAAATACCAAGAGGCCCAGCAGCCTGAATCATAAAGTCAAAGATGGCCTTCCTTTTCACAGCATCTTGTGGTAATAATCAAAGTAATACAAATCCCATCCTCAATTTTTAGAGCTGAGAAGACTATTATAGAAAAAGTAGTAGTTGGATAAGAAGAAACCATGAGAGCAATAACAGTATAAAAACAATGAAGACCCTTAGCTGCCCTGGCCGGTGAGCTCAGTGGCTAGAGTGTTGGTGTGTGCACTGAAGGGTCTCGGGTTTTGGTCAAGGGCACGTACCTGGGTTGCAGGTTTAATACCCGGCCCCAGTCAGAGTCTCTCTCGCATCAGTGTTTCTCTCTCTCCTTCCATCCCTTCCTCTCATAAAAAAAAAAAAAAAATCAGTGGAAAAAATATGCTGTAGATATAATTGACCAAAAATAAAACAATTTTTTAAAACCAAACCTACAGCTATTTTTAAAGAGTCATGGTGGAACCAGGTAGGGATAAAATAATGCTAATCAATATTGTGCTTATTTCAATGATTTTTTCCCCCTGAACATGTATTTCCTACTCAGAAATTTAAACAATATTTCTTAACATAAGATTTTAGAAAAATATATTTTTACTTATTTCAGAGAGGAAGGGGAGTGAGAGAAAGCTAGAAACAGCAATGATGAGACAGAATCATTGATTGGCTGCCTCCTGCACAACCCCTACTGGCTATCAAGCCCACAACCTGGGCATGTGCCCTGACTGGGAATCAAACCATGACCTCCTCATTCATAGGTCGATGCTCAACCACTGAGCCATGCTGGCCAGGCCTTAATATAACATTTTTAAAAATACTGATATGCAACACTTTGTGCCTGTAGATGACTAAATGCCCAAAAGAAAAAGGACTATTTTAAGTGTATGGAAAGTATACATACTTTTTAGTTTTACCTCTAAAACACGAGCATTATATTTGTCCCCCATTAACTTTTCCAGGGGCAAATAAGAAAACATTGGGACGTGTGTCACAGTGGATAGCAGGTTCCCAGGTAAACTGAGGGCACCGGGGCTCAGCTACAGGTAGGGGCACCTTGACCACATTCACAAGATCCACCTCATTGGAGGCTGAGCAGTGTTGGGCTTGTGGAGTAGTCCAGTTCACTTGCCAGCAAGCAGGGCTTATTGGACCCTGGACACTGAGGACTCCTCCTCAGATTGGGCGTGGAAGGATGGGGGAAGCAATGCTGACTCAAATTTATGGTCAGGACAGTCTGGGATGACTCAGACAAGAGAACTCTGGCATTTGTCATGTCCACAGGCAGGTCATAGTGTGAATCCGGCCTCGCATTATTATACATATTAATATGTGTCTCACATTGCTGGTCTCTCATTGTAGGGCAGATCCTGCAAGTGAGGCAGCTAGCTAGTCATGGTTTTGGTTTTTTATGTATGTGTTTTAGGGGGTGGGGAGTTATATAACTACTACAGGCCCGGTGCACGAAATTCGTGCACAGGGGGGGTGTATGTGTCCCTCAGCCCAGGCTGCACCCTCTCCAATCTGGGCAGGCGGACATCCCTCTCACAATCCAGGACTGCTGGCTCCCAACTGCTTGCCTGCCTGCCTTCCTGATTTCCCCTAACCACTTCTGCCTGCCAGCCTGATTATCCCCTAACGACCACTCCCCTGACAGCCTGATTGATGCCTAACTGCTCTCCTGCCAGCCTGATTGCCCCTAACTGCCCTCCCCTACAGGCCTGGTCACCCCTAACTGCCCTCCCTTGCAGGCCTGGTCACCCCTAACTGCCCTCCCCTGTAGGCCTGGTCCCCCCCACAACTGCTCTCCCCAGCAGGCCTGGGTCCCCTCCCCGCAACTGCCCTTCCCTGCAGGTCCAGGTGCCCCCAACTTTCCTCCTCTGCTGGCCTGGTCACTCCTAACTGCCCTCCCCTGCTGGCCAGATTGCCCACAACTGCCCTCCCTTGCAGGCCTGGTCCCTCCCAATTGCCCTCCCCTGATGGCCATCTTGTGGCAGCCATTTTGTGTCCACATGGGGTCAGTCATCTTCGATCACAATGGGGCAGCCATCTTGTGTGTTGGAGTGATGGTCAATTTGCATATTACTCTTTTATTAGATAGGATATTTCTGCAACTCACACATAGGCTGCTTGTGTCCTCACAATTCCTTGAAAAATGTACAGTGCTGTTTGGACCACACCACCTGGGGTAAGACAGTGACAGAGGGGAGGCTGAAGTGAGTGGGGACACACACCCCACTGGAGGGGGCAGCACCTGCTCAAGAGAAGCAAAACAACTGGACTTTTAAGATGTTTAGGTGAGTTTTCCTGTTTTGAACAATGTGCCACACAAAACAGAAATGATCCTGAGCCTAAGTCAACCTGAGGGCACTGATCTTTGACACCATTAACAATGCTCCTCACCTCACCCAATAAATGAGTCTGACCATCCCAAGAGAGGTAGTAACCCCCCTCCTGGTCGAGGAACAGGCTACTGCAGAGCCCTGGTGATGACCGTGGGTGCAGAGCCCTGGTTAAGACTATGGGGTGCCATGCCCGGCTGGCATGGCTCAGTGGTTGAGCATCAGCCTATGAACCAGGAGGTCATGGCTCGATTCCTGGTCAGGGCACATGCTGGGTTTGCAGGCTCAATCCCCAGTGTGGAGCATGCAGGAGGCAGCCAATCAATGATTCTCTCTCATCAGTGATATTTCTATCTCTCTCTATCTCTCCCTTCCTCTCTGAAATCAATAAAAATATATTAAAAAAAAAAAGTCTGTGGGGTGCCATGGTTAAGGGCGAGGTGGAGTCAGAAAAAGAGTGCACAAGCTGAGAAATGCAGAATATATTACCTGGTACATGTCCCTGTGAAATAGAGACCGTGTTGCTAAGATGTATACATAGGAAATGCATAGAGCTGTTTGTATTCAGGCTGTTTGCATACAGGATGTTTGAATACAGGCTGTTGGTATGCAGGCTGTTTGTACACAGGATGTTTGTACACAGGCTGTTTGTATTCAGGCTGTTTGAATACAGGCTGTTTGTATGCAGGCTGTTTGAATACAGGCTGTTTGTATACAGGCTGTTTGAATACAGGCTGTTTGTATACAGGCTGTTTGTACACAGGCTGTTTGTATTCAGGCTGTTTGTATACAGGCTGTTTGCATACAGGCTACTGGGGCAGTCAGCAGCCACCTGCCTTCTCTCAGCAGGGCCTCTGCACCTCTCTTCACAGCGGGGTACCCTTGTATACCACTGTCCTCCACTTTGAGCTTTAGCTACAATTCCCAGGACAAAAGTTTCTATTTTATATTGTTACAACTATAATAGAAATTAAATGCAATTTAACTTGTGATCATCTAAATTTAGGTATCCCACAGCCTAGAAATCCATGTAACAGATTAAGAAAGAAGGAGGAAGGCCACTTTAGCGGGTCCTGGAAGGTTAGCTCTGCACGCGGGTGCCAGAAGAGGAAATATTTTTGTGGTGGCGACAACTTGGGGCGGGCGATGCGGGCTTTTTCTGTTCCACACCAAGGGTCTCAGCCCTGGGGCCTGCTGGTCCACCTGCATACCCTTCTAGTTGACACGAATGCTACCTATTATATTAGTCTAGATGCACTTTAGGGGATGATACCCCAAGGCACTCCTAGCTACCCAAGCCTGAGCTCTCCGTTGACATGCTAATGGATAGCTTAACAACTTCAAATCCTGTCATTTCAAACCCAGAAAGCAGTACCGAAACCTAAATAAACAAGCAGATGGCAACCATAAATGCAGTCTACTATGCTTCCCACACGTAAATGTTCTCAGGTCCAAACTATAGTCTATTGGACTTGCCAAGTCCAATGCTTTCAGGTACCAGTCAAGAGGAGAGACATTTACAGGCCACAACTTGGAAATAAACGTACTATTTCAAGGAAACATAACAGAGCTCAACCCGTCTAGGAAAAGGAAAGATCCCATCAGACATTAGTTCCAGTTTTAGATCGATGTGGAAAGAAAGAAACCAAAAGATGCTGACTCGGCATGCTTTTCTCTGGAGGTGCATCCCAATAGTCTCTTATAACAAGAGACAGTACAGATGATGTAGAATTGTACCAGTGTACCTGAAACCCGTATAGTTTTATTAATCAATGTCACCCCCAATAAATTCAATGTAAAAAAGAAGAGACACAAAACCCTTTAGATCAAGCATGTCAAACTCAAAGGTTAACACAGGCCAAATAAACGAGGCATGTGGCCCGTGGGCCGCGAGTTTGGCATGCTTGCTTTAGATCCTAGGTGTACCAGTTAGTAATACGGACATTTTTCAATAGGTGGAGTTACACATATGTTGATATATATGCGACTTGATATGTATGCTATTTTGTTGTATTGACAGCAAGCTTCAAAACTTCATGTAAAATTTTCTGAAAGTGTTAATATCATAGATATTTTTACACTTAAAAATGTCGAATTTCATGCCAAAAAAAAAGAGCATTTGCAGGAAGTTTTAATTCATTACTTTATTTTGAAGAAAAGTGCTGCTGAAAGTTATCGTATACTTCGGGAAGCTTATGGTGAACATGCTCCATCTCAAGATACTTGTGAATGCTGGTTTAAACGCTTTAAAAGTGATGATTTCTATGTGAAAGACAAAGAACATCCAGGTCAACCGAAAAAGTTTGAAGACCAACAATTATAAGCATTATTGGATGAAGATGCATGCCAAACTCAAAAACAACTTGCAGAAAGATTAAACGTTGCTCAGCAATTTCCGATCGTTTACAAGCAATGGGAAAGATTTTAAAGGAAGGAAAATGGGTGCCACATCAACTGAACGAAAGACAAATGGAAAACCGAAAAGTCATCAGTAAAATGTTGCTTCAATGGCATGAAAGTCTTTTTTGCATCGAATTGTGACTGGCGATGAAAAGTGGATTTATTTTGAGAATCCCAAACGCACAAAACCATGGGTTGATCCAGGTCAACCATCAATATGGACTGCAAGGCCAAATCACTTCGGAAAGAAGACAATGCTCTACGTTTAGTGGGATCAGGAAGGTGTGGTGTATTATGAGCTTCTAAAACCAGGTGAAACCGTTAATACTGATCGCTACTGACAACAAATAATCAATTTGAACCACGCTTTGATCGTGAAATGACCAGAATGTTCCAGAAGACACGGCAAAGTAATTTTGCTTCATGATGACACACCATCACACACTTCAAAACCAGTTAAAGACACATTAAAAGATCTTGCCTGGGAAGTATTAACCCACCCACTGTATTCACCAGACCTTGCTCCTTCAGATGACCACTAGTTCCGATCAATGGCACACACACTTTCTGAGCAGCACTTCAAAACGTACTAAGAAGTGGAAAATCGGGTCTCTGAATGGTCTGCCTCAAAACAAGAAAAGTTCTATTGGGACGGTATCCACAAATTACCTGAAAGATGGGGGAAATGTGAAGCTAGCGATGGACATTACTTTGAATAAAGCACTTTTGATGTTTCTTTTGAAATGATCGTGTTTTCTTTGATTACAAAATCTGCATTATGAACCGGCACACCTAGTAAATATTTAAATTGATAAACAGAAAGCCTGTCAGATAACTATGCAAACATGACAGTTCTCATTTCCCCTCGAATGAAAAATAAAACCTAAAGCCAGAGGCTCTTGTATTAGCTTGGATTTGCATAAACAAGTAATGCCTGCTTTATTTTAGCTGAAAAACAACTCCGACAATGTAACTTACGAATGCACTGAATGTAATAAACCCTTCCCTGAGAAATGTGAAAGTACCACATGCTGCGAATGCTAAAATCACTGCAGACACACACACCCATGAGACAGCTGGCTGGGTCAGGTACCAACAACTCGCATTGTTGCTAGTGCGCGAAATGTCAGAAACCGCTATCAGGCCACATAACCTTTGGAATTTCACAGTATTGGTCAAACGCACAAAGCTAAAGCAAAATGCCAAGAATATATCTGCTTTGGGATGTGAAGAGGGAAACCGGATGTGCAACTTGATGGATAAATCCTATATCCTAAATCAATAATGCTGGGAGCCAAACCTGGGGAGCCACAGGGAGAGGTCTGTTCCCCGCCAGGTTACCTCCCATCGCAGACCTCATCCTACTTCAAGCTTTCCTTTGATCCTGTCTATAAACTTCACGCCTTAATCTTTCTTCATTAACCTTCTTTAGAATTCAAAACTGAATTCATTTCATACATTGCGGGATCATTACCACTGAATGAGTGAGGCCGGGAGAAGACGGGGAAGAAGGTCACCATCAGCAATCGGCTTCTCTCCGGGAACTCCTGGCTGTGCTTGTACCGACAGAACCACGCATTATTCATGCGATAACACCCAACGTGGGATGCTAACTAACGCTGCGATGATTAGGAAGTAGAAGGGTCCCAAGTATTTAGGAACAGGGATAATAATCGATGTCAGTAGCCACGGGGTATGATGGCTCCATAAGTACAAGCCTATAGATACACCACCGTCCACAGTACTGCCCAGTAAAAACCCACCCTCTGCAGCGACAAGCTTCAGACTGGGGTGGCGGTGTGGGCTCGGGACTGGGAAATCTATTTGGCTTATTTTGCGGGGATGTTTGCTTTACATCATTATGCTTCACTGTATTTATGAGTATAAAGCGATTGGATTTTGGTGGTGGTGTTTTTCCCCACCTACTTCTAAGAGTCTACACTAGCCAATGTAGAACTGAACTTCCAAAGTCCTCCTGACTCAGAATAAATGTCTGGTAAAATGATAAGAGCTAATATATCTGCGTGCCTACCACTAATACATGCTGATACTACACATAAGCAGTCTGTATTTGGAAACAGACAGGGAGGGAGAAGGACAGAGAGATAGATACACTGATGAGGGAGGAACATCATCCACCAGCTGCCTCCTGCACGCCCCCACTGGGGATCGAGCTGCCAACCCGGGCATGTGCCCTGACCTGGAATCGAACTGGTGACCTCCTGGTTCCCGGGTCAACGCTCAACCTCTGAGGCACACCGGCTGGGCTAGAAATAAGATTCTTAATGACTATACCATTTTCCTTTCCTTACCTTCACAAATATTCAAGAATGTCAATTTTCTTGAATACTGTCAAAAATTCTTTATCTTATTATATACCATACTAGAGGCCTGATGCACGGCCCCAGCTTCGTCTGGAAGGTCGTCCGGAAGGTTGTTCTGCTGTTCGGTCTAGTTAGCATATTAGCTCTTTGTTATATAGAAGGATGATAAAAGGCAGTATGCATTAAGGGGGCAGTATCAGAAACGACAATTCTGGGCTGAAATGTCACCTCCAAGATTTACTCTCTGGATGATCTTAGGCAAGTTCCCTAATGTCTCTGGACCTCAGTTTCCTCATTTGAAAAACGGGGATGCTAGTCCCTGCTCTTAAGGACTTGTATGAGGACCAATGGCACAGTGCATGGGAAATGCAGAGCACAGTGTCTAGGTTTCAGACAAGTAAATGTCAGCTGGTATGACTATTATGAGGGTCATTCAGCTGGCCCTTCTTTCATGAAATGATGATTTGTGCATGTAAAGATATACACAAAACATACATTCACAAGCACAGAACACAAATGTGTGGCTATGTGTGGACACATAACATCTATACTTACACCACGTCCCCAGGGCCCGTCAACTACCCAAAAGAAAAGTGAACTGCGTATTTGCTGAGCGGCTACAATTTACAATGCCTCATGTTCAGTCAACTTGTAAAATGCTGCCTGAAGAAATTCAGCAATTACAGGGAATCCGAGCAACATTCTGCAAGAACAGCTTTTCTTCTAAATGTATTTCTGATAGGAATTTGATTATTAATCAAACATTAGCATAGCTGCTATACAGCGGGCCAAATTCCCCTGGTGACTCATTTGTTACTTGGTTATACGACATTAATAAATTGTTCTTTCTGGACATTCAGAAGTTTTCACAACAGGTTTTCTTAAGACAAGGCTTAGAGCAGCCGTGGGCAATCTACGGCCCGCGGGTCGGATCCGGCTGTTCTATCCGGTTCTCTTGCTCTCCCCTCCACTCCTTTACTTTGAATTTATATTAGTTCACACAAACACTCCATCCATGCTTTTGTTCCGGCCCTCCGGTCCAGTTTAAGAACCATTGTGGCCCTCGAGTCAAAAAGTTTGCCCACCCCTGGCTTAGAGCCTAAGCAAGCAAGTGCCACTTCCCATGAACGCATGCTCTACAAGAAAATAAAACAAAAAACTTCCCATGAACGCATGCTCTACAAGAAAATAAAACAAAAATTCTTCCCATGAATGCATGCTCTCCAATAAAACAAAAAAATCTTCCCATGAACGCATGCTCTGCAATAAAATAAAACAAAAATACTTCCCATGAACGCATGCTCTACAAGAAAACAAAAAAATTTCCCATGAACGCATGCTCTGCAATAAAATAACACAAAAAACCTCTAACTCAGAGCTGTGTGATATTTTAGTCACTGTGAAAAATGTTCAAATCATATGAAACCAAAAGGAAGGGAGTAAAAAGCAATGAGACATGACAGTGCAGAGATGTGAATTTCCATCTCTCCATTCACACACAGGAAGGTTTCATGGTGCGCACTTTTTCTAAATCACTGCTCCTCGGAAGCATGAGTCCCATTTACGATCGCGTCTACGTTTCTTAAATGTTATGACTACCAGTACCCAGTTTTGTGTCTTTTGCTCTATCCTGGTCAGCATTTTACTACCTCAGTGAGCCCTACCTAGGCTTCTGTACCATCACTCACCCTTTATTTCAGCCACTGACAAGGGACCTCAACGCTGAATTCAAGTTTGTTCTTTGGCGTCTATACCATTTCACAAGAGCAAGGATATAAATGGCAAGATTATCTGACCTATGTTCTACCACAGGTGTAATCCCAATGAATGGAAATACTTCAAGTTTCAATAATTAATCCTATATGATAAAAGGCTAATATGCAAATTGTCCCCTCGACCGAGAGTTCGACCAGGGATGTGGGCCAGCCGGCCAACCTCCGGCATGCCCTCCCCTCGGCCAGTCCAGCCCGATTGACCCCGATCGGGACAGCCAGCCGGACCCAACCCGTGCACAAATTCGTCCACTGAGCCTCTAGTATAAAATAAAAGGTAACATAATTCAGTACAACAATATTAAGTTGCTTTGTCTGAAGTAGAGGAAAAGTAGGTGGAGACTTCTAAACCTAGGAGATTGGATGTGAATATAAGAAGTTTCACAGATTGATTGAACTTTTAAAAAAATGATGGATGGAGCTTTTAAAGAAATGTTGAACTTCATTTACAAACATGGTGCCTCTTTCCTTGTCATAAATACTGTGTCCCTAGAGTGACACCAGACTTGGTAAGGGTCCGCAAGAGGTGAGGTGGAAGAGAGCATCATTCAAGGACCCAAATAAAATGTCAGAGTAAAGCCGACACCCAGGGGAAAACCAGGAATCCAGGGTTTAACATGTGAGCCTTCTACTCATTAACATCATTAGAATGACCATCGCACAAGGTCCCCATCTAACCAAAGCATCCTTTCCTTTCCTTCCAGGCGCAGGGGCGGTGTGACCGCTGTGGCTGACACTGAGTGGTTACTGGGGGCCGGACACTCACTCAACCATGTGCTGCCAGGGTACCACCTCGCTCAGTCCTCAGATCATCCCCGCATTTTCTAGAAACAGAATTTGAGATTTGGAGAATACAAGTGGCTTGCCCAGAGTCACGCAGAGAGTAGCAAAAATGGAAACCAGGGTATGTCAGAGGCCAGGGTTCAGCCTTGTAACCATCACCTCTCCCCACTATCTCTGGACAAGGATACACAGGTCAAGACTGCTGATGTGGTATCAGGATGATATGCCGCCGCAGCTCCATTCAGCACCAAATCACACTCACTGAAGACGGATATTCTAGATGCAAGCAAGCCACAATTACTGTTTTCCTCACTTGTAACTTAGTGCATCTCAGTAATGAGAAGGAAATTATCTGTGGTTTTTTTAAATATATATTTTCATTGATTTCAGAGAGGAAGGGAGAGGGAGAGAGAGAGAGAAACATCAGCCATCAGCGATGAGAGGGAATCATTGATCCGCTGCCTCCTGCATGGCCCCCACGGGGGATCGAGCCCGCAACATAGGAAATCGAACCATGACCTTCTTGGTTCACAGGTCGATGCCCAACCACTGAGCCATCCCCGGCCAGGCTCTGCTTACTGTTTATGTCAACTTTCAGATAAACACGAGACAATAACCAGAGACACTATTTTCAAAACAGGCAATGCATTTATGAACCCAGTATGCTTCCTCTGAATCACCCCCACAAACATCTTAATACAAGTTCTTCTATGTTTCCAGGCATACTTCCCCCGCTTCTCTTTCACATCGAAGTGTTCAAACAAGCCTCTCGTAGCTGTGTATGGGATTGAAATGACTCTACTAAGTATTATGGAAGTGGTTGGATCCGGGGCGTTTGTATTGCCTTCTGGTTGCTATGTCCTATTTACTTTACTTTCTCCGCACGAGACCCGGGGCCTCCGTGGCAGAGGCACGGGACAGGGGCCCACGGCCGCCGGCTCACCTGCTTCAGGGCCTTTTTGGTGTGCTGCTGAAAGGAGGACACTAGCTTGCTCGGCGCGGCCGCGTTAGGAAGGCTGGGATCCCGAGTGCCAGATGCTTCGTCGGGCACCTGCTTGGCACAAACTGGAAACACACAGAGAGAAGGGTATTACTAATTTGAATTCCTCTTTTTAAATTTATTTTTTATTTTTTCTAAAATATATTTTTATTGATTTCAGAGAGGAAGGGAGAGGAAGAGAGAGAGAGAAACGTCAATGGTGAGAGAGAATCATGGATCGGCTGCCTCCCGCACGCCCCCTACTGGGGGTCGAGCCCACAACCAGAGCGTGTGCCCTTGATAGGAATCGAACCTGGGACCCTTTAGTCCACAGGCCAATGCTCTATCCACTGAGCCAAACCAGCCAGGGCTGAATTTCTTTTGTTTTTATATCCGCTGTCATTGACCGGGAGCATTTCTCCAGCTGAAACGGATTCCTAGGATAAAGGAAAAGAGCACAGTGCAAGAGCCACTGCCTTTGGGACAAGGGATCACTGAATAGCTGTGAGGCCACAGTTCCATGTCACCAGGTCTCTGTTTCCTTACCCCTGACTGAGGACAAGCCCCATGTCACAGGGCCCTGGTATGGACATAAAAAGGAACACGACGTCTCCCTCCAGAGTCAGGGGTCAGCAGAGACTTAGCAGTTCTGCGCATGGAGACGAGGCCACGCACAGTATTGTGCAGAAACAATCCAAGTTAATGAGAGTGTGTTAAACCCAGCAACCTGGGAGGTGGTCTAACTCCTCTACCCCTCCTTCCACAGAGTCTCTGGCCCCGGCGGCATGTGCATCTCCTCCGAGGGGCCCAGTTACGTAGCACGGAGAAGAGAAAAATAAAATGAAGGTGCCGGGTGTCACGTGAAGATGATGATTTCCAAGAACATGGGCAGATGACAACAGGACTGGCTATTTGTCCCAGAGTCAAGCTTTCCTGAGACTCACTCTACAGAAGACACCGCCTTAGAAAAGACTGCTTTTCAGAGAAACCACTGCCTGGCTGGCATGGCTGGCCCACGGGCCCACGCTCCCCTCCTGCTCTCTGAAACCTGGGAGAGCTACAGCACGTCTTTCCGTCCTCCCACCTTCCGCCGGAGGGACGAGGTTAACACGGGAGGCTCTGCAGGAGCGCAGTGTGGGCCCCACCCCGTGCACATACGGGGGAAGGAGGTACTGGGAAACGAGGTACAGTGAGGGAGCACTACGGTGACTGGCAGAAGGAAGGCCCGGGTCCCAGGCAGGAGGCAAGAGGAAGTCAGATGGAAGAAAGTAACTTGAAAACATACTGTAAACGCTCAACATGTGGCTTTTTAAGGACAATGGGGTTAACACTAATCCAAGGAAATTTTCCAAGGAACAGCAGCCTAGGCGGACGCTGACCCTAGTGTCAAAAACACACAGAACAAGGGAGACTGGGAATTATTCCGGTCAGGCCCGGGAGCATTCGGGGACCCAGTGCTGCGAACACCCAAGCAGCTTTGGAGAGACTCAAGAGCATGTTGCCAGAAATGAACGTGTGGGTCATCGAAGAGAATGTTTGGGGGGAAAAAGAGTTCATGGAGTTTTGTTTTAGTACAGAACGCAATCAGCAAGCCAAACTGAACACGTTTTGGAAGATAAAATGATGGTTAGTGATTAACGCCAGGCACTTAACATACGTGATCTCGTTTCTGTCTCACAGCTTCCTTGCCCGATGGACAGGTATGATCTCCATACCGGAGAGAGAAAACGAAGGATGGAAAAGGCTGAATAACCGGCCCCTGGTCACACGGCCAATGGAACAGCAGAGCTCGATTCCAAGGCCAGGCCCATCATATTCCACTGAAAATATCTGGCGTCAATGCCAAGAACCGATGCCGACAATGCAATGTCTAAGGCAGCCTGATGTCCTTGCATCACGTTGGCAGTCCTGAAATAGGAAGTGAATGTCCAGGGAACAGCTCACTCAGCCCCGACATGAGAAAACGGAGAGCTGCTGGTGAACATGATCGGCCCAGGAGAGGCGACGGTTGCAGTAGCAAAAGGATTTGTCCATGGAGATAGTGAGAGGAGTCCTTGAATTAAAGATCAGGTGACCTTTTCTGTTTGATACCAATGGAATGTTTCCTTAAAACAGTCTAAATGTTCCAGGTAAGAAACATCTTAAAACACGGCTGGCATAAAACACAGGCTCCTACACTTCTCTCCTCGACATGACAGCGGGAGCAGGACTTTGTAAAGCCTTCACAAAGCTTACTTGTTCAGAAATATCTATACTAATAAAAGAGCAATATGCAAATGGTCGGGACACCCTCGCGTGTAACAACCGATCAGCAGGCTGCATGCACAACAGGTGCAGGTGAGCGGGGACTTGAAGCATCGGGGACTTGTGTCACACCATCACAACCCATCATCAGGAGGCTTGGGGCCCAGCGGAGGCCTCCATGAGTCTGGGCTGGGGGTCCAGAGGCCTCCGCCCAGCCTGGCCCGGGGGCAGGGCCCAGCAGAGACCTCAGCACAGCGAGGCCTGGGGGGGTCCCTCGGCTCCGTATGGTGTGGAGGTGGGACCCTCGGCTCTGGCCTACCTCTTTGGGGCAATCCATCGAGGAACCCCAGATGGGTGGGCGGGGCCTACCTCTTTGGGGCGATGGATGGTGGGGCTCCCAAACTGTGACAGGGCACAGGCCAGGATGGGGGACCCCGCCCCCAGAGTGCATGAATTTCACGCACTGGGTCACTAGTTAGAAATGATCATCATTTGGCCAGACCTAAACGAATGTGATAGAAGCCTAGCCAGAAGTAAAGGGGGCATTAGCAAATACGTTTTATTACTTTAACATTCTTAGAGTAGTATTTCTATTAAAAATAAAAAGGAAATTTACTAGTTAATTGAAAAGGATAACCAAATGGATTTTAGGGACTTTATGGAAAATGTGAGCGTGCTTCTGACTACTGGACATCTAAACAAATTTACTAGTTTTCTTAGGAAATGATATTCTTCGTAAGTGTTTCAAAGGTAAACATCAATGCAGCAGGATCAAACACCACCAGCCGCTGCATCCGTGTGCATGGAGTGAAAGCCTCGTGCCCTGCTTTCTCACGCTCCCATCGGCACCGGACCATCGGCGGTTGCCCTGTTGAGGGTGACAGACACCTAACTTACAAGTCAACTCGCTCTGTTTCTCTCTGACTCGGGAAACCACTGCATCCTGACACCTGTTTCAGCTTCGCCATATATGCCGCATTGTCTGGTTTAGGTTCAGTATTAAATTCAGTGTTAATAGTGATCCGCATGTCTGGACACGGTGTTTCCCAAGAAAGATTTTGTTCAACTTCGGGTCTAGAACTTCAGATGGAAGGCAGATCCATAAAACTGAAACAGTGTCAGGAAATACTATGAAGTTTCCCCCCAAGATGATTCATTTTCCTCTAAACCAACCTTAGTCTGCTTTATCTGACCTTCCAAGATCCCGGGGAAGGATTACAAGAATTCCTTTACTACCTGGGCACTTTTTTCTCAGTCCTTCTTTCTGGAATTGAGTCCTATTTTTCTGAGTCAAACTATTTTCCCTAATTAGTAAAATTCTGATAAAATAACTGTAGAATCTTAAAGAATGTAAATGTAATAGAACAGAATCTGTAAGGGAGTGTTCCTTTGGGTTAAAAACACTGTTAAGGGCGGGGGAAAGAAAGAGAAACATGGGTGAGGAACAATGTAATGAGTCCCCAGATTTCTAAGGGTATGCCTGCGTGTACGCCTTGACAACGTGGGCTGTTAACCTGGGCATGTCTGGCACAGATCCTTCTTGTGCCATGGGTGTGCTGAGGGTGGCGAGGTCTAAAAACGCTACGTCGTTGGACTGTGCAGGTGCATGCAGATTTATATTCTGACAGCACACACGGTTTCCGCTTGGACTTATTCTTGTCGCTTTCTCAGTAACAGACATGACAAGTAAATAACAGAGGGTTTGTTTTAAACCGTTGCCTGAGTGTTTATCTCAGGGACTGAGTTTGGCCTCTGAAATCCAAGCCAAAGAAAATGCATGTTGAAGGAAGGACGTGGGGAAAACCCCGGTACACCGAGTGGCACCGGGAGCCAGCAACTGAAGGATCAGGACAGATGTTCCAGCCAGTGAGCGTCCGACACGGACGTGCAGCGAAGAGGGGGCTGCCTCCTTGGCATTCAGTTCAGGAGGGGAGCTCTTTCCTGACCGTGCCCGGGCGCCATCACAACACGAATGCCAGGGTCTTACCCCTCCAAACCCCACAGGACGGCCTGCTCCTCCGGGGGTGGACACACGGATGAGGAACACAATTTTAAAGCAACAGAAACACTATTTCTGAGTACATATGGCTTGACTGCCCCGACTCGGCACGCCACAAACGTAGTGCAAAGCTAATGTGCTCCTTTTAAATTCAAGCCATTAATGGGATCCTTGGCATTTGCCGCTCATCTGCCTCTACGTTCTTTCCCTCTCAGACTCCCAAAGCCCGTCTCCAAAACATTCTGTTTGGGAGCAAAGTGAGGTGGAGGGTGACGGGACCCTGGGACAGGGACGAAGGCAGAGAAGCGGGCAGCTGGGTTCCTGCAGCCTGGATTTCAGCCTCTGTCCGCAGGGTCTCCAGCTTGCCCCGCTCTCTCCTCTTGTTCATTCCCCATGCATCTTGAAAATGTGGCTGAGCTGGGAAACATGGGTTAGGGCTCATTCTTTTAAATATGGGTTAGAGCTCATACTTTTAAAGTTGGGTGCTAGGAGACGGGACGGTGCCATTCCCTCCAATCTCATTACTAACCCATTGGCAGGTGTGCAAGAGGCCTTTGACCTTGAACTTGGGACACAAAGGGCGGGCGGGCTCAGAGGGCAATCTTGATCTTGACTCTGTTTCTCCTTCCAGTCCCACATTTTGGTGGTGCCCCCCCCCCACCCGCACTCCCACCCTCTCTGATGCAGCCACAGAGACCCGGCCGGATTCCCTGAACACATATACCTGCTGATTTGCTGCAATTGTTCTGACTGTCCCTCTTCCATGTACCCTTTCTCCATCTCTCTGCCTGGCAAACTGATTTTTAAAATTACATTTATTGAGGTAAGCCTGGCCGGCGTGGCTCAGTGGTTGAGCAACGATCTCTGAACCAGGAGGTCACGGTTTGATTCCTGGTCAGGGCACAGGCCTCGGATGCAGGAGGGAGCCGATCAATAATTCTCTATCATCACTGATGTTTCTCCTCTCTCCCTCTCCCTTCCTCTATGAAGTCAATAAAAATATATTTAAAAGTTTGTTGAGGTAACATTGGTTAATAACATGATATAAATTTCACATGTACGATTTTATAATAAACATCTGTATTCTCTACTGTGTGCTCCCCAAGAAGTCCAGTTTCCTTCTGCCTCCATGTACTTGACCCCCGCTTCCTCGCTTCTCCCCCTCCTCTGGTAACCACCGTCTGTTGTCTGTAGCTATGCGGTATTTTTGGTACTTTCTCTTTGGTTCACTTGTTGCTTTTTGTTTTATATCCCACATGGGAGTGAAATCATATGGTTCTTGTCCTTTTCTATCTGAATTATTTCACTAAGTATAATACCCTCAAGATCCATCCATGACATTGTAATTGACAATGTTTCATCTTTTTTATGGCCGAGTATTCCACCGTCTATATGTACCACTGAGCATTATTTACAAGAGCCAACACATGGAAACAACCCAAGTGTCCTTCAACAGGTGACTGGACAAACTCATCTTGACAGACCAAACTCACACAGCCTCCCCCAAAACTTTCCTGATCACCCCGGTCTCTGAGGTGGGCTTCCTCCTCCCCTAATCATGGTCCCTTGGAACTTAGTGCACGAATTCACCACAGTCCCGGGGGGGGGGGGGGGGGACGTTTCTGCCTCACCACCCACAGGCTCAGCAACTCAGGGACTGATGTACGTACAGATCTATACATGTTGACCTATAAATGTTTATGAAACTAAAGTGTCCCGTTTGATTTTCATTAAATTTACCTAAACACTTTTTAAAGTTAACTTTCAATCACTGTTTTTCATAAGAATTCATGGAAGGGGAGGTCAGCAAAACACAGTTTTTCATTATGCAAATGCACACAAAAAAGGTGAGTTTATTTATTTACTTTTTAAAATCTTGATGGTTGTAAGTATGACCTATGTCCCCTTTCCCCCCAGCCCCATTTACCCCTTCTCTAGCCCACCTCCACCCCTCCACCCCAGGCTCACTTTGGAAACAGACGCCCTATTTTGAAAATGTTTAAATGATCCTGGAGCCCATTCGGGCAAATATGGAGACGGAAGCACATAACGTCCTGTACAAGTTCGTGGAAGACACAGGGCCGGCCACTAACTGCTTCCTTCTGCTGTCCTGACTCGCCGCCTTATTCTAAGAGGACAGTCACGGTTTAGAGGTCGCAGAGTGAAATAAAAATAAATGTAGAGTCAGATTTAGACATCGCGATGCTTACTTGGAATAGCAGGAGCTGCTTGGGGACAGAACCAACAAACAGACCGGGATCTTGCATAACACAGTCACTCCCACAAAGGGATTCGTGCGTCTCACTGGGCTGCACAGTAAGTAACAGGCTACCTGAGGCAACGGGTGTTCGAAGGTTCAATCGAGGCAGGGAGAGGGGGCATCCTTGGGTCAATCTCATTTCTATCAGTTCCCCCTCCAACGACCCCCTTTCCCAGTTTCTGAAAACTCATACTAGATGCTGTCAAATCAACACGGGTATCTGTAGAAATAACCCTGATACACACAATTGCTTTAATACTGTTTTCATAAAGAAAAACTGAAGTCAACGACCACACATGAATTCTAACACGTGTGCCACATGTTAGGATTCAGTCACATTTTAAAAGAGGGAGCACATTTATTTTTTTATTAATTATTCATTCAGTTGTAAAACTTTTATCAAGCACTTTCATGCCAAGTCCTGTATAAAATGCAGGGAGAAAAACAGTGAACAAGACCCAAATACTAACTGTGAGACCACAACTTTTAAAAGGTAACTTTCAAAGAACAGTAGTATAGAACTCGTAATTTTACCTGAGAAAAACAAGGTCTATAAAAGCTTAGTCATGATAACTACAATTTGTTTTGAAAGATTAACAAGCAGGTAATTTGAAAGTATCCCTAATAAAAAAAGCTTCTGTTTCTGTGTGTGTGTGTGTGTGTGTGTGTGTATATACACACACACCTGTACTGAGTGGCCAGATTATTATGATCTCTGAATGCATAATAATCTGGCCACTCAGTGTATATCCTATATAATAAAAGGCTAATATGCAAATTGTCCCCTCAACCAGGAGTTCAACCAGCAGGCAGGCCGGCTAACCACCCATGTCCCCTCCCCCTGGCCAGGCTGGCCGGACCCCACCCATGCACGAATTCATGCACCGGGCCTCTAATATACATACACACACACACTGAGTGGCCAGATTATTATGAGTTCAGAGATCATAATAATCTGGCCACTCAGTGTGTATATACTAGAGACCCAGTGCATGAAATTTGTGCATGGCGGGGGTGGGGTGTCCCTCAGCCCAGCCTGCACCCTCTCCAATCTGGGACCCCTCAAGGGATGTCCAACTGCCCATTTAGGCCAGGATTGGGCCTAAACGGGCAGTCGGACATCCCTCTCACATTCCAGGACTGCTGGCTCCCAACTGCTCGCCTGCCTGCCTTCCTGATTGCCCTAACCGCTTCCACCTGCCAGCTTGATCACCCATTAACCACTCCCCTGCCAGCCTGATTGATGCCTAACTGGTCCCCTGCCAGCCTGTTTTCCCCTAACTGCCCTCCCCTGCAGGCCTGGTCACTTCTAACTGCCCTCCCCTGCAGGCCTGGTTCCTTCCAACTGCCCTCTCCTGTAGGCCTGGTCACCCCTAACTGCCCTCCCTTGCAGGCCTGGTCCCCCACAACTGCTCTCCCCTGCAGGCCTGTGTCCATCCCAACTGCCTTTCCCTGCAGGCCTGGTCGCCCCCAACTTCCCTCCTCTGCCGGCTTGGTCACCCCTAACTGCCCCCCCTGCTGGCCTGATCGCCCACAACTGCCCTCCCTTGCAGGCCTGGTCCCTCCCAACTGCCCTCCCCTGCTGGCCATCTTGTGTCCACATGGGGGCAGGACCTTTGACCACATGGGGGCAGCCATCTTGTGTGTTGGAGTGATGGTCAATCTGCATATTACTCTTTTATTAGCTAGGATAGAGGCCTGGTGCACGGGTGGGGGCCAGCTGGTTTGCCCTAAAGGATGTCCCAGATCAGGGTGGGGTTCCCTTGGAGCATGGGGTGGCCTGGGTGAGGGGTCTGTGGTGGTTTGCAGGCCAGCCACGCCCCCTGGTGACCCAAGCGGAGGTCCTGGTATCTGGGGTTTATTTATCTTCTACAATTGAAACTTTGTAGCCTGGAGTGGGGCCAAGCCTTCTGCTCGCTCTGTGGCTGCCGCCATTTCTGTTGGGATTTATTTATCTTCTATAATTGAAACTTTTTGTAGCCTTAAGCGGAGGCCTGGGCCGGCCAGGGTATGTGGAAAGCTTGGCTTCCTCCATCGCCGGGGGCAACCCTAGCCTCCTGCTCTTTCCCACTCCGTGGCTGCCGCCATTTCTGTTTGGGTTTATGTATCTTCTATCATTGAAACTTTGTAGCCTTGAGTGGAGGCCTAGGCCGGCAAGGGCAGGCAGAAAGCTTGGCTTCCTCCATTGCCGGGGAAACCCAAGCCTCCCTCCTGCTCTCTGTGGCTGTAGCCATCTTGGTTGGGTTTCTTTGCATATTTGCTCCTGATTGGCTGGTGGGCGTGACTTGTGGGTGTACCGGAGTGATGGTTAATTTGCATAATACATCATAGTTACACTTGAGATTGTGTGCATCAGATATTCTGGAAATATACAGCAACAAAATACATGCCAAAAAAAAAACACCTGTTTGAAATGATGTGGAAGACCAGGTAAAACCCATCTGACCCAAACTAAATCTTTCCTGAACTCTATGTCTTACAGAAAAAATAAAAAAATAAAGTAATAATTCCTTAGTCCTCTTTTGATCTAGACTAAGGAAAAGTGTCCTCTCCCAAAGCATTCCTATTCTAAGGTAGATATAAGTGTCTGGATTTAAATAATTTCCCTGTTGCATTAAAGAAAACATTCAAAGGGTATGAGATATCAAGACAGGCCAATTAAATAGAGCAATAATAGATAAACTAATGGAAATAATAATTCCCCCCTAAACAAATTTTCCAGGGAGAAAGCATCTGAACATATGTATTGATACTTGACAATATTTAGCACCATATAACCTATGAATAAAACAGACCTAACGTAACTGAAGCTTTAACTATACCTATGGCCTGCTTCATTGGCCCAACCCAATGAATGCACTCCACCTGTCCCACGGATACCATAAAAATATCCCTGGAAACTCGGACAAGAAAAGACACACCCAAATCAGAGAGAGAAAGATTTCATGGGAAAAACATAGCTCTTAGGCACTAGCCTCGCACCACCTAACCCTCCTACCACGGAAGCGGTGCGGCTTCCTCTCAGAGCCACGGACAGCATGTCACCATAAGCTGCCCGCGTGCGGAAAACGTTAGCACCTATCTCTCCCACACGGCACAGCGCCTGTGACGGCGCAGGCGTCCTCAAACTACAGCCCGCGGGCTACATGCGGCCCGCCGAGGACATTTATCCGGCCCGCCGGGTGCCGCTGTCTGTCCTGCTTAGCAGCCGACACGTCCCGGGCCCGCAGTGCGCATAGGAATTTGTTCATAGTTGTTTTTTTTTAACTATAGTCCGGCCCTCCAACGGTCTGAGGGACAGGGAACTGGCCCCCTGTTTAAAAAGTTTGAGGACCCCTGGGCTACAGTGCGTCAGGCTCCCGAAACATCTACACAGAAGTACAGCAACCCACCTGGAAAGTGGGAAATAGAAAAAAGCGGGAGGAAGAGTATCGGCACAAGGTCGGTGGAGGTCAGGGGTAAGTGCTGCCCTCCCGGGCCTGCTGGTCACTGCTTTATGCCCAACACAGGGAAGGGGACTCCAAGTACAGCCAGCGACACGAGAGGAGGGTCCCGTGCAGCCAGCTGCTGGGGAAACGGTTATCCACTGTCACTTTCGACAAGAAGGAGAGCAGGGATGGCCCGGTATCAACTTTAATCACAAACTGCATACATCAAGCTGAAGTTGGGCTAGCTGCGCTGAGTAATTTCGAGAATACCTTTAATTTTGACGTTATTTGAGAGGAGGTTTGTTTTTATTATGAGATCATAGTCTCTTTCCAATCCTTATCTCCACATGATGAAATATTTCCCTCGCAGCACAGAAAATGAGGGGGAAAGTACACTTAAATGGGCTAATTTGTCTGCACTTAACAAGAAAACTTGCTTTTCTTCCCTGACTCTTGAATAAATCTTATTATACAAGAACAGAGGCCGCAGTTCAAGGGGAAATAGGGAAGAAAAAGAGGTCCCTGGTGGGTCACACAAGTACAGAAGAGTAACCTAGAGGTAATGTTTGAAGGGGCCGGGCCAAGGCATTGGGAGAGTTAGAACAAAGGGAGTGGGATCTAGAGGATGTCCGGCTGCTCTCCATCATGAGGGGAATGGGGGCGAGGGGAGAAAATTCATTTAAGTAAAAGCACAAATGATTTTAGCTGAAGGAAGAAATGCTTGACCGTAAAGGTTATCAAAAATGCAGAAAGGCTTGCCAAAACCGGTTTGGCTCAGTGGATAGAGCGTCGGCCTGCGGACTGAAAGGTCCCAGGTTCGATTCCGGTCAAGGGCATGTACCTTGGTTGCGGGCACATCCCCAGTAGGAGGTGTGCAGGAGGCAGCTGATCGATGTTTCTCTCTCATCGATGTTTCTAACTCTCTATCCCTCTCCCTTCCTCTCTGTAAAAAATCAATAAAATATATTTAAAAAAAAAATGCAGAAAGGCAGGTAGAAAGGGACTGTGAGTCCCAGCCCTGGGACATGTGCTATTAGAATAATGTCTCATGAATCCACCGGGTTAAGTAAAATGCTGGCAGGAGGGACAGGCCTCCAGGAATGTCCGAGGCCCGCGTGCTGCCCGTGGACTGTGAAAGCTGTGGGCAGGGATGGAAGCGGGGGGGAGGAGGAGAGTGGGCAGCGGAAGCTTTACAGCCTGCCGTGGCTGTTGCTCTGCGTTTGCTTTCACATGTAACCGAGCCAGCATCACTTTCCCCGACTCCGGTGCCCCGAGGCCACCGATGCAGAACAGGTGTCACCATGAGCCAACAGCGCCGTCCAGGAACATGCAGACGTTGGATACGAGACAAGTGAGCTTCACCTGAGAACATGGGGGACCTGGCAGGATTCCCCGCCCTCACCTACCACACGGGAGTGGCCGCCAGGGAGAAACTGATCGTGGCCTCTCATGCCACCCTGCGGACAGCCACCAGGAGCACAGACAAGCTCCTGAAACACCTCCGGCAAAACAAGGCCGGGAGGCCACGAGGAGTGTGCCTCGGCTGGGTGGGCGACGCTTTTAAAGTTACTCAGAACAGCCCGGCCGGTGTGGCTCAGCGGTGGGGCATCAACCAATGAACCAGGAGGTCACGGTTCCGGTCTGGGTCAGGGCACGTGCCTGGCTGGCGGGCTCGATCCCCAGTAGGAGGTGTGCAGGAGGCAGCCGATCCATGATTCTCATCAGTGATGTTTCTATCTCTCTCTCCCTCTCCCTGCCTCTCTGAAATAAAAAGTATATATATATATATTAAAAGAAAGAGCGAGCCCTAACCGGTGTGGCTCAGTGGATAGAGCGTCGGCCTGCGGACTGAAGGGTCCCAGGTTCGATTCCGGTCAAGGGCATGTACCTTGGTTGCGGGCACATCCTCAGTAGGAGGTGTGCAGGAGGCAGCTGATCGATGTTTCTCTCTCATCAATGTTTCTAACTCTCTATCCCTCTCCCTTCCTCTCTGTGAAAAATCAATAAAAAATATATTTTTTAAAAAAAGAAAGAAAGAAAGTTACTCAGCACACTCCATGCACAATGCACAGCCTGCACGGTCCTCCCCAGCTGCGCGTAACGCTGCCCAGGAGACACGGTCAGGGCTGCCCCTGCGGACGCCGAGGCCTCATTAGTCCACATCGCCCTTCCTCCAGGAAGCGCCTCATCTGTGTGTAATTGATGTCTCCTCCGAGAGCCCCTGCACACACTCGGGCCATCTTAAAGCACTTTTCCCTTTTGAAACGCTACCCCTCCAAGTGCGGCCTCGGAGGCAGCGAAAACAAAGAGTGGGCCGAGTAAGGTTTCATTAAGTTCACACGACTCTGCCAAGAATCACACAACCAGAAACCCCCGTGCAGAACGGGCCCTAAAGAATAATGAAAGAAGGACCATAGAAAATTCTTCAGCTGTGGGAGCCATTATTTACCCCCGGACCTAAGGGCTGAAACGTAGGATGTATGTTCTCTGTAATTTCCCCCCCTAAATAGAGACTTAAAATACTAATCCCCCCGCCAGATTGCTGCTTCCTCCCTGAAAGCCATTAGGGTTAATAACATACAGGAGCGCATTTGATCTCTGTGGATGAGAATTGTACAATCTCCAATTTCCTCATTTAAAAAAAAAAATTAAACAGAGTGGTTGCTTTTGAGTTTAAACATGAAATATATTAGGGCCACAAAAGGAGCAGCTCGTTTTCCTGCTAATAATAATAATTTATAAAGAGAAGGTGAAGGCTATCTACTGATGGTATCATTTTATATGAAATATAAACGGGTTCCGCAGCCAGCAACGTGCCGCAAGTCAATTTAATATGTGTGAGCAAACTTATGATGCACCAATGTATTATGCTCAGAAAACAACTCACACACACACACACACACACCCATAAATCTCTGACTAAAATAGCCCATAAAATTCAAAATATTTTCTTTGGGTGACACAGATCTATACTTATATTGGCATAAATGGTCATGGGTTGTCAACAAAGATATATCAAGTGATTCACCTAAATCACTCTTCGATCCCGAGAGCTAAGCTTGTAAAATGTGAAGAGTTTACTTATTAACTTGAGAAACTGTTTAGGAGTCAAAGAAACATAACACATAACTATAGTTCTGTGTCTTGTAAATTCTATAATCAATAATATGCCCCTTTTCCCACACTGTAAAAATTTTAAACAAAACCATAAAACAAAACATCTTGGCAAAGCGACTCCCACTTAAAATCCAGCCGCCGATGGCCAGAAGAGGGCCAAGGCAATGGCTGTTTTTATCTTCATTCGACCGAAGGACTCCAGTGCTACCGACTGGAATTAAGCTGCTAAGATTTTTTTTTTCTTCCCAGTTTTCGTCAAGTGCTTTCTTTTCAAATGCTTCGCCGCCGCCCCCCTTTAATTAAGGGTGCAGCCAAAGTCAATTAATCTTTGTTAATCTGAAATAACTCTTATGGTGGCAGAGGTTTCTTCTTCAGAGTGCCACAAGGGGATATTACAGATGGATAGTTATTAGCATTCACCTCAGTACCTCCCACTATTTCATTCCAAAGGAGAAATGGAAAGGGAGGAGTGGGGTGAGATAAAAATAAAAAGGAAGGAACAGATGCTGGAGGCCTTCTCTCCCCCCCCACCCGTTCCTCTTGCCCTGCCCTTCCTCCCATGTCCACACATCCCCCCACAGGCCCCACCTTTTCCCTCTGATTATATTTTCAAAGTATATTTGTACAGCTGTAAGAAGTATGGGTATTATATCCATTCTAACTCCTGGTTCAAATATGTATTCTACACAGAGTAAGCAAGAAAAATCACCTAAACCAGTTCCGTTTCCGGGAATGTATTATGGATTTGTAAGAAATCACGTGGCATCCCTCTTCTTCATGTGGATAAGCCAAGGGTTCCTTGGCCAAGTTTTCAAGCTTATAATCGGAACCGATGTGGACAAAGGTTGTGAAGGCAAACTACATCCAAGGCTCCTGGCTCGGTGATCCCTGTGGTTCCAGCAGGCTCTCGGGGTTACACACATTACACACATCTACCTGGGCTTGCCACTTGGACGAGACATGGAACTTCTCTGAGTGTGTTTGCTCACTACTAAAAAAATAATATCCCAGAGCCTGGGAGTGACTATCTCACAGGACTACTGTGAGGATTAAACCATATACATGTGCGGAGCTTACAAAGGGTGGGCATTATAAGCACTCAATATACAAGTATTTTCAGTATCTAGGTTTTGAAAAGGAATCCTAAGGCCAAGTTAATGGACTATACATATAAGCATATCCCATTTACAGGGATGAGAAATATACTTGTCCTACGAGAAGCAGTTGTGGTTTGCAATAAGATGCAAAGTGGGCAAATCAAGGAATACTCGAGGAAATAAGCTATTTACTATGCTCCCAGTGATTCCCCCCAAGCCATTTCCCTAATGCAATTTCAAAGGCGAGGCCAGGAAATTCTAGATTGGGTCACGTCAGCTGGAGATGTGTACCTATTCACATGTCCAATTAGGGGAGTCTGCCTATCACGCTTTGGTTTAATAATTGGCTGAGTGCTCTCACCCTCTCTCCGACCCCATCCCAGCCACTGACATCCTCCCGCTCTTCCCTCTCACATTCAGGATCCGCCATTCCCAAACCCTCCTGTGAGCCCCTTCTTTGCTTTGCACACTCCCTTTGCATCTCAATCTCCAGAACCTGGCTCGCTCCTATGGACACCTCTTCCTCTTCCGCCCTCTCAGGCAGCAGCAGCCCCTCTCTATGCCACATGGCTTGTGCCACCGGATTAGAAATGGGGCAGGCGGCACCCATTCCCCTTCCTGCTCCTTAGATGCCTCTGGCATTGTAACTCGAGTCCTCAGACGAGAGTGCCAGTTGCTCCTCCTCATTGTACTGACCCCCAAGGAACTCCTGCATGACTCCCCTCCACTGTATGAAGATTTCAGCTCCTAAATGGCATACCCTTTCCATGCTAGTTCTACCACAATTCTCTGTTTCAGTTATCCACACAGATGATCCTGTAATACTGTACGGCAGGAACACCCTTTGCAAGAGGAGTGGGGAACCCCAGGCCCAGGGGCCGCATAAGGCCCGAGAAATCATTTGGTCTGGCCCTGCCAAGGCAGTAGTGGTAAGTTAATTAAACGTTTGACCAAAGAGAGCAGGCTTATGTTTATGTTGATACATTTATATGGCCCGTGAATGATGTTATAAATATCCAACTGGCCCTTGGTAGAAAAAGATTCCCCACCCCCTGCTTTACAACATCTTCATGCAAAAAAGAGAAAGCGACGTTTCCTCCTACTAGATCCTGTTCCAGGACTAAGGTGGGGCAATGGCGAGCTGCTGACTTTCAGCTACGGATGCCCCCTCACCCAGGCCACTCTGAAAAGCACGTGCACACACTGCCTGACCCCTCTGGTCAGCCTGAAACCCAGCCTCCACCCTTCCACTCACTTCAGACATATACACTGAGTGGCCAGATTATTGTGATCTCTGAACACATAATAATCTGGCCACTCAGTGTATATCCTATATAATAAAAGGCTAATATGCAAATTGTCCCCTCGACCAGGAGTTCGACCAGCAGGCAGGCTGGCCAACCGCCCATGTCCCCTCCCCCTGGCCAGGCTGGCCGGACCCCACCCATGCACGAATTCATGAACCAGGCCTCTAATACACACACACACACACACACACACACACACACACACACACACTGAGTGGCCAGATTATTATGTATTCAGAGATCATAATAATCTGGCCACTTAGTGTATTCCACAATGTTACCCTGAACTCAACTAAATACACCTGAATACACCCCACTCTCCCATCACCCATTCTTTTAACTCATTTTCTCTGTAACAACAAATCCACCCAAAGATGCCTCCCCCTTTCACACCATCCCTCCCACACAGGGTCTTCACCCACTCCCTCAACCAGTTTCAATTCCACGGAGACTGATCTTAACCACCCTATTTCATGCACCCTCACGTCCCTTGCCCCTCACTCTTTTAATCATTGATGCCTGGCAAAATCCCAACTCTAGTCAAATCCAACTCTGTGCTTACTCTAGACTTGTTCAGTCGGTCATGAACTTGACTGAGAAAAATGCACAGCCATGCTGACTGGTCTCATTCAATTCAGCATTAGCAACTTTAAGGGTATCCTTAAGGATGTCAGACTCTAGAGACAAATGTTTCATATCTTCTCCTGAAATCTCTACAAAACTATCTTCCCTATCCTCACCCTTAGCTGATGAGTATGTTTCCTATTTCACTGAGAAAAAGAAGCAAACTCCTACAAGCCCTCTCCCACATGTACTCGCCTACCTTTATTTCTAGCCAAACACCCTCACATTTCCGACTGCTTCCTTAGAAAACCTCTCATACTACTAAGTAAGACGTATCTCCTCATCTGTTCAAAAGGTCTCATTTGCTTCCCCGCCGGTGTGGCTCAGTGGTTGAGCACTGACCCATGAACCAAAAGGCCCCCTGTGATTCCTGGTGAGGGCACATGCCAGGGTTGCAGGCTCCATCCTCAGTAGGGGTGTGCAGGAGGCAGCCGATAGACGTTTCTATCTCTCTATCCCTCTCCCTTCCTCTCTCTCTAAAATCAATAAAAACATATTTAAAAGATCTTATTCCTTCTCATCATCTCATAAGCACATGGCAGTGGGATACCCTCCTCACTATCAAATCCTGCTCCTCAACTGGATTTTTCCACCCGTCTACAATTATTTTAATACTTACCTCTCATATTAAAAGAAGTTTCTCTTGGCTACACTTTCCCATTTCCCTCCTTCCCTTTATCGCAAAAATCCATGAAAGAATTGTCCACGCGTGGGGTCTCCAATTTCTGTTCTCTTAAGCCCACTCCATTCAGGCTTGTGGTCTCACCAGTGCACAAAAAGTGTCCTTTGTCAAAAGAGTTCAACATTAGCCTCGCAAAGCTAAACCCGATAGCTATTTCTAAGTCTTCATGATATGCTGACATTTCAAAAACATCTGACATAGGTGAGTCGGTTCCTCCCCAGAAATACTTTCTTCCCTCGGTTTCCAGAACAGACCACATGTTCTCCTGCCCATTTATCCTCAGCCTCATTTGTGGGTTCTACAGTCCTGCTAACTTTTTAACATTCAAGTCCCCTGGAGCGTAGTCTTTGGACCTCTTCTCTTTCTCATTTACCTTCAGTTTCTTAGGGATCTCATCCCATTTCTTGCCTTTGAATCTCATCTATCAACTGACCACTTTCAAATGTACATCTCCAGGAAGGGTTTCCCCGAATTTAAGACAGGTAAGTCCAATTATTTAAATCTCAATCTGGTTGTTGAAAATGAATCTCAACCTCAGTATGTCCCAAACTAAGTTCCTGATCAATAACCCCTGCCCCAAACCGATTCTCTTGCGGAGTTGCCATCTACGTTAAAGACAATGCTATTCTTCTCTTTGCTCACACTCAACCCTTGGAGTCATCTCTAACTCTTCTTTATTTCATAACTGCATTAAATTCAGCATCTTCTATTGGATCTACCTCCATATGTATCCAGAATCCAATCGCTTATCATCACATGCACCGCTATTTCTCTTATTCAAACCACCATCACCTCTTCTCTAGATTATGACAACAACTTTTTAACCAGTCTCGCGCTTTTTACCTGGTTAATATACATCTATATCTATCTACATGCATATATAAATAGAGGTGAAGACAGATATCTATATGCCTGTATCTATATATATTGTACTGAATGATCCTAAGGGAGATCATTGTCTCTTTAGCTCAAAACCCTACAATGGTTTAACATCTCATTCAAAACAGAAGCCAACATCAAGGAACTCTATGGTCTGGCTCTGGCCTATAACTTCTTTTACTTCTTATTTTACCATATTTTGCCCCTGTCCCTCCTTTGCTCTTTTGGCTCCCAACCACACTGGCCTCTTGATGTTTCTGGAACATTCTATGAACTCTCCTGCCCCAAGGCTTTTATAATTGCTGATGCTTCTACCTAAAACTCTCTCCCATTAAATATCTTCTCCCTCACTCCCATTGGGTCTTTTCTCAAATGTACCCCACTTTTATTTCCTTATTTATGTTGCCCCATATCACTTGTCAGCATTGAATAAGCTATAAATTTTACATATCTGGTTTTTTAAATTTTTTTTTTTTTTATTGATTTCAGAGAGAAGAAGAGAGAGAGAGTGAGAAATAGAAACATCAATGATGAGAGAGAAACATCGATCAGCTGCCTCCTGCACGCCCCTACTGGGGATTGAGCCAACAACCCAGGCATGTGCTCTGACCAGGAAATCAATCCAATGATCTCCTGGTTCAGAGGTCAATGCTTGACCACTGAGCCACACTGACTGGGCTATATATCTGTATGATAACTGTCTGTCTCTTTACCAACATGAACATCCATGAGCGGTCTCTTTTTGTTCTGGATTTTCACTGTGGTGACTGCAATGTCAAGAGCAGTCCTTGGCACTCAGTAAAAGCTCAGTGTACATATGTTGAGAGAGACAGCATTCAGGTGCTGATGCAAATGGGCAGTACAACTAGAGGGTAACCCAATAAGGTTCCCCTTTTTCTGTTGAAGGAGGAGCGTCTGCCCCCTTCACCAGCCTTCCAGGAAGCCAGACATGGCTGCGCATCGCTGACTTGTTCTCCCTCTAACCACAGGACCTGCCAAAGCTCCCAGTACAATTTCAATGGTGGTGGGTTGAGTTTTCAAAAGGTATAGGATTAGGGACATCAAATTCAATGGAAGTTGATTGGGGGGAAAAACAACAACTCTACAAGGCTTACTTCAGCCATCTCACTAAGACAAGACCCTGTGTCCTACATGGATTCGCAATCTCTGCTGCAGATCGGGGAGGCGCCGAGGCAGACTCCATCTCGGGGGACCGTCAGAGAGCACACCAGCTTAAAGGCAGCGGTGCCCAGCACAACACAAAGGGACTCCTGTGGCCGATCCTAACATGCACGGCGTTGGCTATTAGCGAAACACATCGTTCCCACAAGGATCCCTTAAGGTTTGTCTGTTTAAGGGAAAGAGACGGATTTCTACGGGTCCGCTGGCAGGGGCGTTAATGACATAGCAACCTTCCTCCCCAAACCACCACCAGGGGCCACCCGTGGGACCAGTGGGAAATAATAACAGCAGCTTTCGTGGAACACAACTTTGCCAAAAGGGCAACACAGCAACTCCACAGCCAGCAGAGTCCTATGCACGTGTCTAGAGAAAGGTACAAGGAATTCACCCGGAGAGGATTCAGGGGTGGAAATGCCCCCTTAGAACTGGAAGGGCTGCTTACTTTTCAAAAGCATCTCACAAGAACAGGACTTACTTGGCCCTTGTTTCACGATGAGGAATGTTAACACTAAGCTTAACTTATTATGGACAAACCTAGAAACGAAGCTATTATAAAACTATCGTGATGTCAAGCAGCATCAGACATAAAGCCCTGGCATGCTCAAGCCTCACATCAGACTAAAACCACCAGGTCCCCTCGGGTGACCCTCTCACCTTGCATGAGGCATATGCGGATAACACTCAAGATTACCCAGGGGAAATCCATCCAAAAGGAACACAGAATAAAAACAAAAAGCCAGAAACGGTTCACTTTTCTGAGGTACTAACCTTTGGAATCACAGTTGTCTGATGATAAGTCTAAGTAGGTGGTAAAACTTAGAGGGAAATGGCAGCTACAGGGGTAGGGAGTTCCGTCAGGGAACTGTTGGAGTTCTATGTAACTTGTCAGGGAACAGGGCTTCCGGCCTGAGATCCATCACACTGACCTCCGTTTCCTTCCCCCCGGGCGTTGGCTTCTGCCATTTCTGTGCCATCCACTTCCGACTCGCAGCCTAAATCCAACGTCCCCTCAGCTGGGCAGGACTCCTCTTTCTATATCATTTTAAAAAACGATTTACGGAGATGTATTAGCGACCGAAAACATTCAGCATTCTTTCAGAATCCCAAAGCATTATCACATTCACTTGTCATTTGAAATTGTAACACTGACTTACTGTTGAATGTAAAAGCACACCTTAAAAACACAAAACTGGCCCTAGCCGGTTTGGTTCAGTGGATAGAGCGCCAACCTGTGGACGGAAGGGTCCCAGGTTCAATTCTGGTCAAGGGCACATGCCCGGGTTGGGGGCTTGATCCCCAGTGGGGGGGGGGGGGGAGGGGGGCGGGGCGTGCAGGAGGCAGCCAATCAATGATTCTCTCTCATTATTGATGTTTCTATCTCTCCCTCTCTCTTCCTCTCTGAAATTAATAAAAAAAATTTTTTAAAGAAAATGTATTTATAAAAACAACTGGGCAAGGCCCATTGCCACAGCTGAGTTTCTGGATGACCTTTTAAAATCCATACAAAATCCATTCCCCTTTGACATACGTTGTTTTCACTGTATTTTTCAATTCTACATTCTCTCTTATGTTAGGCAATGACTTCACAACTCAGAATTTTAATCAGTAAATGAAACACCCAAGCAGCTACACAAAGTAACTAAAATAATGCAAGGTTCACCTGTGGTTATTTTCTGAGACACACACAGTAACAAGAGCTGAATGCTGAGTAGCTGAGAATCTTCGTTTCTTGGCCAGGTATAACTTTTAACATTCAAAACAAAACCTTCTCACAGGAAATTAATGAACTTTAAACGTAGCCCATCATTTATGAAAGCGGTGACTTCTTTTTAGTTTGTAAGAAACAACACACTGCCTTTACTCCATGCAAGGCACGTGGGCACTGGGAGGCCACTGGCTTTGTCCGCGGGAATTGTGCATCTTAGACGGCGTGGCCCAGCCCAGTGGAAAATGGGAATCGCGCTCAAATAACGAAGACTCAGTTATCTGCAGCTCTCTCTCTCCTTCTCACATAACAAATATGCATTGTGAGTAAACCTGAGTGGAGATCCGTTTGTTTTAAAAACCAAGTAACATTTAAATCAGCACGTTTTCAAGGAGAAGGGAGAAATGTCTTCTTTTTATGAAACGCAGGAAGGCATCAAGATGTGACGCCGTCTCCACCATCGGCCGTTAAGCCAGATAGTCTGTGGCAGCTGCGATCATCTTGAGCTCTTGGCTGATGATCCGCGGCACCCGTCCATGCGGATTTTTAGGAATCAAGAATGCTAACAAAGCCACAACTATTTTCCATTACCATATGTGAGGCTGCAACCACCCGACAGATATGTTTTCCTTAAAGAAAAATGTCATTGTTTATTCTTAATATGAAAGCATTTTTAAGACTTCTGAAAACATTTAAGAGGCATCGAGGGCATTCTTCTAACCTTTACCCAAATCTAATTTTGTTTACCTGCCCATGTCGCGGGGGGGTGGGGGGGGGAATGCATGGTACACAGTAATAACAGACATAATATGCAGAACAATGCAACTTACTTTGAGAGCATAGAGGCCTGACTTTCCAGGGATCTTGAAGAACGTTCCATCCCCTATTCGAGTGCTACTGTGGAGCATGGCATTCAGACAGGCTAATGGAGACGTGCCACTAGAAAACAAAATTGCGCGGAAATGAAGCAGTCTGAGGCGCAGCTTCTGTGGCAGAACTGTTCTCTCGTCTCTTAAAAAAAAATCCTCTTGCATCCCGTTTAAAAATATCCTCCCAACCCTGAAAACATCTACATTACAATAACAGGCCAGTCCAGTTTGCCAAAGTTAATCAGATGCATCTGTCTTACAGGCTCCAGGCGAGTCTCCTGAATTGAAATTATGCTTTTATTCATAAAGCGACCAACACTATATTTCAAAGACACCGAAGCCCAAACGTTTACGTGGTGCTATTTTGCAAATAATACCAGGAAGCCTCGGTATTTAAATATGACAGACAACTTGATGGTTGCACTTGAATGATCAAATAAACCCAAGTTCAAGGACAGTTCCGTCCTATAGGTTGAAAAGCAACAAAAGAATAATAAGAAACCCGGGAAGGACTGATTTGAAATTATAAGCATTTAAGTCACTCATGGGGTTGCATTTCTCACAAGGCTAAATAAAAATTTATATGTGTGTTTATACCTCTGACACATCTTCAACAACAACATCCTTTTCCCAGCTAATAATAATGTTCTGTAGGAAAGATGCAAGTGACTCAATTATGAAATCAACAGTTTTTTTTAAAAAAAAGAACTCTAACAGTATTAAACTAGTGATTAAAAATACCGAAGCCCATATGTGCAAACATTACTGAAAAGCACTCATCTACACAGAGAGATGTTTATGAAATGTAAGACACATGTGTATTTCCTGGGTTAGACTTTAGACATTTATTTTGTGTTTTGTTTGAAACCCGGTATCTTTGCAAACTAGAATTTAGAGCCAGACTTATTACTTTTATTAATTTATGTTTCCATATACATTTTACTCCCTAATATGCTAAAAGGCCAATAAATGGTTGAGCCAATATTGATCAGAATCCCTACCCCACCCTATTTACCTCTCAGATGAAATATTTGGGGACAAGAGGACCCTTAAGATAATAATGTTTAAATTTTTTATTTTCTGTGATAGAAACATAATTTTGCATTACCAAATTAAAAATTTCCCAAAAGCCACCATTATCAAATCTCTTACTTAGCATGGAAAGCCACCAATACAATGAAAGAGCCATATTTGCTGAGTTGCCGCAACACACTTAATAGCTAGTCAGCATATACACACATCCTGGTCCTAACGGTTTCTAAGTATTATAATAACAAGAGCATCTTTATCACTTTGCACAGCAGCTCTCCGTGGCTACATGTCAATACGATTCCACTGGGCTTGACGGGAAGCGAGAGCCCTCATATCCACGTGGCCGTAGAACAATGCGGTGGCAGCACTGAGGTCCACACGGTTAGAACGCTGCGTGTTGATGCAATGTCTTCCCTCATGAACGTCGGCAAGCTCCCAGCCTCATTATTTTCCTTACAAAAGATTTTCTGCTCGTATTTAAAGTAGGCCAGGCCTACTTTGTCAAGTAAAATACATTCATCTCCCCAGAAATGTCTGCTCATGAATAAATTCCAGATAAATGATGCTATACATGTTATACTGAATACTTCAAAATATATATTTTTTATCATTATTCTCTTCAGGCAAAAGCACGGACTATTGGAAGCCGGGAATTATTATGGCAGATTTGTGGAGTTTTAATTTAGTGAAACTGTCAGAAACACAGATTTCCTGTACAGCCTTGGCAAGAGGATGTTAACACTACAAGTGAAATAGAATCCAATACATAAAAATGATACAATGTAGACTTTAAAAAATATAACTTAATAAAATTGTTCTCTGAACATCCCCCTCATGCACACTCTTCCTGATCTTTATTTCTTAAGGTCTTAGCACCCACAATTCCAAGAGCTCAGATTTAGAATATTAAAGAATAACATAGCGTTGAAGATAGCTAAAAAAAACAGAACAAATGTAATTTAACATCACTATTAAGTTTTTCTCAGGTACAGTAAACAAAAGATAATTGAAGATAAACTGTCTATTAAATAGCAGTTTAATGCTATGCTTGTTGCAAACGTAAGTGATAAGCACCCAGTTTCAGATAAATAATAAGCTCTGTTGAGCATAAATATATTATTTAATTATACTGTTTGTTAACTCAATAAACTCAAGATTCACAATAGAAATATTTAAAAATATGTAATTCACAATCTCCAAAAGTCTCGATGACTTTTTTTGCTCGTATTTAAAGTAGGCCAGGCCTACTTTATAAAGTAAAATATATTCATCTCCCCAGAAATATCTGTTCATGAATAAATTCCAGATAAATGATGCTATGCGTGTTATACTGAATACTTCAAAATACTAGTACGTTTATTTTTATCATTATTCCCTTCAGGTAAAAATAGATATTTTTCCCAAATCTTTCCTAAAACAAACATGAAATTTGTTCTATTTCCAAATCCTACAACGTTTGCCTGTTAGAAGAATTAGAAAATAGTTTACAAAGGCAAACCTGACAACTCACATCACTGGCTGCTTGGTCACTTAGACTTGTGCATGTCAGTTGCAATTCTTTACAGAAAAGTAACCCTTATGTGATCTGTTTCATTTAAAACAGTAAAACATTAGCATGTATGTGCAGAATATACATAAAATAGTGCATTTTAAAAGTCTTTCAGACCATTTACTTATAGCTGTTCTTCTCAACAATTCTATAAAGCCTAGGAAATCGGGACTGCTTTTCCTGGAAATGAATCTTAACTCAAATTGAACAGGAATAAATAAAAGTATTATTTATATATTTTTATATTCACAAAAAAAACAGAGCTAGCAATCATGCCTTGGCCTACTTTAAGAAAAAATATACATATACATAACAGATATATATATATATATATATATATGTATATACACACATACATACACACACACACACATACACATATCACAATGACTTACTGTGGGTATAAAAGATGTGTTATATGTGTGTTAAAAGTCTTAGCATGAACACCTTCTATGTGACATTTCCTATGGTTAATTAAAACCTTTTATTCACACTAAATGTAAGGGTTCATAACCTCAGTCAGAATTTAAAAGTTGAAGATGCTGAAATGTATAGGTTATGTGTGCATATGAAATAATAAAACAAACAATTTAACAAAAAAAAAATCTCTGAAATTTCAAAAGTTACTTACTTTCTAAAAAGATGAATTGGAAGAATCATCCCGATTTATGAAAGGAAAACAAGGGGAAAAAGAAGAAGAATAAAACATTAGTTTTCTAACTTAAAATGCAACTTTGCATCTTATCATTTCAGCAATGGAACAATGTACAAGAAACACACCAACTCAGATCTGGCTGCCGTCGGGAGGAGACTACCGAGGGGCTGGGGTCAAAGGTGGCTCTACTTTCTTCCCTAACACTTCTAGAACATTTTCATTTTGTCCACAATGCACAGGCATTTCCCCAGAGGAATGTAATTAGAAATGAATAAGTAAGAGAACATTTGTCCCTCATGCTTTTCTGCCTGCCACTGCCCATACGTGGGCCCTTCCCTGTGCACCTGCCAGGCTGGACATACAGCTCACTCTTATTTGTTTGTTTTTCTCCATCGACTGCAGCGTGTGGAGCCTTCTGGTTTGTTTTCATTTCCCGCAACCCCTGAAGCAGAACGGGGGTGGAATGTGGAGGCAGGGGAGCAGGCATAATTTAAACTGTCTAGACATCAAAGAACCCCCAGAGATGCTTGGCAGAGACCCGTGCTGTGTGAAATACTGAAAAACCATTGCTTTATTACCTCGAATTGATGACGGAGCACATAAAATGGTACTAATAGTGCACACTTAGTAAAGGGAATGAACGGCCTATCTATTTTACTAATTTTAAGAACGAGGAAGAATACCTGGGAAATGAAATTGGAGGAATATTTGCAGACATAACAAAAAGACATCATGACGACTGTGGCCTTCCTCCCCTTTGTCTATGAAATAATAATGCTTCCCAGCAGTATTTAAGTAACACAAATCTTCAGTTACTTTATTTTATTAAGTATCTCAATAAAAATTTCAGATGAAAACTATTCCCTGAAAACATTTTTAAATCTAATCCTGAACAAGGTAAGTCTAAAAATTCAACAAATTCAAGAAACTTATTAAGAAGCATTATTAGACAGTTACTGTACTAAGTGCTACTAATATAAATTAATAGATACAAGTATATGTTCACTCTCCTTTCAAAAAAATTAATAATAGCTCATTTCAAGTATTTTCAGTGTTGATAGCTTAGAGAAAGTACCTTAATTATATTTTAAGAGGAAATTATGTAGGGCTCTGGGGTGCAAGTAATGTTTTATGTAGTTCTTACTACAGATGTGCTCACTATGTGAAATTAAATTACTTACGATTTGTGCATTTAACTTTATGTTAGACTTCACACACACAAATTTTAATGTTATGAAAGGAATAATCAACTTGGATTATCTTTTCATTTACATATTTAATAGGCATGTCATTACCAGTGGAGGAAATTAAACTATTTCTACCAATAAATGTGGAAGACTCCTAAATGCATATATGCACAGTGTAAATCATTGAAAACAACCCTAGAAAGTCAAGGCCAAACTACCTTCTTACTCTTGATAGAAATTACTGCTAGTCTGGAACTCCCTAAAATGACTGAAAATAAAAACTTAAAGGCTACAATCCTTTATATACGTTATATGAATAATCCTAGCACATAAAATGTTAACCCAAAAATGACCTCTAAAAAGGTCACTAATAAAAGTTTTTAATAAGCACTGACATATAAGGATTAACAAAAATTAAAGTTTAAAAATATAAAAGTAGATAGGAATAAACCAATTAATTCAAGAGATGGGTCATATTTTAAAGGAAGATATTTTGCCCATTTCTATGTTAAGAATATAAACATGATTTTCAATATTCTACACATCTCTAATGTAAAGTTATAAATGTAGTCCCAGTATTTTTTGAGTTGGATATACGGAGACAAGAAATAATTACCCAATGACATAAGTTGTACAAATCTTAAATTTAGTGAAACAATTACAGACTCCAAACCTAAGCAATATATCTCTGATTGGCTTGAACAATTATTCTAAGAAGATATTTTTCTTGAATATAAAGACATTTGAACTTAGACCTTTTATTCACTTTACTGACATTACAAAGCTACCACTAGATCAATGGCAGTGATTAGTACAGCCTTAGTCACTAAATTGACCTTTCGTTTTAGGAGACAATAATTCCTAAACAGTAATACAAGGACAAAAGTTTGGTTAGTATTAATTTAGAGTAGCATCTATAAGGAAATTAAGAAATAGTCCTATAAAAGTATAAACTAAAACATATAATCTAAATTATAATTTTAAAGACCTCCAACTAAAATATGTGGTCTTTAAAAATATAGCCTTTCACATATGAATAAAATTGAAAATAACTTATTCAGTAAAGGCAGAGAGAAGAGAATAAAAATAATATATATTATTATAGCTACCATTTATTCAGTATCTCTAATGTAACTGAGCTTTTAACAACTATCATCAATATTCCTTACAGCCACCAAAAAACATCAGCATGATTCCCATCCAGTTTGCAGGTGTAACAGAGGCTGAGAGGTTGAGACTCTTACTGGAGTCAAATAACAACTAACTGCAATAGCTAAAATTCAGATTCTACTCTGATTCCAAAGCAAATGTGCTTCCCGCTATTCCACGTTCTCTCTCCACAGATCCACAGAGTTGCCTTCCCCACCTAAGAAGCCTTGGATACTTATATATATATACATATATATACACACATATGTACATATGTGTACATACATATATGTATATGTATATATGCACACATATATACATACACGTACATGTGTGTATGTATACATATATATACATACATATATATATATACATACACATACATATGTGTCTATATATATATATATTTTTTTTAGTTCTTGAAGGCAAGATGTAAAGGACAGCCAGATGCTGGCAAAAGGTAAGGTGGTTGCTCCATCCTCCCTCTACGATGCCTACAGCAGTGACTCCCCCCAGGAAAAACGTCAAGTGTCACAAAGAAAGCACGAGGCTGCAGCAGTCGCCACGGTGGGTCCTCTCCTTCAGGTGAAGCTTCCTCTGTGAACCAAGGAAGAAAGAATCCTGAGAGACTGATGTTCAGAACCGAGATTCCCTAATCGCACGAGATGCCTCTTTGTAGAACTGACTCATTAGCAAATAACACTATCCACTAAGTGGGTAATCATTTATTAAGCACATTATGTATGTCAAGCTAGTGTTGAAACAAATTGGCCCTCTGACAAGGGCTTGGCACGTAAAAGAAATGCAGGCTGGGCTGAGCGGAGCTCTCTGAACACACGCGAAGTGACAAGGGGTGCAGGAAGGGAGCCTTGAGGCAGGTGGGACAACAAGCAGCAGCCGTTTGGAATTTAAATGTTATCCTCGGCTTGTCCCAAGGAGATGACTGAGATCGGACCGTGCGCACATCTCTAACGTCGACTCCAGGGCAGAGGCAGCCAGCCCACGGCCATCGCTGGCCCCTCGGGACTCTAGGCACGTTCTCCCCGCTGCAGTCGCAAAGAGAATACTTCCAATTAGGACAAAACATGTATCTTCCAAAACACAACACTGAGTTTCATATGTTAAGGAAGAGGCCTTGTACTTACATTTGGTATGATCATATAAAAATGTCAATTTCTACGGCCTACTTGTAGCGACCAGGTCTCTCCCATCTTGTGAGCTATGGCTAATCCTGCAGTATTTCCAAATGTGTTCTGTGGGATGTTAGTCCGAAGTGATGCCCCCCCAAAATTACCAAATGAGTTTCCGAGAAGCAGCACGCTGCATCCTTTCCTTGCAAACTCACCAAAACACTAAAAATATAGACTAATGTCTCTGAGAAACCCTGCTTAACTCAAGAAACATACATAACTCAGTGTTTCCTAAGCATATTTAATAAAAAAATCCCCCATCATAATATTTGACAACATTCCCTATTACAGTATGCCTGGAAATATACCTGGGAAAATGCTATGCTATATTTATGATTAGGATCATTAGGAAAAAGTGCCTAGTAGTTATACTCCCAGGAGTGTTTAATTTTATCAGCCAAATGTTTTTAAAACTTAAATATACAAAATATCTGTTTCTCTGTGAAAAAATAATGCCGTGTGGTGATTATTTTTCCCTGTGTAAATTCATAAAACTGAAAATCATGTCCAGGAACTTTAAATAGCATTGACAATGTTATAAACAATATCCACATGTAATTGAAAGCACTGTATATTTGCAATATTATATTGCCAACATAAAAACCACCCCAGCCCTCCCCCACCCCCCACAACCATCCCCCCCCCCCACGGGGAGACCTGCCTCCTGAGTCCCTATTCCTCTCATCAGTGACAGCCACCATCCTCAGCATCCTAGGGCTGAAGCATTTCCCACACGCACAATTATTCTGCCTCAACAAAGTTCCTCTTCTGTAGGGAGCGGCAATAGGGTTAAGCCTCGGACTGACCTGTTGGCAAAGCCACAAACAAGTCCCAGCTTAGAGGGCCCAGCCCTCTTAGCATAATTAAGCTTGACCTTATGACCTTCCCTACATCCTTCCTGGGTAGCGAATGGGCTGTGGGAGGTGCAGCAAGTGCTGCCAAAACAAGTGAAACTCACGAGAACATTGTAACTACGGTGACCACTACCTTGTTTACCTCTGGCTATAAAATAAAGCATCAGCTTGCCTTCTGGATCTCTCTCTCTGTGGTCTCAGCCAGGCACAGGAGATCCACCAAGCCCCAGCTGTATTCTTTGTCTACCTTTTCTTTAATCCTTTGCTGCCCCCCCTCAGGCTCAGGAACCCTTGGCTGTGCTGGCCTGGCACAATCTTCAATTTACATATCCTCTTCCTCCAAAAATCTTTACATCACAAAGTCAGTTCTAGAAGCTCCCTCACGCTAACTCTGCCTTCATACCTCCCTGCCCCAATTCAGCCCATCCATCAGCACCAAAGCAATGTTCCTATTAAAAACAAATAATAAACAAAAGCAAAAACAAAACTACCCCCCCCGCCCCCCAAAAACACTGCTCAGGCTCTTCAGGCCACGCCATATGCTGGGTTTTTATTAAAATGACTTTATCTATTTAATTGGTGGTTTTCACTGTCCGTGAAACAAAGGAAGCACGAACTCCTCCACTGTCATCGGGGTCCTGGCATTCCAGTGCACCTGGCACCTAGCTCATCTTCATCTTCCCCAACTCTCAGATTCCTCTCCCACTCGCAGACTGTTCCCCCAGGATCCGAACCAATGCAGCCCACCTCGCGCCTCCATGGTGTCCCATCTCTGTTTTGGCTCATGTGAAACCATCCGCCAGGAAATGCATGCCACTCCCCGTTCCATTTACTACTCGGAATAAACGTTTTAACTGCCCCCTGGATGGTGACCCCGTTAGTCACAGCCCTGTATTGGAGATCTCAATGCTGTGCCTCTCTTTGCTGGCTTCTTTTCATCCAGAGTTTTTACACTCCTGACCTTCCTGCCCTTGAGACTTCCAACAAGTTTGGGGACTCCACAGGGGTTAGGCACACATTGATTTATCTTTGGAGTATCTGACAGGCAATCTCAATCTACTCAAAAGGTGTCGGTTGAAGTGAATTTAAACACTGCTATAAAAATTGCTACAATCATGGATTTGGGGGCATCAAGCACCCGCAATGAACATCATCTGTACCCTATTTAAACCCCCGACTACAATCATGCGTGCCAGTCACCCTGCAGAGGACACAGGCGACGAGACTGATGTTTGCATGCCCTGCATTCCATCCCATTAGGGACTTTCCTTTCTCAGTGACGATTCCGGGGCAGCCATCCACGAACTGGTCCTGATTTCCCAGCAGGAAGGCTAGCAAGCTTGAGCTATCCCCAGCAGTGGGAGTGGGAGTATCTTTGGGGAACTGATGGAGAAATAAAGGGAAAGGGAACACATTATTTTCAGTAGAAACATAAGCTGGAAAAGTCCAAAAAAAAAGGGGGGGGGGTCTGGTGCCGACCTCTGCCTCCAGGAGGACTGACTGCTGAGAACAAAGCTAACCAAGGGAAAGCAGAGCGACACGTGGAAAGAGGGGGAAGCAGTCATTCCTTGAACTCTGCATTATCTAGTCACACTGAAGACCACCCTACTGGCTGTCCGAGGTAACTAAACCAGTAAGTCCTTTGCTTATTTTAGTTCTGACACTTGACTACGTGATTTATGCACACTGACCTCATTTTTCTAGGCCTCAATGTTCTCATCTGTCCAATGAGTTTAAAACAGGTACGCTCGAAAGCTCTACTGACCCCTTTCTGGCTAAGAGTTGGAGGGCAATTAATAATGGTTTCACTATTGGCTTGCTCATTCCAGCCACGCTGCCTGCCTTGATACTTCTCTGTTCTCCTCTCTTCCTCCTCATTTGTCAAGGTCCCCAGGCCTTCTAATAACCCCTCTATTACACAAGGATCATCTCCAAACCTCTGCAACATCATAGCCTGCCCTACGATTGTAGAGTTTAGTCCTGTGCCGGCTAATACTGTACGGCTGGGTGGCAACTGGCTCCCGAGGGCTCCAACCTTCTTAAGATTCTCTGTGACCCCCTCAGAGGCCCTGCCAGCCTCGGACTCTCAGAAAACATGCAGGGCTGTCGATAAGCTAACGCTTCACGATTTACAGAACAGGACAAAACTTGAAGCTTGGCAGTACCAACTACTGGTTGAGCATGTCCAGAAATAGAACCAAGAAATACTCCAGTGAGAATGTAAATTGACACAACCAATTTGGAAAGACATCTGGCAATATCTAGTGGGGGAAAAAGTGCGCATGCTATGTGGATCAGCAATTCCACTTTTTGTTATGGACTCTAGAAAACCAACACCCACACAGACACTATTAGTATGTTTTAGGGAAGCAAGAATGTCAATAAACTAAATGTTCATCAACAGTTACAGCTCTATAATACTTTTCCCTGTATATTCATAGCGAAACTCTACAGTTCTGAACTATGCTAGTATACTGCACATCTATGACACTGGTTGCCCCTGGGAAAAGAAGGAAATCGAAGAAACTTCAGCTTTTTCTGCTACACGTTATTTAAAGGAAATTCAAAGCAACTCTGACAACATGTCCACAACTGCTGATTTCAGCTGGTGGTCGTTGGTCTATGCCCGTGGTCGGCAAACTGCGGCTCGCGAGCCACATGCGGCTCTTTGGCCCCTTGAGTGTGGTTCTTCCACAAAATACCACGGCCTGGGAGAGTCTATTTTGAAGAAGTGGCGTTAGAAGAAGTTTAAGTTTAAAAAATTCGGCTCTCAAAAGAAATTTCAATCGTTGTACTGTTGATATTTGGCTCTGTTGACGAATGAGTTTGCCGACCACCGGGCTGGGCTATGTTACTGAAAACTTTCCAAACCTGAACTAAAACTGTTGATGCTTTTCTTGTTTTATCCACAATTTGGCTTTTCTCCACTCCAGCGATTTTCAACCGATGTGCCGCAAGAAAATGTAAAACATGTAATACCTGCCTATGCAGACCCCTTTTCCCTTATATTGTCAAATAACAAAATGACAACAGCCAACACATCAACAGCCATCAGTGTGAATGAATCAAAATTATACCTAGTGTTTGTCAGGTTGGCAAACAATGTATATTTTGGTGGGCCACAGAAGTCGAGTAATTAGTTTATGTCTGCCATGAGATGGAAAAGGTTGAAATCGCTGCTCTATAATCTATCAGATTCGTCCCTTGTTTCAAGTGATGTTCATGTAAGCAAATAAATACCTACATGGAAATTATATACGAAGTGCACATGTACATCATATGGAGTTCAAAGTCCCTCTCAACTTCCCCGGACCGTGCCCACTCCTGCGGAAGTAATGGCCATTGAAGGTTTATCATGTTTCCTCTAGAGCTGTTCCTAGTTTGCATTTGTATATGCATGTGTTCAACTCTATGACTTGGTATTTTACATTTATTCTCAGAAAAATTACTGATTTGAGCTTATTAAATTCCAAAAGTCAGAAAACTGCATGGGAAAATGTTTCTGGGACTTAAAAAGGGGGAAAAAAGAACCCTATGAAGGATTTCATTATAACAATGGCTATGATTATTTTAGAAGTCAGAATAAATCTCCGTATTCATAGGTAGTAATAACCGTTAAGTAGAAAATTACCTATATCTTGCCGGCAGGAACCCTTCTTGTAAATATGGTTTTTCTTTTAATGTGAGAACATTATGAAATATCTGTCAACTGAAGAACAGATGAGAAAAATCGCTCAAAATCCCACTCCTTAGAGCACCCCTGAGCATTTTATAAAATTTCTCCTAGCCTATTTTTCTGATGTGTTTCTATTTTAAAGTTATCCTTTATCTACAATTGAATTACAGTAGTCTCTTTTACATTATACCCTTCCCACACTACTATGAAACCATCAAAAGTATTTCAAACGGTTAAAAATTTTTATCAACTTGTTTCAAGTGAGCAGTTTTCAATTTGGCTGTATATTAGAACTTTCAGGGAAATTCTTTTAAACGCAAGTTTGAGGCAACTCCAAACTTATTAAATAAAAATCTTTGGCTGTGGAACCGCCATCAGCATTTTCTCATACAGTTCCAAGTGATTCTAATATGCAGCCACATTTGAGAACCACCGATACCACCAGGGAACATGTAAATGATGTCCTTTATTTGTATGTGAAATAGCATTGATAGGACCATCAAAGTGCACATAATACCTTTTTCTTATATCCCAGAGTACTTTAAGGTAGACTTGCGGAAGTGGCATTACCAATTCAGGCATCATAAGTTATGCCATGACCTTTTGCAAATAGCGCCAAGTGGCTTTAAATGAGGTGTTTCGGTTTACGCTCTCGCCAGTAGTGTATAAGCAAGAAGCACCCTTTAGAGTCAGGGTGAAGTGCACGGACTGATGAATGCATTAGATAAAGGAAAAAACACCCTCCAGTGGTGACTTTACCTTGCAGTTCTAGGACTGTTGGTAAGATCAAATGCTTATGCACATACTTGTCCATTCCTTCGTTTTATGGATTGGAGCTCCTCTGCTCATATCCTTTGACCACAATGCTCTAAGCTCATTATTTTTTTTCCTTATTGTTTTTATAATCTCTGCATATAATCCCTCTAGAACGTTAACGACAGATTTTCTCCAATGTCTCGTAGGTTTTGGGTTTCCTATGCAGACACATAAAACTTCATGTAGTCAATTATGCCCATCTTTCCTTTGTAATTTATTTTACAGCTTCTAACACTGAAGAGTCATGTCTCTGAGGTGGACTGAAATGTTAGATTTGAATTTTTATAATTGTTCCCCAATGGTATGACTTTTCCTGTTAAAATCTTCCATCCTGTCTGCATCTTCCTTAGAATTTCCCATCATGTCTGTGTCTTCCTTAATATAAACACAACTAGCCCATCACATGTCCAATAAACATTTATCATGTTTAATGGCTTCCTCCGGCCCACAGCGAAGAGCAGCGTTCCCTCGTCCGTTACTGCTTTTCTGATTCATCCTCCCACCCCTTTCCTGCTGAAAAGACTCTGGCCCTGCTCATTGGAAATTCCTTGATCAGCAGAATGTCAACAGAAGTCAGCTCAGCGTTCTGCTGGCTCTGGGAAAATTTTTACCTTTAAATGTTTGATAAAGGAAATGTCTAAAATTAACTTCACCAACCGAAACTGTTAAGATTGGCATTCATACCACGGGACAAATGTCCACTTAATGGAGCTTTCTTCTCTCCTGGCTCTTTCTCCTCTTCCCTTGCTCAGTGGAAGGTGTCTCCTCTGATTAGAAGTGCCACCACATAAAGATATTTAATGAACATCCCTCCTTCACCCTAAAACACGAGTTTTGTGAAATTCAAGTATCATAGTTACTTGGGGTGGCATGGTATTGCAGCCACAACAGTCTGGTAGAATTACAAAGGAAAAAAAAAAACTTTGCAAAAGGCCTACTTGCTACGTAGGATCCTTCGTGAAAACAATATATTTGAGGAAGGAAACACAAATACGAAGACAGGTGAATGGAGGATCTTTCCCTCCCCCAAACTGGCAGACACCTAAGGGTCAGGCAGGAGGCCTAAGAGAAATTTATGCACCTGGTTCTTGTTTCCATTTCACCCTCCGGGGCCCAGGATTCAGGAGAGACAGAGTGGGGAGCGGGAACTGCAGAAATGCTGATGTTTGCTACAAGCCTTATTAACACGCTTCCATACAGAATAAAACAGTAAAATAAAGGTAAGAATGGCTAGGATCGATGCAGATGTAAAGAGAGAATAACTAATGTGGCTTCAGGCTAATGGTTTTGGAAATCTATAAAATTAGACACACATACATATTAATAAATTCCAAAAGTAATGCCACTAATACATTATATATGTATTACCTTTGATTTACAGAAATAAACATCTTCCTTAGGGAAAAAAATGTGAATTTTGAAGACCCAAATGTATCTTTAGACAAAACGAGATTTCCTGTACATTATTTTATAGCAATACCAATGTTCCAACAGGCACACAGAGACCCTTCAGACAACAGCTCCAATAAAAAAGGGGGGGGGGGAGGACAATATGTAAATGTAATCGGGGTGAAAAGGAAAGGAATTTGTGAGCCAAGGTAATAAGTCAAGAAAAAAATTTTTTAAACTGAAGCCCTATTTAATCAACTAACGATATGGTAACTGATTAAACAGTTGCTAAAATTATAGAGAACTATCTATTTTTATGTAACAATAAGAGAACTGTTTTTCATTTTTTTTTTAATGTTTAAAAAACGCAAAACGTGGAATATCATGGCTTCTGGCCATCTGGCGAACGTCTTATTTAAATGAGAACAATTCCAATCCACTCATTTGACCTGAATGAATATTCTCGAGGTTTTAAAGCTTCCAGGAAATAGTTCCTCGATGCACCTGCCACCTAATTCCATGAAATCGATATCGCACTTAAGCTAAGTCAGGAAATCTTAGGTGATGAATTAAACTAGGACTGTGGCTTCATGAGCTGCTAGCAGAGAAAATATAGCAGTGAAGCTGAAAATTATTATAGTTAAACAGGTTGACCGCTTTGGGGAGGGGGGTATTCTAAGGAACCGTTAGCACAATGAATAGCAGCATATCATGTGAGGGTAACAATAACCACCTTAACATGTGATCTAGTACCTTGCTGTTCCTGGGTGTCAGTTTATCAGCAATGAAACAACATTCGTTCTGGCTGTGCCTGAAATGAACCTCCTGGGAGTGTGGGAGACAGCTGTCCGTCAACACAAAAAGGAAAGCTGATAAGATTGATTCAAACTTCATTCAAAGAGAAAAGAAAACAAGTATTTGCTGAAATCCAGATTATGTTCCTATGTAAGCGGAACACAAAAATCCACCCTATTTTCAGTTCCCAGCACCATGTTATATAGCAGGGGTTGGGGGGGACGTCCAGCCTGCGGGCCATATACGGTCCGAGAAATCATTTGGTCTGGCCTTCCCAAGGCACCTGCAGGCGGGACTCGAAATCCAATACGCCTAGGAGTTTTCATAAGCAGCATGCATTTATATGAAGTGAACTGTATGAAGCGAATGATGTTATAAATATCCAAATGGGCCTTGGATCCAAATATCCAAGTTTCCCGCCCCTGTTATACATGAAAGGCAGAGGTAAGCTGAGGTTCCACAGAGAAAGGTTTCACAGACATAGACATATATTTTTAAAAGCTTTCCTAAACAGAAGACCCCTGGTATTGGTCTTCAAATGCTACCTCTCCCCAATAATTCCTAAAATCTTAATATTGACTTCCATATACTGATCCTTATAGTTGCTTAGGATTCAAATGTGGGGTATCATGACTTTATTTTCAACACAGAGAAAGAACAAAGAGATACAACTGGAAATTTTAAGCCTGGTCAATCCCTTACATGGTAAATATTTGATGATCCTAAAATTGTTCCTTTTGTCACTTGGCTTGATAAACTGAGTTTTAAGAAAACTCGGGAAATTTTCAAAACAAACATATGCTGGAATAGCCTCTTCCTGTGTCTCTCATTTCCTCCTTGGTTTGTTCATGCCTTCTACTAATGGGCATTCTGAATTTTCTTTTATTTTTCCCCCTTTGGGACACCCCGCACCTCAACTCTTAACATTTTCCTGTTGCCTAACATTTTTCTGTGATAGAAAGACTGAGCTTTGGAATCAGCCAGACCCCGGCTCAAATATCAGATCTTCTCCTTATTCTAAAGCTGTGTGATAGTAACAAGACACCTCGCGTCTCTTAGCATCCATTTCCTCATCTGTAGAATGAAGAAACAACACCCACTTCTTAATGTGACTGTGTGGATTAAACATTCTAAAAAAGAGCAACGGCTTGGCTCAGTGCCTCACGCTTACCGGTTACTGGAGAAATGTTCATTTCCTGCCCTTCTGCCAAAATGACATTCAACGGACAGGTCTAAAGATATTTACAGACACACACATCTATGTTTCTTTGTTTCCGTGATTTAACTGTATTCTACCCCTGGACCTAATAAACTTCCTTTGTGTTCAACACACACCAAGCTTTTCATTACCCCACAGGAAAATAACTAGAATAATGTTACATAAATAAATAACAGCCAAAAGAGGCATCGCGTTGCTGAAGGACATGTTCAAAATTGAAGGCGCTCTAGCATATTCTCTGTAAAATCTTAAAATGCCCGAGCAGTTTAAAGAGAAGGAGAGGCAGTAACAGGCCTTCACGGTGCAACCCAATGTGCTTCTTAGTAAAACGGGGCTAGAATAATGACGTCCTCTCTGTGACGATAAAGCAAAACGTTCTCAGGGAAAGGTCGCTCATCACCCTCGAGAATATTTATTCATGTAGGCAGGCTGCTTCGCTTCAAGGAGCCCCAAGCAAAAGGGTGGCAAGCAGACATGACTTCAGCAAGAAAGACCATGGAGATGCAGTCAGCATCCACAGAGAAGAAGGCTAGAAAGGAAAACAAGACATTTCTAGCTAACACTGGGACAGGACTTTCACGTGTAAATAAACGTGCAGTCACTATACGGCCCCAGTTTACGCAGACTGATTCAGACAGAGAAGTGAGCAAGCGCACTAAGGCCTCCCAAATGTTCCCTTTCCAACAAAGCACACCCTCTCTGTGTTGATGCCCGTCCGCCCTGTCACACGGATGAAACAGAAAGAATGTCTGTGAGCGACATCCGTCTGGGAATCACCCTGGTCACCTTCTACCCAGTCATTCAGATCACACCGCCTGGCCTTCAGGGTCCGGCTGCGTTCTCAAGCCCACTGAGCAGGAACAGGGGGGTGAGTGACAGCTGTGTGGGGTTCCACACAGGGAGACCCTGCAGGTCCGTTTTCCCCCGACGTCCCTGGCCGGTACCTACCCGGAAGGAAGGAATGGAACCACGCCAATGCAATCCCAGCCACGCCTGCTAGTTCAAGCGTTCGGTTCAGCATCACCTCCTGACCAACACGAAAGCAGCTGACGCTCTACTATAATCATCATGGAAAGGTGTCCCAAATCCTTCATTCGAGGAAGAGCCTTCATACACACCAACGCTGTCTCCAAGCCATGCCGGGGTCTGAAACCAGACTGGAAAATATTACATATGTGTATATATAGTAACACTCCACAATCCACTCTTCTGCTATGTCATACTTATTTACAGCTGTGTAACCCATCCTATGTACATAGAAACACGGTGCCTTCTCGGGGTGAAAATAGGAACATTCAAGGAAAGCTCCTCTCCACAGGAGGAGGCACATGGGAAGCACAGGAAGGCCGGGAGCTGCCTGGGAAGGGAGTGGAGGCGGTCCCAAATGGGACATACTGTGTCCTGAAGGGAAGAGAGAAAATACAGTGTTGGTTTCCAGGGCTCATCTTCGGCACGTGGAGGCAGGGTCTAACTATTCCCATGGGACTTCAAAAGAAAAAAAGAAAACCCTGGGCGTTGTGGGAAGGCCATGCCAGGTTAACCCTTGAAGCCATGCTGGAGTACCAAACGTGCCTTTTCCTGGAGCCCGCTGTGCCACACCACGCTCCTATTTCCTAACCAACACGACTGCGTATCAGACTCCGCTGCCCGCGGAGCTCCAGGCCCACAGCCCTCGCTCACCATGCAGACGGGGCCGGGGACCTCTGACTGAATAACAATGGCAAGAGGTAGGAATAATAAAAAAGAAATGATCAATGGAGCCCCAAGAAGTATTATCTGTTAAAGGGCAAGAACAAATGAACTTAAAATATATCCATTTTCCTTCTAACAAATAGGCTTTTTAGAGACAAGGTGATAGACATTTTATAGAGTTTTCAGATTTGAACTAGAGAATTCACTCTTTTTACCTTCTTGAGGCCTTTATTACAAGATTAAAGACGATACATTTCCTTTTTGACGTCCCCTTTCTCCTAAACTAATACAATACTACAAAAAAGGGAAACTGTCAACCCAAGCACAGAATTTTTACTACGGTTCTGTATTTCCAGAATGTGGCTAAAATAAAATGAAACGGGTTACATCACTACAGCATTATTTTCTGTGTTCTTAGCCCAAATGTTTATTTGCTTCAAGTAATGGCTATCTCTAAGACTGCTTGTCATCTGTACTTTCACTTAAGGTTAACATAATTCTGTCGTCTAGTGTCCCTTTCTCTTGCTCTCCTGGCCAGACTCCTCCAATTCTTGTCAGTTATACTGTCTGTAATAAAATAAGAGCCTGGTAATGTCGCCTGGTAAGCTGCCTCCTCTACACACCCTGTGTGTGCTATGGTTTCTAAGTCAATTATTCCACAGATGCCAAATATCCAAAAGCCTGAGATTTGGACCTGAGATTTCTACTACATATAAGACTCACTATGTTTTTCTGGACATTCTCCACTAACTTCATTGCATCTCATAAAATATGACCCATCTCCCATAAGGAAAATGCAAAGAATGAATAGGTCACCTAGGCTAAGGACTCAGAAAATATTGTACTTAAAGGAATAGATCACTCAGTAGCTTAGCTTAAATTTACAGTCCACTGGATGCTTCGTGATATACAATGTGCTTCCTTCTTAAGTTTTAAGTCCTCATGTTGGACATATTGACCCTCTATTGCATAACCTAAGGGTCTGACCAAGGACAGTAATGTAAGAGTCGTCTCCTCAAACCATCACTAATGCAGATGTTGGCTAAAGATGTTTGTAATTAATACACGTTCAACTGAATAAACATTTACCGAGAGTCCACTATGATCTAGGAACTAGACAATGTATACAAACATGAGTATGTCATGTTTGAGTATGTCATATGTCACTCGCTATTTTGGAATTCAGAGTTAAGACATATAAACCAAAAGAACTATGATAAAGAAACAGTGAAAACCTCCCTTGGAATATGAAAGAAGGAACCAGATTTACACCTGGAAATTGTGGGGAAACTTTCCCAGGGGACATGACAATCTGCATTTAAATGATAGAGATATTAAAGGGGGGCAGTGATGGTAATACCCCACAGACACTAAGACATTTGCATAAATGTAATTTATAAGAATCTTGGAAATCAGATCACTACTCAAAAGTAAAATATATTCTAACCTACATTTAGTTTAATAGACAGCAAAACTAGTTCAGTATGATGGAAAACTCCAAGTATACTGTGAACGCACAATAAATATTACACAAGCCAAAAATGTGAGAACCTTCATGACAGAGCACGCAAATAGTGACATAAATTTTCCAAGTAATTAACCGTTGCCTACACATTGAAATATAGCCTCCTCGGAGATAGCAAAGTGATTTTGTTCACTAGTCTATCCTCCGAAAATTCGTTCTGTGTATGTGAAGCTTCATAATCAAATTTCAGACAAAATTTGGATGATAGTAAAACTACACAGGACTCTGAAACACATCTTTCCCCCCCCAAAAAAAAAACCATACCAATTAGGTAATTAGCAGGAGGTATTGTCAGGATACTACAAGTTAACATATCCAAGTCTGGAAGACGAGAAAGCAGAAGAAATATTGCATCAATAGTGGACATTCAAAAGGCTGAAGTGGCCTAAGCATGAGAGCTAGCTAGAGAAATACACCTTCTGAGTTACAATTAAGGTCCTCCCCAAAGCTTCGCACTTAATGAAAAATAATTTACTCACTGGTATATTGTAACTCAGGAAAGTACCTGACACTAGAGTCCCAACATTATTAGTCCTTAGTAGATATCATATTAAAAACAACTTGGGCTCTGATTCATCAAGGAACCATGGTTTTAAATCTTATCACTGAATCTGAGCCAAGAATCAAAACTAACTAGAATCCCTTTCCAGCTTCTCAGGAAATTTTAGATAAAAAATAATTACTAAACAATAGTATATACTTCTTTTTAAAAATATGTATTTTTTATTGATTTCAGAGAGGAAGGGAGAGGGAGAGAGAAAGAGAAACATCAATGATGAGAGAGAATCATCGATCGGCTGCCTCCTGTACATCCCGCATTGGAGATTGAGCCCACAATCCAGGCATGTGCCCTGACCAGGAATGAACCATGACCTCCTGGTTCATAGGTCAATGATCAACCATTGAGCCATGCTGGCCGGACAGGATTACTTCTAATTGAATTATCAACCTTCTGGCTCATTGTGCCAAACTATTACTGTGGAATATCTTTGAATACAAATTTGACTCAACAACCCATTCAATCTTGATTAATTTCACTAAATTCCTAATAATATGGCAAACAGTAAAATCTCATAAATCAAATATCTGAAAATTGGCAGCAGATTTTTCAAATTATTTTATCTTCATAAGAGCCTTATAATGTGGATAAACAGTTATAATTTTCCCAATTTTGCTGGAAAGACCAAAAAAAGACTGAGTGACTTATCCAGGATTATACACTATGTTACACACAAAGCAGAGCTAGAATTCAAATTTTCATTTACTCAATCAGAAAATACCATCAACGTACTAAAGGAGGGACACATAGAGAAGAGAAGGATCAATGAGACAGAAACTACTATTAAGGAAATTGCTGTCTTATTATAACAAGAGAAAAGATGAGAGAGTTTACTAGATACTACAATAAAGGAACACACATATTGTGTTATAATGGAATAGCAAGGGTAAAAGGATGAGTTAAAGCTAGCATTAAAGAATTCTTTACTGAGGAGGTGTTACATGACACCTGAATTGGGTTTTGGAGGTACGGAGTGTGAGACAAGAAATGGTGAAGGTCATTACAGGCTGAGCAGAGTGAGAAATATGTGAAATACCTGCATAAAATCAAGCAGACAGGTGTTGTTTTTTTTTCAAATGTCAAAAATGATAATACATATTTAACCTAACTCAAGCCCAAACATGAATTTCATTTACAAATATATACAGAAAAGGCTGCAAGTTGTTCCCCAATAACTGCCTTTCCCTACAGTTAAGACTCCCACGTTTTAGCTGGGAACATGGCTCCTGTGATAGACTATTCTCCAGCTTTGCATTCAGTTGAGTGCAGCTCTGCATCTGACCAATGCGGCATGAAGAAGGCTGATGCGCTCAACTTTCAGAACATATCGAAGGGCGGCTATGCCCCTTCTTCCAGCTGCTGCTGCTCAGGACACACATTTGGTGGCAAGTTACATTAGACCATGGGAATGAGGAAGAAAATCCTAAGAATAACAGAGCAAGCAGACAGAAGGAGGACACTGGCTCCCTGGATATCTTGATATAGCAAGGCTATCTCACCATTCCTTGGACTATCGACCTTGAGACTGTGCTATGAGATAGGAACTTTTTTTTTTTAAATATATTTTATTGATATTTTACAGAGAGGAAGGGAGAGGGATAGAGAGCTAGAAACATCGATGAGAGAGAAACATCAATCAGCTGCCTCCTGCACACCTCCCACTGGGGATGTGCCCGCAACCAAGGTACATGCCCTTGACCGGAATCGAACCCGGGACCCTTCAGTCCACAGGCCGACGCTCTATCTACTGAGCCAAACCGGTTTCGGCGAGATAGGAACTTTTATTGAATTTAACCACTTATTTGGGGACTCCATTATATCCATGCAAACATGAACACTAGTTTATACAAATAGGCTATGTTACAAAGTAAATACAAATTAAAAGTAGTTTCTTGGTTCTCCATTCTCAAAACCTGAGAAAATAATTGGAAAATACGTAAATTAATTGCAAAGCATTTAATATCATCAGTAATATAGAATTGTACTAGACTTTCAAATGTATTTTTAAATTTTAATCTGTATAACCACCCTAGGTAGTAGAATGATCAGAGATCAATATTATTATAAGTGAACAGTAAGACAAGATATCATGAATTCATTATAAAAGTATTTGATAACTCCATATTTTATTGGGTTGAACCTCATTTAGTCCATAAAATTATCATTACATATGTTTCAAACTATATTAATGTATTAGAGATCCACTTATAAAGAAAAGCCAAATAAGTTATTAATGCCAGAAGAATCAATAAATGAAAACTAGACTTTTGCTGTAAGTCCACATTAGTTGACAACGTTTTCATTTACCCATTGGACATCTCAGACCACTCAATTTTATTGTGATTACAGCTAAATATTTAATTGTTATCCATTTTATGTTTTATGGAGAACAGGGGGAAATTCAACAAGTAAACATAACCATATTCTCACAGTGTGAGGGAAGAAGCAGAATGGGCTGCAAGAGACCAAAGGGGAACTTCTGAAAAGAGAACTATGGGTGCTGAATGACCTGTCTGTACCAAATTGTCTGCAGGCAAATCGATTTGCCTTTGCTTCACGTATTACCTCATATTACAGGCATTCCAAAGAGTAAGTGGAATAAGCATATTTAATCAAATGACCTAAGGCATTGCCCCTTACCGAGCTCACTGGCTCTCTCCATCAGCCCCTAGAGGCAGGAATGTAAGGTGGTCACAACGCTTCCCCTATTCTCACTGCCCTTGTCTGGGCAAGGTCTGGATGGCAGCGAGAAGCCAATGAGGTCAGAATCAAGAATATCAGCACACCATCTGACATATACATTACAGTATCATCTCTATTGCACCCCTAATTCCTGCCAACAGTATAAAAATATGTTCTACTGAAGGCAAATACTAGTAAATCAGGTAACAGGGTGACCAGATCAATGAAAACTCATCTCTTCAGGAAAATCAAATGAGAGACATGCCCCTTCTAATAGCACCTTAGAATTGGAGATTTATCGTTTTTTTCATATGGCCTGGCCTTTACTTACTACTGGGCGTTTGTACTTTCTTTTCTAATTGTAAAATGATCAGTCTCTTCGAAGTTTAAAGATGAATTAAACATTTACTAGTTCTATTATGGTGGGCAACTCATCTTCTCTAAGCCTTAGCTTAGTGATATCCTATATAATAAAAGGGTAATAGGCAAATTGTCCCCTCAACTGGGAGTTTGACCAGGGGGCAGGGCCAGCTCACCAACCGCCTGGGGCCCATCCCCATGGCCGGCCCTGCCCCTGATCTGCGCCAGACCCCACCTGTGCACAAATTTGTGCACTGGGCCTCTAGAGTAAAATAGAAGTTTAAGACTATACGATTATCAAAGGCCTTACCAGAAACAGAATGTGGTAGTTCTGACTTAAACTTCATTCACATCTCAGGTTGCATCCTAAAGTAGTAGAGGCTGCCCTGAATGTCTTCTGTTTTTAAGGAAGCTTGCATTTTCAAATAATTCTCAAAAGCATGTCTTGAAATTGGGATAGTCATGACACCAGCAAATGCCTCCTTGTATAATCTCCTCCTGACCTTTCCAGAGGGTGTGATTCCTCAGCCATGAGGAATTATTCAGCCCACTACTCTCTTACCATGAGAAACACTTCTAATAAAGGTATAAAGGTTAGGAATTGCTTCGGGGACCAGGTGGTTGAAAACTGGAGAAGACTGGATTTAACACTGAGATAACTATCTGCTCCTACTCAAAATTCCACAGGCACTGTTTCACAATTCCTTATGAGAAAGGATAAGGATGCACCACTATATCTAATATACATGCTAAATTCATAAAACTTTGAAAATTAAAAGTTACAAGTGGCTGGCTCAAAAGAATGGTGTCTTAAAAAAAAAGCAAATTCTAAAATTTGAAAATCAAGTTAGCATTTCCAATATTAAGGATGGATAAAAGAGGTGAGCAGTAAAACCCATTCTAAGTAATTCCAAATAGTGCTTTCTGTGTTCCCGATTCGGCACTTTCCTTGTTGGGGTAGAAACAAAGGGGGATTTCAAAGTGCTCTTTGCTAATCCTAAAACTTTAGAATGTAAAATTTGAGCCATTATTGAAACTACCCCAGTAGCAACCACTTGTTTTAATAAATCTTCTTCAATAAACACACATTAAGCAACAAATTGAATAATCATCATTGTGCACCCAGCCAGAGTGGCTCAGTGGTTGAGCATAGACCTATGAGCCAGGAGGTCATGGTTTGATTCCCTGTGAGGGTACATGCTGGAGGCTAATTCCAGCAGGTCATAAATGCAAGAAGTTCATCAAAAGGTTGATGAACCTTGGGGCTTCAGCAGGGCTGAAGATTTGCATGTTATTGCCTGCTGCCAGACACCTGAGGGCAGTTCCCCCAACCTGATAATCTTTTACTGTTCACCAAACCTTACCTTTGATATGTATATCTGCTTTGCCATAGGGCAAAATGTGGAAATAAAAAGCCATGGGTCCAGAGATTCAGAGTACTTAGTTACTAGAGCTAAGCCTCCTCTGGCTCCCCCAAAAATGACTTCCAAATTCATATTTCTTCTGTAGCCTCTTCATCAATTTATGCACAGTCCCTTTTCCAGATTCCTGAACCCTAGTAGATGCTGATAAAGACCCCGACATTTATGGCGCCCTAAGACAAGGACATCTGGAGAAGAAGATTTCGCCTGAGTGAAGAAAGAAGGATTCACCGGTGAAGGTGAGGAATTCGGTGAGATTAACTGTGCATAAAGCCTGTACAAAGCCTAGGAAATTGCAAGCCTAGGTGAGTGGGAACGTCTTTTGTTTCAATGCAGCCTATAATGGGGAAGAAATCGGCTCAAAGGCAAAAATATCATTGTGAATTTTTAGCTTGTATGCTCAAGCATAAAAATATTGAAATATCAAAAGGCACTTTCTTAAATCAGGCTCAAGGAAAAAGAGTGCCGTTGTCATCTTTAACTATGTGGTTCTTGTTCAAATTGCTAAATGCCAAATTAGTATTGGGGATCAAAAATCTGTAATACCTAAGGCCCCGCCGGATCCACCACTTCTGGTGTCCAGAGGTTCAACCACAGCTAGAGAGGGTGGAGCCATCAGCTCTCTCGCTGAGGAACTCTCTGATGCTTTGTTTAGAAAAAATTACCATATGATGCCTTGGGGCAGGCAGAGTTTAGCAACAATAATAATAAAGGGTAGTCAATGATGTTATCTGTTGAATGTAGTTTTTTTCTGTCATTTTTGTTTGGTTTAATGTATTTATTGTTAGTCTATTAAGCATGCCTTTAATTTAATTGGGAAAAGAAACTCGGCCAATCCATTTACTAAATTTCCCCAAAGCAAACAAGGTGTGGGTGTGGAGAGACATGTGGTTATCCTCTAAAATGGACACCCACTCTCAAGAATACTATTAGAAACATCTCATTTCCACCATGTTTTTTCCTGATTCGTCATTTAAAAGTTTTGCAAAATTTAGGAATGCGTCTAGGATTTCTGTACTCGTAAGGAGAGAAAGCTAGCTTAAAACAAAAGAATGCACCATCTGATGTTGGACAAGGTTTTGGGCTAAACTTAATCTCTTTACAGATACTACAGAATAAACCTAAGGCTGTTTTTTCCTCAAAAAGATGACGGAGATGACCCAAAGAAATAATACAGGCAGGTTCTAAGCAACAAAATTGATATTTCTATAATAAAGGGCAGTTTTTAAATAATAATGAACCGCATTCCTAAGTTAACATTAAGGCCAGCAGAAAGTCAGTAAATTATCTCTGTTGCAAAATAAATGCCTTGGATAATAATAATTGGCTTTAAAATCTCAAAATTGTTGAAACATAGATAAATAATATATTAATTATAAAGGTCTAAGTAGCCTGGGAAAACTATTTTCACTCCTTGTTGAAGGGGCTTGTCCCCCAGCAGCGGCTTCTAAGGAAGAATGTGGCTCTTTTACATCTAAATAGACCAGGCTTGCTTCCAAAGCCATTGGCAACTTAAAACTGTGAAGTTTGCTGAATTAAATAATAAAATTTATTAAATATCTAGGTATTTTGAAATGACAAAATACTGAAATATTAATCTGAATTTGCCTCATCAAAAATCGGGAGGATAGAATTGAATCTATTAATTAAATATGTCTTGTATTTTTAAAAATACAAAGTTATTACTAATCTGAGAAATGTTAAATATTTAACTTGCCACCTAAAATTTAAGGCTTCTAAGAGTTTGAAGTTCAAATTAAGTTGGGAGAAATTATATAGTTGCAGTAAGAAAATGCATAAAGTATAGAAATTTATTTTTGAGGAAATAATTCTTGTATTTTTCTCTAGAGAAATTAGTAGTTCAAAATATGTTGTTTATTGGTCTAATTAAAAAGAGAGGATTAATTCTATGGTCTGAACCAAATTTTTAATATAAAAATACAGTTTAAATTTAATATCTTTTAGAATAATTATAAAAAGTATATAATATAATCTTTAGGATATACACTGAGTGGCCAGATTATTACGATCTCTAAACACATAATAATCTGGCCACTCAGTGTCTTATATCCTATATAATAAAAGGCTAATATGCAAATTGTCCCCTCCACCAGGAATTTGACCAGCAGGCAGGCCGGCCAACCGCCCATGTCCCCTCCCCCTGGCCAGGCTGGCCAGATCCCACCCATGCACGAATTCATGCACTGGGCCTCTAATACACACACACACACACACACACACACACACACACACACACTGAGTGGCCAGATCATCTTGCCAAGTTAAATTTCAAGACTTTAATTGAGAGATAATTTTTGAACACTCCAAGGGCTCCAAGGGGTGATTCAAGAATTTATTCTCTCTTCTTAAATATTTTTTAATTAAGCCAATTTAATATACTTGAAATCACATGGAAAGCTTTATCGAATAAAAATTAATAACTATATTTTACTTATATACATATATATTTTAAATGTTATAAAGATTTCAACCTCTAAGGGAGGGCAAAACAAAGTTGCTAAATATTTCTTAAGTAAAGGCGAAATTTTCAGCAGCGCAATTTTAAAAACAAAAGCAAACAAAAGCCCTGGCAGCCTGCACTTCAAATAGGCTGGTGGGATGGGACGTCATCTGTACTTCATAAATCAAATGTGTAAGTTTACTAAATTTGCTTTTTCAATAAAGATGCCTACTTTAATTACTTAATAAATCAGTTTTTTTAAATACAACCAAGGTCTCATATAATTTCAGTTAAATGAGAAGCCAATGTTTTTATAGGCAGTTGGCTTTAACAAAGGCCAATGTAAAAATTTGCTTTGGCTCAGTGGATAGAGCATTGGCCTTCAGACTGAAAGGTCCCAGGTTTGATTCCGGTCAAGGGCATGTACCTTGGTTGTGGACACATCCCCAGTAGAAGGTGTGCAGGAGGCAGCTGATTGATGTTTCTCTTCGATGTTTCTAACTCTCTATCCCTCTCCCTTCCTCTCTGTAAAAAATCAATAAAATATATTTTTTTAAAAAAAATTTGCTTTCCTGAGACCTCCCATGATCCCTCTGTGTATGCAAATGAGTACTAGCCAAAAATAATGCTGTTTGGAGAAATTTTAAAATTTTGAAATCTCTTCCACTACTATTTACAGGGTAAACTGAAGGTTATTATTCAAGCATTAAATCTGGTCATTAGTAGTCACCGTAAGTAGAAAGAGAGTCACTTAATATGTAGGCATTGCAGTATCAATCAGCATCTGAAGAGTAACCATGTAGGTTGCTTGGTGTAACAAAAACAAAAAAAGAAAGAAAGAAAAAGATTTTTAAAAGAAACTTTCTAAAAATGGCCTAGAAATTACTCTGGAAAGAAATAAAGGGAGGTTTCCTTCAAACACCTGGAGAACTGTAATTAAAAGTCAATGTTATTAGGCTTCAAAAAGAAAAGTAAATAATTTGCATTTTGCCTCCTTAAACAAAGCTTATGTAGGTATACTCAAAGACTGCTAGCAGAAATTCAGTTAGTATCATTAAGTTAGAAAATAAGCCTTATTTCAAATTCATTTAAATTCGCAAATTAAAATAAGTGAATATTCAGGGGAACTTAGTTGTACTAGGCAGGAACCTATTCCTGGAGCATTAACTAATTTTTTACTGATGGTTCATCTCATAGTAAAAGCTGATTATCATGCAATGAATTCAGACCAGTCATATTTCTGCACAAAGAATTGAATTAAAAGCTACCAAGGCTGCACTGCAAGGTTTCCAAAAGCCTCTTAATATTATTTAAAACAAAAAAGGGGGGATAGTGGAATAATCTCCTGTAAGTAAATTACATCAAGCCTTAATTATCTTAAAGTTTTTCACTTTGAAATTTTTTCACTTGTAATGCTGATGGCAAGACACACATGGTGTCAGAATAAGCCAAAGGAAAATGACTTGGAAAAAAGAAAAGATCCCAAATCTAGTTTATAGAAAGGATTCCTTTATTAACCTTTGGTCAAGAATATGCTTATATATTTCCAGAAAAATCCTCCAAGCCCATTGTGTGGATTCCTGCAACAATGGATCTGAGAGGGGAACTGACCAGACTACTCCAGCCACAGACAGCAGTAGCCCCAAGCAACACACTGACAAGACAGAGGAGAAACAGTCCAGAGATGGGGGATGGTGAAGATGCTTTTCCATGCTAGCACTCAGCAGCTGTGTGTCGCTACAGGTTGCCCACAACCAAACCAAAGAAGGTTGGACCAGCAAATGGCATCTCACCATTTCTCCACCATCCAGAACTAGAGTATCATTTGCTGTCATGTCACAGGGGACAGTGACTGGGAAGGGAGCCCATAAAAAACTGTTGGACTTTGGAAAGGGGACCACAGAACTGTTGGCCCAGAAAGGAGCTTACTGCAGACTGATTCCTTGGATGCCTGGCAGCAATTTAAAAGGACATGATAGAACTCTATCCTTTCCAGTGAATTTAAAAATCTTAAAAGGACCTGAGCTCTGCGAATGACATACATTCTTGTTAAATTTATTAAGTCAAAGAAGGGGGATATACTGAAGGCTAATTCCAGCAGGTCATAAATGCAAGAAGTTCATCAAAAGGTTGATGAACCTTGGGGCTTCAGCAGGGCTGAAGATCTGCATGTTGTTGCCTGCTGCCAGACACCTGAGTGCAGTTCCCCCCACCTGATAATCTTTTACTGTTTACCAAACCTTACCTTTGATATGTATATCTGCTTTGCCATAGGGCAAAATGTAGAAATAAAAAGCCATGGGTCCAGAGATTCAGAGAACTTAGTTACTAGAATTAAGCCTCCTCTAGCTCCCCCAAAATGCCTTTCAAATTCATGTGTCTTCTCTAGCCTCTTTATTAATTTATGCACAGCCCCCATTCCAGATTTCTTGAACCCTAGTAGATGCTGGGAAAGACCCTGGCAGGCGCATGCCCGGGTTGCGGGCTTGGTCCCCAGTGGAGACATGCAGGAGGCAGCTGATCCATGATTCTCATCATTGATGTTTCTCTCTCTCTCCCCCCTCTTCCTTCCTCTCTGAAATCAATAATATATATATATATATATATATATATATATATATTTTTTTTTTTTTTTTTTTTTAAATAATCATTGTGCAAATTGTATTTCATGCAGATATGCCACGGAAGAACTGTCATGAATTCAGTCCAGCTGCAGTGGCCTAGAGTAACGTGCTCTGCCTGGAAATTTTACACCTGTCTTCTGTAAAAATAAAAGAGAGGGAGTTTTTATATCTCCTGGTGGAAATACAATGGGTGGTGAGATGAGGAAGGAGGGTTAGTGGTTATGATACAGATTACCAACAGTAAAGTATATCTGATTATGCTCTGCTTAAAAACATGTCCTTAGAAATGCAGTGATGCTGCTTCTAAAATTATACTCACTTATTCATTTGGGCCCCCTCTCCTTAGACGGATCTCTTCAAAGGGGAACAAGGTTGCTAAGTTAGTCTCCCCAGCCCCTCCTAAGCATGATTTAGTCATCCCATCTCTTTTCTTTTAGGTGCTTCACAAGTGTAGTCACCAACACCCTCTAAGATTGCCTTTTGGACTATCTACATCAGAGGTTCCCAACGTGGGGCACACTCCTTCACAGGGGGGCAATATGATTTTTAACAGGGGCAATTCAATAATGAGTGATTAACAGTGAATTTTTTGCATGAGGTTCTAGGGGCCTCATATACAGTATATAAATATATATTGTGACGTATTTATGCATTTCAGTGCTCTATTATATGTTTTGAGACTTTATCTGCTATTTTTTATATCACTTCATATTATTATTTTACCCATGTCTTCGTGATTTCTTCCTCAGGACTTCAACTCTCCTTTGGTTCTTTTCTTTTTCTCTTTCACGGATGCCGTGTTCTTTGGAAACTTGTTTAGACCACGTTAATGGCCTTTTAGGCTTCCTCCACATGACTAGTTCACTTTTTGAAAAATAAGAATTATATGTCATGGGGGCGGGAGGGGGGAGGCACCAGGATTTTAGAGATGCTTAGGTGGGGCATGGCCAAAAAAAGGTTGGGAACCACTGATCTAGCAACTCTGCTTTGACTAGTCACAGTTAGCAAGTTTCCCAGAAACCATTTCCAATCTGTAAGTTCAATATCAACAACAAAACGGTAAGCGTCCTATGAAGCCCTTGGTTCTTCTACTACCCGAGGTATGTTCCCCGCCTCCCAGCATGTCCTTCTAAAACACATGGCGAGAAGTCACATGCCAAGTATGTCCTGCTGCTGCCCAGAGCGTCACTCACAGCCGTCCTGACGTTGGACAGGCACAATAACAGAGTTCATCAAAGGCTTTGCACCCCCCAAATCTACAGGGGTTATGGGAAAACGTTTTCACCCTTGAACCCTATTTACAAGGAGGCTATACACGGAGAGTCTTAACACACCTACATTTGCAGGTTAGCCGGGAAAACTGCTGAAGGGGATGGAATGAAGCAAAACTAAAATCACTTAGGCATGTGGCAATTAAGAGCACACGTTTTCTTAGGCTCACACTACAAGCATTTAAAAAGGTCAAGTGCAACTGCTTCTGAATGAGACATCAAACCCGAGACTGGTCACTTGCCAGCTGGATAAACTGCCTAAGCTTCCCTATCTGTAAAATGGGAAGTGTAATATCATCAGCCCACTTCCAAGATGCTTAAGAGATAATTCACGTACAGTCCTTAACACTGGGTCTAATATAAGTTATTATTATAAAAATGTTAGGTATTCCTTTAATGATCAGCGTGCACTCATGAATGTGGCTGACGCACTGCCCATGGCACCTCAGCATTAAGCCAAACAAATGAATGGAGGCAAAGATGTGGGTTCCTTGGCTTCATGAGCTTACATGTAGGGTGGAAAGACATCACTCCTCGGCATGTTGGAAAATAATAAATTGTATTCAGAATTCAAGAGAGAATTTAGAAATTCTAAATTTAAACATTTTAAAACTAAAAAGGAAAACATTATCCAGCGGGCTGAACACATGATTTCCAGAGAGCGGTGAAAAGACCTCATGAAATGACATGGAAAAGAATGGTCTGCCACCCCGCTGTTCAACCCTCAAACGCCGGGGCCACATTTTGTTAATCCAGCAACTGGTATAGCCTTGAGAACAAAGCATGTGCTTAATACATGTCCATGGGATGAATATGTGTCCACGGAATGAAAGCTTCCACAAACCCCCAGATGGTACACACTGCGCGGAGTAGACACCGTATCTAATGGGCTAACTTCTTGTTATGACATCTATAGCTCCACAACTTTACTTTCTTTGCTCCGATGTCCTTGAATTGGACTACTAAGCACCTGGCAAAGTTCTCTTCCTATACACCTGAGTACCGTGAGCCTGGTCAGACCACAGCCCGCAGATGGAGGAGAGCAGATCCAGGACGGAAGCATACACAGCACCAGAGCAGCCTTCACTTAAGAAAAATGTTAACAGCCCGGCTGGTGTGGCTCGGTGGTTGAGCACCGACCTATGAACCAGGAGGTCATGGTCCCATTCCAGGTCAGGACACATGGTTGGGTTGCAGGTTTGATGCCCAGTAGGGGGCATGCAGGACAATGATTCTCTCTCATCATTGATATTTCTATCTCTTATCTCTCTCTCCCTCTCTGATATCAATAAAAATGTATTTAAAAAAATAAAATAAAATGTTAACAGAAATCACCTAAATTTCAAACAGACTCCTAGTCACTAATTTTCAATTTGATTTTGTGTAGGCCTCTCAAGAGGGGTAGGGTAAGTAGTCCTTAATTGTCCTGACAGCTTGTTCTTAGGAATTATGCACTGTAGCTTTTAGAAAACCTGGCTTAACAAAATGTCATAATTTTTACTCCTCTAAAAACAAATCAACTATAAAAAGAAGTCCCCATGTCAGCATATCAACTGTTTTTCATTTGAATTATGTTGTCAAGTTCAAAACAACGAAGCAAAACTAAAATCATTTAGGCATGTGGCAATTAAGAGAACAAGAGATAAAGATAAAAACACCACTTAGAAAAAAAATCAAATAAAATCACCCCAGTTAAGTGCCTATTCCTCTGCAAAGATTTCCATCTGCATAGCTTCCTTAGAAAAGCTCACACACAATGTAATTTTATATCCATTTCTGCTTCTATTTCTGCACTGAAATATTTAGAGAGAGCTCAGTATTTCTGGAGTAAATTATACCTAGATCTTGATAAAGCTGAAATCACCTAAATTACACCTTTTTGTTCAATTACTTGGAAGAATGGAGAAAGAAAGCTTGACAAAATAAAAATGCTTATTTAAAAATGGCTATTTCATAGCTATAATTGTATACCTTAGTGAATATTGATGCTTTGAGGGTTATATGCACTCACCACAGCTATTTTTAAAAAAGGCTTCAAATAAAATCCAAATCAATTTATGTTATGTGACTATACACAGTATATTTGAACACAAAGCAACCCAACTATTCTATGGGTTTATGTTAGGAATTGCATATGAAAACACATACCGGGACTATATAAAAATGGAAGCTCAGTACAGTATTAAACATATTCTTAGAAGAACACCTTCCAAGATAAATCAAATACTCAATGTTCTAGAAATATTCTCATGGTATGCCATGAATTCTGGAAATGTAAAGTTCCAAATTCTGAATCATGGTTATGAACTGAATTTCGGTATTGCCCTCCCTCCACCTCCAATTCATATGTTGAAGCCTTAGTGTGGCTGTACTGGTAGATGGGGCCTCTATGGAAGTGATTAGGGTGGAATTAAGTCATAAGGATGGGGCCTTGATCTGACAGGAGTCGCCTGCTTATAAGAAGAGGCATCAAAGAGTCAACTCTCTCTGCACTCAAGCACCCGAGAAAGGCCATATGAGGACATAGCGAGAAGGTGGCCATCTGCAAGCCAGGAAGAGAGGTCTCACCAGGAATCTGCCCTGCAGAACCCTGATATGGGACTTCCAACCTCCAGAACTGAGAGAAATAGATCTCCATGCTTAAGCTACCCCGTTTATGGTGTTCTGTTATGGCAGCCTGTGCAGACTAAGCTAATCGCATATGACTTCCATCTGGGAACCAGAAAAAGTCCTGTCCAAAGCAATGACATTAGTGTGAAGCATTCTATGTGCCAAGTGCTTCCTCCCCATTCAGCAACCAAACCTTATAGCCTCTATGGACCAGTGTGATAACTACCAGAAGTGCATGTGAGTGTGTGTGAATACACAACCACCATACACACTCATGACACAGTCCATGAATGCCTCATGGGGCTCTACTTCTGCTTTCCACATCATGGAAAGATAAGGGGAGAAACTTCACCATGAAAGCAAGTTGTCTACTGTGGCTGCAATACCAGATGCCTGAACATAAAGGCCAAAGTGGCCAAAGTCCAGATTGATTAGGGGTGTGCTAAGCAGCTCAAAACTGATCTCTTAGGGTAATGTTTCATATAGCTATTTTTTAACTCAGGAAATGCTTCCACCATAATATATAATCTTATCATCCCCTGAAGCAGTATGTCAATCACACAGTCAATAAAAAACTTCAAGTAAAAAAGTTTGATTTATGACAAATTACATAATTATTTTAAACAAGTAGTGATACCCATGTATAAATTATGAATCTTACAAGTTTCATACCAATTAATTTAAAACTAGTTAATTATGTACAAAAAGCTAATTATTTATGTACAAAAGCATATAATGCCAACCAATGACATATTGACATATTTGGGGAGGAACCAAATGTATATAAAAATGACCTGATTGGAAGTGTAAAAATCTCATCTAATTGTAAGGTATAATTAATGTATGCTTTTGTTGTTCATATCAGAAGCTCTGCATTATGAGAATATCACGCATTTATTCCAATATCATTTGATTAGGAAAAAAGTATCAAACTGGTTTTTTGTAATTATCACCAAACATACAACTGACAATATCTTTCCACTCATAGTTTACTAGTTGCAATCTATTCTTTGGAATATTGCTGGCTATTGGTTAAAAGATGCTACTGAATGCTAACAGTGGTAGTTTTTAAGGAAAAAAAATGGATTTAAAAAGGGGGAGACCATGTTTAAAGAGATCAAATAAAAAGCTAGTGTGTTAATCTAGTTTAGGAATTATAAGTTCTTGAACCTTTTTGTATATAGTGACAAAGAGTAGTCTAGTATCTACCCAAAAAAGCGGCAAAAACCATCATTTGTAAAGACTTATGCCCCCCGATGTCCATTGCAGCAGTATCCACCGTGGCCAAGGCATGGAAACAACCACAGCGTCCTTCAACAGGGGACTGGATAAAGAAGATGTGGTACGCATGTACAATGGAATACCCCTCAGCCATAAGAAAGGATGAAATACTGCCATTTGCAACAACATGGATGGATCTTGAGAATATCATACCAAAACAGGTCAGAAAGAAAAGTCAAGAACCATATAATTTCACTCGTATGTGGGATTCATGAGTAAACAAGACAAACAAAATCTCACAGGCACAGGAGTATTGGTAAGCAGAGGGGTGGAGGGGTGTGGAGGGAGGGGGGTAAGGGTAAAGGAAGTTAAATATATGGCGAAGGAACGTTAGGTGTCTTGACTTTGGATTGCGAACACACAAGGCAATATACAGATGATGTATTATAAGACTGTACACCTGAAACCTATATGGTCTTATTAACCAATGTCACCCCAACCGATTTAATTAACAAGAAGAAATGATAAGAGGAAAGAATGAATGGCAAAGAGTGGGCATACAAAGAAAGAAAGATGTCTTTAGGAAACAGAACTAACACCAGCCATGGTGGTAGAGGAGAAGAGATTTCGGAATTACTCCGATTTCGATTTCTCATCTGAGTAATGACGACAAATCAAGTTTCTGTCAACTAAGAGACAGATTATTCTACAGGTGTGTTTACACACTCGCGTACACACCTACACACACATGAAATATATGCAGATTGCCCCGTTTCTGTTTAGTAACACCACTGCCTCACTCATCCCTCCCCAGGTAGCCGACTGTGCACCCCTTTATGCCCTGAGAGGATCAAATACTAGCACATGGCCGAGATGGCCATGAGAGTTGACACTGTAATTCTAAAATGTCCCAACGTAAACAAACTCAACAGCCATGTCAGTACACAAGGATGAATGCCAACATGGAGTCTGGAGATAAGAACTGATTCCGCAGTAGAAATTACTTGTGCTTTCTGTCTTATCTCTAGACAAAACATTTCAGCAGCGAGAAGGAAGCATCTCCTGTAGCACTAATTAGAAACGTAAATCTCACCGAGACAAATGCCAAGACATTTTATTGTTTGTCACTTGACGTGATAATAGAATTTTCTGACATTTTATTCCCCTAGAAAAATGCAGCATCTTTAATAAACCACTGCCCAGCGGAGAGCCCCGGCACATCATAACAGAAATTACAAAGCGGAAAACATGCAAAGCCTTAAGACAAGTAGCTAAAAAAAAATTTATTCCCGGAATTATCTGGGAATAGGAAGTGTCCACTGATACCAGAATAATGACAAAATATTAGATTGTCAATTGCATGTTCCGCATTGCAAAATTGAAAATATGCCCATATTCCGAGTAGCACTAAACACAACGAAGATTGTTTGTAAACCTTTTCAAATGTCCCTACTGTGATATGTAATTATAGGCTGCTGCTCTGTAAATGGCTGATAAAACCTAATCTAGATTTTTTTAAGGCAACTATAATATTATAAAAATGTACCTCATAAATATTGCCCTGCCCCAATCCAAATGTGTTTTTTATTGCTTTTTTTGGCCTTTGTTTTATGAATGCCTCACTCTGTTAAAGAACTGTTTACTTATTATCAAAAAACATGAAAACCGTGTCACAGTTCATGCTACATTAATGACAGGTATCTTGTAATGATACTGCCACACACTCAAGCAATGATGCTGGCCAATGAACCGCTGTTCTGGCCTCGCTAGGAAGGGCTGCAGGCCTCGCTCCTTGACCTTCCGACCCAGATGTGTCACTATGACCGAGCTCACATCTCTTTGAAAGCATCACTAACAATTACACGAGTGGAGACCAACACAGTCTCAGGCTTCAAAACCCCCCTCGCTCCTCTTTGCAAAGGAATGATCGCTTCTGCATAAGCAAACCTAAAAGAGAAAAGCAGAATGCGCCAAACCACAAGGGAACTGGAGTTACTCCTGTTTCTACAGCTATTTTAATCACTGCAGACAAGACCACATTCTGCACAGCACAGACCTCCCCGAGGAGCGGGACGTTCAGCCGAGAGTCTGAAAAGGCGTATCAGACACCCGGCCGAGAGCGGCGGGCTGGGGTGTGCAGTCTAGCCCTCAGCATTGCTGGCTGGCTGATGATGAGATGCTGATGATCTGAAAGGACGCATACAGCTACGTTTTGTCAATTATTAGCAACTTGTAAACACCAGGTAACAGAAGCCTGAAAATAATCACTCAGGGTCAGTAAGAGCTGGTGGGAGATGGACCGGAGTAAACTGTATTGATAAAATCTTTTCCGCTGTTACACAGAAGGAAATTAACACTTACCAGAATATATTTTCATCAAAAAAGCAATGCTAGGAAATCGGGTCAGGATATTATTAATTTTTTTTCAATAAAAACCATTTGTTCTTCTAACCATTTATTACATTCGTGTACCTTTTAAAACCACATGGAAAGTACTTATTGCAGTCTGGCGTTTCCAAGGAGTATTTAATCATACACTACACATTTCATCAATAACATGAAGAAGATACACAGAACATGATATAGAAAAGATGTCCTCTTTTTATCATATCTACATGAAAACTATGTAATTTAAAGTGTCACTTGGAAAGAAAAAGGATCGCATAACCTGTCAAGAATTTCATCTCAGTCAAATAAATTAACAATATCACATACACTGAACACATTCAAATACATCAGCTTTGCCAAAATTACTGGTGTATTTTTTTATTAGATGTTACAAGTTTAAACCGGCAGCACTTACAGTGTTTGAAAACAAGCACCAGTATAATAACCCTGCCTGCTCACAGATGATCTGCTGGAGATTATCAGCATGCATATATTTAATGGCATTCCCACAAAACTGTGAGATTCCTTTTGATTAAAACAAACTATGAAGAGGATAAAAAACACAAGAAGCTTCTAAATCTAAATGCAAGCCAAATCATTGCCAGAAACCACAAATTAACATCTAGAGAAAGATTATTTACTCTACAAATAATGACTGAGTACCTCTTGAGAGCCAGGAGTGGGAGGTACCTGTCTTTATAGAGCTCACAGACCGATGGGAAGACATAGCAGGACAAACTGCAGTGCAGTGAGGGAGGTAAATGCCACAGAAGCTCCAACTGGTGCAGTGAGGTAAATGCCACAGGAGCTATACCTGGTGCAGTGAGGTAAATGCCACAGGAGCTCTACCTGGTGCAGTGAGGTAAATGCCACAGGAGCTCTACCTGGTGCAGTGAGGTAAATGCCACAGGAGCTCCACCTGGTGCAGTGAGGTAAATGCCACAGAAGCTATACCTGGTGCAGTGAGGTAAATGCCATAGAAGCTCCACCTGGTGCAGTGAGGTTAATGCCACAGGAGCTCTACCTGGTGCAGTGAGGTAAATGCCATAGAAGCTCCACCTGGTGCAGTGAGGTAATGCCATAGAAGCTCTACCTGGTGCAGTGAGGTAAATGCCATAGAAGCTCTACCTGGTGCAGTGAGGTAAATGCCACAGGAGCTCTCCCTGGTGCAGAGAGGTAATGCCATAGAAGCTCTACCTGGTGCAGTGAGGTAAATGCCACAGGAGCTCTCCCTGGTGCAGTGAGGTAATGCCATAGAAGCTCTCCCTGGTGCAGTGAGGTAATTGCCACAGGAGCTCTACCTGGTGCAGTGAGGTTAATGCCACAGGAGCTCTACCTGGTGCAGTGAGGTAAATGCCACAGGAGCTCTACCTGGTGCAGTGAGGTAATTGCCATAGCAGCTCCACCTGGTGCAGTGAGGTAAATGCCATAGAAGCTCTACCTGGTGCAGTGAGGTAAATGCCACAGAAGCTCCACCTGGTGCAGTGAGGTTAATGCCACAGGAGCTCCACCTGGTGCAGTGAGGTAAATGCCATAGAAGCTCTCCCTGGTGCAGTGAGGGAGGTAAATGCCACAGGAGCTCTCCCTGGTGCAGTGAGGTAAATGCCACAGGAGCTATACCTGGTGCAGTGAGGTAAATGCCACAGGAGCTATACCTGGTGCAGTGAGGTAAATGCCACAGGAGCTCTCCCTGGTGCAGTGAGGTAAATGCCATAGAAGCTCTACCTGGTGCAGTGAGGTAAATGCCACAGAAGCTCCACCTGGTGCAGTGAGGTAAATGCCACAGGAGATATACCTGGTGCAGTGAGGTAAATGCCACAGGAGCTCTACCTGGTGCAGTGAGTTAAATGCCACAGGAGCTCTACCTGGTGCAGTGAGTTAAATGCCACAGGAGCTCTACCTGGTGCAGTGAGGTAAATGCCACAGGAGCTCTCCCTGGTGCAGTGAGGTAAATGCCACAGAAGCTCTACCTGGTGCAGTGAGGTAAATGCCACAGAAGCTCCACCTGGTGCAGTGAGGTAAATGCCACAGGAGCTCTACCTGGTGCAGTGAGGTAAATGCCACAGGAGCTCTACCTGGTGCATTGAGGTAAATGCCACAGGAGCTCTACCTGGTGCAGTGAGGTAAATGCCACAGGAGCTCTCCCTGGTGCAGTGAGGTAATTGCCATAGAAGCTCCACCTGGTGCAGTGAGGTAATTGCCATAGGAGCTCCACCTGGTGCAGTGAGGTTAATGCCACAAGAGCTCTACCTGGTGCAGTGAGGTAAATGCCACAGAAGCTCTCCCTGGTGCAGTGAGGTAATTGCCATAGAAGCTCTCCCTGGTGCAGTGAGGTAAATGCCACAGGAGCTCTACCTCGTGCAGTGAGGTTAATGCCACAGGAGCTCCACCTGGTGCAGTGAGGTAAATGCCACAGGAGATATACCTGGTGCAGTGAGGTAAATGCCACAGGAGCTCTCCCTGGTGCAGCGAGGTAATGCCATAGAAGCTCTACCTGGTGCAGTGAGGTAAATGCCACAGGAGCTCTCCCTGGTGCAGTGAGGTAATGCCATAGAAGCTCTCCCTGGTGCAGTGAGGTAATTGCCACAGGAGCTCTACCTGGTGCAGTGAGGTTAATGCCACAGGAGCTCTACCTGGTGCAGTGAGGTAAATGCCACAGGAGCTCTACCTGGTGCAGTGAGGTAATTGCCATAGCAGCTCCACCTGGTGCAGTGAGGTAAATGCCATAGAAGCTCTACCTGGTGCAGTGAGGTAAATGCCACAGAAGCTCCACCTGGTGCAGTGAGGTTAATGCCACAGGAGCTCCACCTGGTGCAGTGAGGTAAATGCCATAGAAGCTCTCCCTGGTGCAGTGAGGGAGGTAAATGCCACAGGAGCTCTCCCTGGTGCAGTGAGGTAAATGCCACAGGAGCTATACCTGGTGCAGTGAGGTAAATGCCACAGGAGCTATACCTGGTGCAGTGAGGTAAATGCCACAGGAGCTCTCCCTGGTGCAGTGAGGTAAATGCCACAGAAGCTCCACCTGGTGCAGTGAGTTAAATGCCACAGGAGCTCTACCTGGTGCAGTGAGTTAAATGCCACAGGAGCTCTACCTGGTGCAGTGAGGTAAATGCCACAGGAGCTCTCCCTGGTGCAGTGAGGTAAATGCCACAGAAGCTCTACCTGGTGCAGTGAGGTAAATGCCACAGAAGCTCCACCTGGTGCAGTGAGGTAAATGCCACAGGAGCTCTACCTGGTGCAGTGAGTTAAATGCCACAGGAGCTCTACCTGGTGCAGTGAGGTAAATGCCACAGGAGCTCTACCTGGTGCATTGAGGTAAATGCCACAGGAGCTCTACCTGGTGCAGTGAGGTAAATGCCACAGGAGCTCTCCCTGGTGCAGTGAGGTAATTGCCATAGAAGCTCCACCTGGTGCAGTGAGGTAATTGCCATAGGAGCTCCACCTGGTGCAGTGAGGTTAATGCCACAAGAGCTCTACCTGGTGCAGTGAGGTAAATGCCACAGAAGCTCTCCCTGGTGCAGTGAGGTAATTGCCATAGAAGCTCTCCCTGGTGCAGTGAGGTAAATGCCACAGGAGCTCTACCTCGTGCAGTGAGGTTAATGCCACAGGAGCTCCACCTGGTGCAGTGAGGTAAATGCCACAGGAGATATACCTGGTGCAGTGAGGTAAATGCCACAGGAGCTATACCTGGTGCAGTGAGGTAAATGCCATAGGAGCTCCACCTGGTGCAGTGAGGTTAATGCCACAGGAGCTCTCCCTGGTGCAGTGAGGTAAATGCCACAGAAGCTCTACCTGGTTCAGTGAGGTAAATGCCATAGAAGCCCTCCCTGGTGCAGTGAGGTAAATGCCATAGAAGCTCTACCTGGTGCAGTGAGGTAAATGCCACAGGAGCTCTCCCTGGTGCAGTGAGGTAAATGCCACAGGAGCTCTCGCTGGTGCTGTGAGGTAAATGCCACAGGAGCTCCACCTGGTGCAGTGAGGTAATTGCCACAGGAGCTCTACCTGGTGCAGTGAGGTAATTGCCATAGGAGCTCTCCCTGGTGCAGTGAGGTAAACGCCACAGAAGCTCTACCTGGTGCTTTGAGGTTAATGCCACAGAAGCTCTCCCTGTTGCAGTGAGGTAAATGCCACAGGAGCTCTCCCTGGTGCAGTGAGGTAAATGCCACAGGAGATATACCTGGTGCAGTGAGGTAAATGCCACAGGAGCTCCACCTGGTGCAGTGAGGTAAATGCCACAGGAGCTCTCCCTGGTGCAGTGAGGTAAACGCCACAGAAGCTCTACCTGGTGCAGTGAGGTAAATGCCACAGGAGCTCTCCCTGGTGCAGTGAGGTAAATGCCACAGGAGCTCTACCTGGTGCAGTGAGGTAAATGCCATAGAAGCTCTCCCTGGTGCAGTGAGGTAAATGCCACAGGAGCTCTCCCTGGTGCAGTGAGGTAAACGCCACAGGAGCTCCACCTGGTGCAGTGAGGTAAATGCCACAGGAGCTCTCCCTGGTGCAGTGAGGTAAATGCCACAGGAGCTATACCTGGTGCAGTGAGGTAAATGCCATAGAAGCTCTCCCTGGTGTAGTGAGGTAAATGCCACAGGAGCTCTCCCTGGTGCAGTGAGGTAAATGCCATAGAAGCTCCACCTGGTGCAGTGAGGTAAATGCCACAGGAGATATACCTGGTGCAGTGAGGTAAATGCCACAGGAGCTCTACCTGGTGCAGTGAGGTAAATGCCACAGGAGCTCTCCCTGGTGCAGTGAGGTAAACGCCACAGAAGCTCTACCTGGTGCAGTGAGGTAAATGCCACAGGAGCTCCACCTGGTGCAGTGAGGTAAATGCCACAGGAGCTATACCTGGTGCAGTGAGGTAAATGCCACAGGAGCTCTCCCTGGTGCAGTGAGGTAAATGCCCCAGAAGCTCTACCTGGCACAGGAATCTAAGACCCACCCTCCCCCCCCCCCCCCCCCGGCTACTTGAGGCCAATGGAATTACTTTAAAGCCATGTTGTAAAGATAATGAATTACAAACCCCATCTCCTCTTTTCTAGAGACTTGGTGCAGAGCTGGACTATTGGAGGGAGGCCTGTTAACATGACTTCTCAGCCACAGAGGCGACCAGAGGGTTACCTACGGTCACTTTAGTAACTTTCTCAGTCACTCCCCTGCATCACATCATTAATAAATACCTAGAAGTTAAACAGCTCTGACCTTATGGTGATGGGCTTTCTAAATGTAACTCTACTTAAGAAAAATAGATAAGGTTACACTTCATTTACTTGGCTACCTTACATATTTGGAAAACACTTAAGGACATGGAAGGTAGCAAAATTGTCCATTAAGTAGGAAAAACAAATGTTAGAATCTGCTCCCTAAAATATACATAATATGTAAAAAAGCCCCCAAACTCACTCCAAATCTAGACAGCTCTATTTCAGAGATGATTCTAATAAGTACACTAGAACTAGAATACCTGGGGAGGGTATCACAGATACATCAGTCCTCAGGAACACGCCCCGTGACAGGATGGAGGAGATGGATTTATTTATATTTTAAATATTTGTATTGCTTTCAGAGAGGACGGGAGAGAGAGAAAAGGAGATAGAAACATCAATGATGAGAGAGAGTAATGGATCGGCTGCCTCCACATTGGGGATCAAGCCCAAAGCCTGGGCATGTGCCCTGACCGGAATCCAACTGTGACCTCCTGGGTCATAGGTCGAGGCTCAGCCACTGAGCCAGGCCAGCCGGGCAGGAGGGAGGAGATTTAAAGAGGTGTAGAAATCAGTGAGAACCTAAAATGCATACTCAGAGCCCCTGCCTGTAAAGCTGATTTTCCAGAAGAGACTTAAATGGCACTGTCCCCTCTCTCTTTGCCTGATGGACTTGCGGGTTCTTTGCGGTAACTTTCCCTGTTGCTTCCCTGGCTGCTCAGGATGTGAAACACCTTTTTCTTTGCAGAAGGACACAGTGGTGGTGCTGGGCGGAGGTCAGCTGTATTCAGAGGGGGAGGTGGTGGGTGCAACTCCATTGTTCTTTACGCTAAAGTAGCTCTTTTGTTTTTTTGTTTTAACTAGAACTACAAATGCTTACAGCCCTTTAATATACCACTGTGGGGCCCTAACCGGTTTGGCTCAGTGGACAGAGCGTCGGCCTGCGGAATGACGGGTCCCAGGTTCGATTCCGGTCAAGGGCATGTACCTCGGTTGCGGGCACATCCCCAGCGGGAGGTGCGCAGGAGGCAGCTGATCGGTGTTTCTCTCTCATCGATGTTTCTAACTCTCTATCCCTCTCCCTTCCTCTCTGTGAAAAATCAATAAAATATATTTTTTTAAAAATACACCACTGTGGGAAGACCGGCATTTTAAAAATATGAGATGATGCTGTTATAATGGAAAACGTAATTAACGGGCTGTCCGGAGCCAGCGTGCAAGGATGCTGCATCTCAGGGCCGCACAGCTCACCGCAGCATGGTCCCCCTGGAGAGCAACAGCCCGAGAATCCAGTCCCCACGCCGCGGGCAGGGCGGGCCTCTATGCCTGCGTGGCCGTCCCCTGCACCCGGCCCCCTTCGACAGCAGTGAAATCCTCAGGTTTTCACCCCGCTATCCTCTGGCGGCGGCACAAACCGTTCTGTGCTTCCTAAGGCACCCATACCTTAAGGTTTCTGACAGGCAGCAAGGAGGGAATCAATTTCCCGCTGCCCCATTCTCTTCGCTGACTCCTCATGCTGCCATCTTGCTTGGGAGACCAGGCCTCCTTGGAGTGTACTGCGAGGCCGTGGACAGCCTCCCTCCATGGCTGCCTCCAGCCCTGGGCGAAGAGTCACTGCAGACACAGCGCGGTTCCTGCATCTCAGCTCCGTCCTCAGACAGGGAGGAGCCCCCACACAGCGAGGGAAGCGGCAGCCTGGGGTCCTGTGCCTCGCTGGCCTGGGATGTGGGGATGCCACTCCCAAAGTGGGAGGCTGGCATGGCCCACACCTTACAGTGACAGCGGGTGAGGGAACACCGGTGGTTTGGGAGAAGTTGGCCGGGGGAGGGTATTCCCTTCTCCCAGCGGTTCGACCTCAGTATCAGCCAAAACATTCCGAAGGCAGCTCAGCAGGTTTGACTTGCACCACGTTACAGCCACTGTAGGCTCCGGGGCTTGCAGACAGACAAGCTTCGTACCGAACACGCACTCTGTGCCGCACAGATTAGTACACGCACATATGTGACATCCAATGGCTACGTTAGCCTCTCACAAGCATCTTCTCTTCTCCTTGAGTAACATAATCTATATGGTCCTATAGGCTGGCTAAGGCCCAAACTGTAAAATTAATGCTAAATAAAAACAAAGGATCATCACAGATCAACAAAACGTGGTATATCCATACAATGAAATACTATTTGGCAACAAAAAGGAATGAAGTACTGATTCATGCCACAACACAGATGGATTTTGAAAAAAAAAAATTAGGCTGAGTGAAAGAAACCCATCAGAAAGCTACATATTGCACAATTCCTTGTATTAAATGTGCACAATAGACCAGTGGTCGGCAAACTGTGGCTTGCAAGCCACATGCGGCTCACGAGCCGCGGTTTGCCGCTCTGTTGACTAATGAGTTTGCAGACCACTGCCATAGAGCAATCGTAGACATAACAAGTACATTAGTGGCCACCAAGGGTCGGGGGAGAGGGAATGGTGAATGACTGCTAATGGGTGCTGGGGTTTCGTTTTGGGGTGATGAATATGTTCTAAAATTAGAAAGTTGTCATAATGGCACACACAAATTTGCGAATACACTAAAAACCACTGGACTGCACATTTACATGGCGAGTTTCATGCTGTGTGAACCATAGCTCAGGGCTACTTTTTTAAAAAGCTCCACAGCTAATGAGTGATGCTTTACGGGGAGGAGTGCTAAGTACGAGAGGACTGAAGTTTCAACCATGTTCACTGACACCTGGACCTTGATCCGAGTGAGCTCATGAATGTCAAGCCTGGGAAGTGTTTCTCTTTCCCTACCCACTTTCAGAAACACATCGATCTCCTCTTAGAAGAAAGAGGGAGAGGAGAGCTTCCAGGAAGTAGTTAATTCACACAGCGCTGCACTTTGCTAACAAAGTATGTTCAATATTAATCCGTCCGGTGTAATTTATTAAGCCGACAGGCAGTTCCAAGGAAATGTGTGGTCATCTAAATACTTGGCAGACACAAAAATATCCGCAGCTAGTTACCTAATTCACAATCAATTATAACATCTAAATGTAGAAACAGCTACGGCTTTGCAACTAGTGGCCACTGTTAGTCAATAAAAACGGGAAATGTACATATAAATACTGACCTTGTTTCCTTTAACCCTTCTTTCTGAATGACTTCCAGTATCTGCTTCGCTGTCATTGGTGAGTTGGGGTGTTTTTCTAGTGCCTGAAATATAAAAATAAACGTAAGATTAGTAGATGATTGCATGGAAGCATCCGAAATGAAAGCGTGTGTGAATCATGCAGCGTGTACTTAACATTTTAAAGGGGAAGGGGTTATTGTATCAAAATAAGGTTCCATCACACAATTCAAGTGTCCAAAGTAAGAATGTAATTTTTCCTGCACATTTATGGCAATTTCTGCAACAAATAGGGGCCATTCTTTAAAAAAAAAAAAAAGTCACAAAGGCGTACACACCAACAAAAAAGGGAAACTTAAAAAACCAAGTTAATAAATGTATACAATTTCCTTTGTTAAAAATCGCTAATATTTTATGGTCAGAGACATGCTTTCAGGCTGTTAAAGTGGTTCCTAAATTTCCAGGCCTTGGGAACATGGAGCCTGAACACTATCAACAGCCCAGAGCGAAGTGTTGGTCAGAAGAGACCTCAATGGATTTCCATTTTGACCAACTTCGTTCACACGAAAAAGAAGATGAGGGAAGAAAGCCCTTCATGACCCAAATGGCCGGAGGCACACAGAACTCCAGTGCCTCGTTGCAGTGTGTTTTCCAGTTCAGCTCAGTTTCCTTTCTTTTGCCTTTTCCGATTCATTTCAAGGAAACCCCTGCCTCTTCCCATTCAGCCCATCTCCATTTTATAAACGGATCCAGTTTCCCCCCTCTTCTTCTCTGTCCTACTTATTCTTTAGTAGAAGGGAGTTCTGTAAGCAACATGCGGGGAATACATGGGACACGGTTATTTCCACGGGTGCTAGATCATCCAGCCTGAAAACCAAGGTCTTTTATGTAGCCTGGGACTTAACTACATGTGTCGAAAGCAGTACACAGCAGTGACCTCACTGCTCACCAACAGGGACTACAGGGGCCACCTGCAGGTACAAGCAACAAGAATGCACACCCTCCACAATGCCTTCCTCCAAGGGAAGACAGCCCCTAATGGCACATTCTGGACAGAAGCTTCTGCACATCATGGCCCCAGGCAACTGAAAGATTCTAGCTTTCTATTGGTGAGGATTTACTAGAAGGATCCTAATTATTAAGAACTAAAGGCCTGGTGCACAAAATTCGTGCACTTGGGGAGTCCCTCAGCCTGGCCTGCGCCTTCTGGCAGTGTGGAAAACCTCAGGGCATGTCCGACTGACGGCTTAGGCCCACTCCTCAGTCAGACATCCTTAGTGCTGACGTGGAGGCGGGAGAGGCTCCCGCCACCGCTGCTGTGCTTGCCAGCCGTGAGCCTGTCTTCTGGCTGAGCGGTGCTCCCCCTGTGGGAGCGCACTGACCACCAGGGGGCAGCTCCTGCACTGAGCGTCTGCCCCCTGGTGGTCAGTGCACGTTATAGTGGCCAGTTGTTCCACTGTTCGGTCAATTGCATATTAGCCTTTTATTATATAGGATTACCGGGGCACTCTAAAAACCCAAAATTGCAAAGGCTCCCCAATCTGTTCACAGTAGCTCTGTGGCCTCTCCTACAATCAATGGCCAAATTTCCACTAAGTCACTAGCAAATGTTCTGTCCATCGGGTCTTCCAATGAGTTACAGGCAGCCCCACCTCCCCATCAGGGCCATTTTCCTGGTCTCCCCTTTCTACGTCCCAGGATATTTCCCAATTTTCCCCAGTCTGGATCAGTCCCTTCGTCATAGTTGGTAAGTTCTTTAAAGAATATAGACATCTGAGCGACACTCGAGAGAAGGCATGGCAACAAGCATCCCATTAGGAAAGAAGAAAAACTGTCCCCACGGAGGGGGACTCAGAGCGGAGCTGAACACTGGGAAAGAGGGGGAGAAGCTCAGGCAGAGCTGCAGAGGGAGGACTAACACGTTGTGTAAACACACTGCTTGAAAAAGGCGAGAAGGAAACTGCAGAGAGAGCTGGAAGGGGGAGGTTAGATCACAATGGAGGGAGGGAAAGAAACAGACACGAAAACAAACAAGCTGACAGCCTTGTTAACATGAGAACTGTAAGCAGAGAAGTGCACACTGATGGATTACGGAAGGAGACGCTGTGGTCCCGTGATGGGCACCACCCCACGCGATGGGCGATGCTGAAGACACCAATGGACTCTCCTCAGAGGTATGGGCCGAAGGTCAACAGACACAGACATACATAAGTAAGCAGGCGAGGAAGAGGGGCTGGGGGGTGGGGGGAGGCATAGGATGGAAGAAGGAAGGGTTTAGAAGAGGAAGGAGAGGAAGGAGGAAAATTGAGCTGAACTGGGAATGTCCAAAAGGCAAACTGGTTAAAACTAGAAAGGGCTGAAGAGGAACGAAACTCCCGGGTACTGGGCAACGTTTTAAGGGAAATTGGGGTGCACTCAAAAGTGGGGTTACTCACTGTGGAGGACTCCCTGTTTCTCTTCCTGAGTACAGGCCCCTCAGCACACCTGGGCAGCGCCTCCCAGCAATTGAGGGAATTTGGATAGCCCTGTCCCCTTCTCTATGACATCACATCCTACTCTACAAAGGAAGTAAAAGTGCCAAGAATTACATCATGAAGTGGGTGGGAGGCGGGGAGGCAACGATGGAGCCACACAACACGCCAGAAGCCACCCTCAGTGCCTGTAAGACAGAGAAAGGGGGCGGAGCAGGAGGGGTTCCTGGGTGTGAGCACACCTCACTGTGCTAGGCGTGTGAACGTGGACAAGACAAAGATAGAGAGGAATTACCTGCACGGAACAAAACATCGATACCATCAAAATAACGGGACACGCGGCAGAGACCAGAACCAGACTCGCAGGCAGCCACACTCAGACACCACAGTGGGAAGAGGTCACAGGCGGAGCGCAATCCTAAGCCCCCCGGCCCCAACCTTAGATCCCCCACAATCTCCCCACATGGAGGTGTTACAGTGTCACATGCCCTGCAAAACGGTACTCTCTGGATTATCCCTCATGACATATCTCAAATACTAATATTTGAATATGTTTTCATGGTCAATTAATTCACATGTTCTTATAATTGTTTTCCACCTTGTACCTACTTCTTTAGAAAATGGGGTAAAGGATTCAATACAGCAGAGAAGGGAGTAGGAATTTTAAGACTGTTTATAACAATAAGATTTTTTCCAGAAATAGGTCTAATAAATATTTCAGATCATCAAACCAGGTTCAAACTGGCTTAGGCAAAAATCATGTAATTGTGGCAAAGTAGGAAGTCCAATTTTAAAGTTTGCCATGGATAATTATTTAAAATAATCTTGCTTTCTGAGAGTAAAAATTAGAAAAATGCAAACTCATGCCCATTTTATTGAAAGCAAAATGCACCCACAAGCCTGCAACCAAGAATATTAACCATGCCTAATACTTGTTCTCTTTCTAGTTTTTCTATTCATACACATTATTTTTAACATAATTATAATTAAGTAAAATACATGTATATTAGCTCTCTTACTTTTCTCGATGTAATTTGAATTCTCCAAAATGGCATTATAATTAACACTTCTGAGAGTAGGCATTATTTTAAAAATTCAACTAGTAAACAGAAATACCCAAAGAATTATTGAATGTAACATTTTAAGAGTATTATTGAGTCAAAGAATATGAATTCTGTTATGTCTCTCGACACACAGCCAAATGTTTGCAGAAAGATTTTAACAATTTATACTCTCACCAAACAGAACTGAATGTACCTCCTTCACCACAGGTTGGCCAGTATGAAGCATTATCTTAGTAGGTCAAACAAGTGGTAATTTATTGTTATTTTTATTATACTTCTGTAAATACTAATGAGATAGAGATGTTTTCAAATGAATCTCATGTGGTATAGGATATGACACTTGAAATATTTCTGTTTCTATTAATGTGGAAAAAGCTCTTTAAACAGTCAGAATAATATTCATTATTTTGCATAGTAGTAATATTTATTCCTTTTGTTGCTTATCTTTGGATATTTTAGGGTGACATGCAACGTTTTCCATTTTCATGCTAACAATTCCATCAGATTTTTCCACTGTGACAGCTACTGCTCTCATGCTTAGACTAGTAGCCCTGCACACGAATCCATGTGCCAGTAGCTCTCTGTGGGGCCTGGCTGCTCCACGCCTGCTGCCCAGAGGCTCTCCGCGGCCCAGAGGCCCATCCGCGGCCCAGAGGCCCATCCGCGGCCCAGAGGCTCTCCGTGGCCCAGAGGCCCATCCGCGGCCCAGAGGCTCTCCGCGGCCCAGAGGCCCATCCGCGGCCCAGAGGCCCATCCGCGGCCCAGAGGCTCTCCGTGGCCCAGAGGCCCATCCGCGGCCCAGAGGCCCATCTGCGGCCAGGCGCAGAACTCTTGCCTTGTCGCTGTGGCGATGAAGCAAGCATTCTGCCAGGCCACTCACGCTGCCCGCTCTCAGTGGCCGCCCCTCTGGGACTGGGGGACTCTGGCGGGGCTGAGAGGACTGGGCGCCGCCATCTTGTGGCTATGGGTACTGCCATCTTTGTGACGGAGTGACGGTTAATTTGCATATTATCCTTTTATTAGATAGTATTTTCCTCTTATCCAGAGAGCACGCAAATGTCTACCAATAGTTCTCTCAAGTATCCTTATGTTTGTATTTTTTAATCCATCTGGGATTTACCTTTCTGTACCAAGGTGAAGCACTAGCCTCCCATGCCTGTTAGTAAGTCAGGACTCCCCACCACAGTGTTTGATAAGCCTGCCATGATGAGTGAGGCATCCTCTACCACCTACTAACATTAGGGCAATGAAAACCCTAGGTTGTGGGTTTCACAACCTTTTGGATGTGAAACCCACATATAAGTGCCGGGGCCATGATAGAAACTGCACAGAGCAGAGAGGTCCTTGATGAGGTGGAGGTGGGAGAGCTCAGAGGCCCTGCGCTTTCTCCAATGGCTGAAGGAACTTCCGGGCATTTTCAGGGTGAAATGAACTGCAAACCACTGCACTTGGGGCTGGCCCAGGACTCCTGCTCCACTCCACCACGTGCCAGCAACACACCCTTTTCAATAGCTGTCATGGTCTAATTCTTTTCACTCCCTGGCTAGGACACTGTTCTCATTATTCCTTCTTAAATTTTTAATTATTCCCGTCTTTATATTTCCAGATGAAATTTAGATTGGAATTAAATGAGACATCTAATTAAATTTTTAAGAAATTTACGCACATTGTTCCATGTATTTAAGTTTTATTTCACAAACTGTAATAAGCTTTTTATTGTTTTATATTTTTAATTGCAACTATGAATACACTTTTTCACATAATATTCTCCCATTTTATGGCTAATACATCCAGAATCCATTGAGTGGTGATAATTATTATCTATATGAACAGCAAATTGAATTCTTAATAGTGGCAATAGAACAGAAGCCCAGAATCAGATTTTCTATAAGTAATGTGAATTTTGTCTCCTTTCCAGTAGCTCTGTTTTCTCTTTCTGACATTATTTACTTTAGATTACAAAGGGATCTTTTCTAGTCCCTGTCCAAAAAAAAAAACTTTTACTGAACATTGAGCTGCTTTGTCATTTATTTCCTCAAAAACAGGCCCCCAAAGCCACAGAGCTTCCTTAAGAATGTCCGCACTAGAATTAGCAGAGCCTGCCGGAGCTGCCAAGAGAAGACTGTAATTGGAAACCACTGGACGGATATCACTGTCTCTTCTCCACAAATCAAAGTGCAATCTTTCCAGAAAATGTCCTTTCTTTCTTTGCAAAACAAACCGTTCTCCAGAGTCCAAGCCGTGCTTGTGATTCCACTTCACTCTCACCCTCAGAATTGTGTCTTGCACCTCATGTCCCTGCCTCAAGTCCTTTCAATTCCCATCTACCTTCTTCCTTTACGTAACCCCCAGAGGTCTCCCATGCGGCCTGGCTCTCGGTAAGGGGGGGTTTCCATGGCTAGGGACGCAAATAAATACAATCCACTACCTTCCTAGCAAGGGATCCTCTTGTATTCTTTTTTCAGAAGATGTGAAAAGATGTAGAGAATTGGCAAACACACCAGTGGATTGATTTCACCTTCTTTATTTAGGTGACTGACTATATGAGAACCCACCCCAAAAGGATCTCATTTCATGCAACCTGAGACAAAACAGACCCATCTCAGAAACCGCCTCCCCCAGACGTCTACATGTTCCCACAGAAGAGAAGAATAAAAAAAAAAAAAAAAAAAAAAAAAAACCCTTTAGAAAAGGATAGTAATATAGTCAAGAGAAGGAGAGGGGCGGTTTTCCAAATCATCGAGGGCACAGGCCAAACTAAGAATGCATTTTTCTGGTTTAGGTTCCAACATTCTAAACTAATAAATATAATGTTTCGAATATTTTAAGGCTTACTCAAGATTTCCTTGGTGTCTCTCAAACAGAAACGTCATTTCGAGTATCCCTAAGATAAATACATGAGACCAGTGTTCATCTAATGGTTAAAATCATTATTTTTTTTTGGGGGGGGGGGCATAAATAAAATATTCTGAACTTATTTGATTGCAAAATAAAAAGATAATGTTTAAATTTGTGAAATCCCAAATGAGTATCAAACACCAGGCTCTCTCCCTTTCTTTAACAGCATTATGCCTTCCCTGGATCCATACTGGCAGCTCATTAAAATATCTAACTGTGTAAGGTCTTGTGTCTCAGGGAAATGATTTTGGGATTACAAATTAGCCATTTTAGTGTGTGTGTGTGTGTGTGTGTGTGTGTGTGTGTGTGTGTGTGTATGCACACGTGGGCTCTACAATTACAGGGTGTTTTCACACAATTTGTATTATTTCATTTGCTTTCACACAACATGTATTACTATGTCATTCAATTTCATACAATGATGTTATTTTACTTGACCTTTAAAACAACTTGAGGAGATACACAGAAAAAAGAGAATCAACTTTCTCTGAGATGCGCCAAGTTGAAGTAACTGGTCCAAGGTCAAGAAACTAGTAAGTGGAAGGACGAGCCTCGCATTCATGACGATGTTGATGATGATCATGTTTACACATAGTAAGAACAGCTAATACTTATTAGACAGCTCCTCTGGGCTGAGTCTCCACAGGATGCACAGATACTGGTAGTACCACAGATTCTTGGATTCATAGATTTAACATTCCTGTTTCCACTATTCCTGAGAAACCACAAAGATCCATGTCACTTTGATGGAACATGAATTTGGATCCCAGTAGAATTCAGAGGAGGAAATAAATCCTGTAAAAAGTGACAGCACCTGGCCACAAACCCAATGAGGTTGTTCTCTACTCCTAACATATGTGATTACTAGGCAAGGGTTTCAAGATGCTACTTAAACAATTTTTCTATTCTACTTGTATGAATTTTTGTGGGGAAATTATATGCCTTAGTAGTATTTGTGAATGTGTGACTTTAACGATTACAGAAATCCTATATAATAAAGAGGTGGTATGCAAATTGACCATCACACCCTCGCACAAGATGGCTGCCCCCATGTGGTCACAAGATGGCCGCCACAAGATGGCCGGCAGGGGAGGGCAGCTGTGGGCGATCAAGCTAGCAGAGGAGGACACTTAGGGGTGACCAGCCAGCAGGGGAGGGCAGTTGGGGGCAACCAGGCTGGCAGGGGAGGACAGTTGAGGGCAACCGGGCCTGCAGGGAAGGGAAGGATATTGAGGGGGACCAGGCCTGCAGGGGAGGGCAGTTAGGGGTGACCTGGCAGGCAGGGGAGGGCAGTTGGGGGCAACCAGGCCTGCAGGGTTGGGCAGTTAGGGGCGACCAGGCCTTCAGGGGAAGGCAGCTGGGGGGGACTGGGCCAGCAGGGGAGGGCAGTTGGGGGTGATCAGGCCAGCAGGGGAGAGCTGTTAGGGGTGACCAAGCTGGCAGGGGAGCAGTTAGGCATTGATCATGCTGGCAGGGGAGTGGTTAGGGGGTGATCAGGCTGGCAGGCAGGCGAGAGGTTGGGAGCCAGCAGTCCTGGATTGTGAGAAGGATGTCTGACCAGCTGCCTCCTGCAAACCCCCCACTGGGGAATCGAGCCTGCAACTGGGACATGTGCCCTTGACCTGAATCGAACCTGGGACCCTTCAGTCCACAGGCTGATGCTCTATCCACTGAGCTAAACTGGCCAGGGACAATAACAATTTTTTTAAAATAAAAAGTAAACTTAGGCTGTCTGAAAAAAATAAAACAAGCAACATCTTCAGTGCTTTTTAGGGGTCCCAGATTGGAGAGGGTGCAGGGGGACATCCTCCCTCTCCCAGTGCACAAATTTCGTGCACTGGGCCTCTAGTTTTGTTATAAGAACCTTAAGAATAAGGCCGACTTCAGCCAGAAGAAAGCAGCTGCCAAGAAGGTCAAATGCCTAGGAGGTCTGGCAGCCAGTAAGTGCCCCGTCTAGCCCATGTGACGCTGCAGTTTGCTCTTCCTGAGAAGTTAAGTTGTTTTTTATCACGAGCATGGGGGCTTACGGAACCTGAAGGCCTATAGTCTAAGGCAGTGGTCAGCAAACTCATTAGTCAACGGAGTGGCAAACCGCGGCTCACAAGCCACATGTGGCTCGAGAGCCGCAGTTTGCCGACCACTGGTCTAAGGTATAATACACAATATCTACCTCATAATCCCCACTTCCGTAATCTCAGACTTAAGAACAATCCGATATTTTCTTTTTTAATAAATCTTTATTGTTGGAAATATTAGATAGGTCCCTTTCTTTTCCCATTGACCTTTATAGCCCGCCCCAGACCCCCACCCCAGGCCTCCACCTCCCTATTGTCTGTGTCCATGGGTTATGCATATATGCATACAAGTTCTTTGGTTGATCTCTTCTCATCCACCCACCTACCCCCACCTTCCCTCTGAGATTTGACAGTCTGTTCCATGCTTCTATGTCTCTGGATTTATTTTGTTCATCAGTTTATTGTGTTCATTAGATTACACATATGACTGAGATCATGTGATACTTATCTTTCTCTGACCGGCTTATTTCACTTAGCATAATACTCTCCGGGTTCCTCCAAGCTGTCTCAAAGGGTAAGAGATCCTTCTTTTTTACTGTTGCATAGTATTCCATGGTGTAAATGTATCACAACTTTTTTATCCACTCATCTACTGATGGGCACTTGGGCTGTTTCCAGATCTTAGCTATTGTAAATTGTGCTGCTATGAACAGAGGGGAACATACATTCTTTCTGATTGGTGTTTCGGGTTTCTTAGGGTATATTCCTAGAAGTGGGATCACTGGGTCAAATGGCAGTTCCATATTTAATTTTTTGAGGAAGCTCCATACTGTTTTCCATGGTGGCTGCACCAGCCTGCATTCCCACCAGCTGTGTACTAGGGTTCCCTTTTCTCCACATCCTCGCCAGCACGTGACATTTGTTGATTTACTGATGATAGCCATTCTGACAGGTTCATTGTCATTTTAATTTACATCTCACTGGAGTATTTTTTCATATGTCTCTTAGCCATCTCAGATATTTTTCTTGAACTCTCATATAATGGTTTGAACTATATTTACCTTTGGTAGCAGCTGTCAAAACTGCCATTAATTATCATTATCTATTTAATGATATTTTTTCTGCTACACTGCAAACCTCATGAGATCAAGGACCCTGATCCTCATTTGTTTCTATAGCTCAGATTGTGACACTAAGCCAGTAGACTTCAGGAAAGACCGAGTAAATTTTGGAGATGTTTTGAGTTGCTCTATATTAGGAACTTTTATCTTATCTAATAAAAGAGTAATACGCAAATTGACCATACCTCCACTACACCCACAAACCATGTCCACCAGCCGATCAGGGGCAAGTATGCAAATTAACCCAACCAAGATGGCAGTGGCCACAGAGAGAGCAGGAGGCTTGGGTTGCTCGCGGCAATGGAGAAGCCAAGCTTTCCACCTGCCCTGGCGGGCCCAGGCCTCCGCTCAAGGCTACAAAGTTTCAATTATAGAAGATAAATAAATCCCAACAAAAATGGCTGCGGCCACAGACTGAACAGGAGGCTTGGCTCCGCTCAAGGCTACAAAGTTTAAATTATAGAAGATAAATAAATTCCAGATACCAGGGCCTCCGCTTGGGTCACCGGTGGGCATGGCTAGCCCTGCAAACCACCACAGGCCCCTTGCCCCGGCCACCCCACATCCCAAGGGAACCCCCACCCTGATCCGGGACACCCTTCAGGGCAAACCAGCCGGCCTCCACCCGTGCACCCCTATCCTATCTAATCCTATCTAATAAAAGGATAATATGCAAATTGACCATCATTCCAACACACAAGATGGCTGCCTCCATGTGGTCAAAGATTAATGCCCCCATGTGGACACAAGATGGCCACCACAAGATGGCCAGCAGGGGAGGGCAGTTGAGAGGGACCAGGTCTGCAAGGGAGGGCAGTTGTGGGCAATCAGGCCAGCAGGGGAGGGCAGTTGGGAGGGACCAAGCCTGCAAGGGAGGGCAGTTGGGGGCGATCAAGCCTGCACGGGAGGGCAGTTAGGGGTGACCAGGCCAGCAGAGGAGGGAAGTTGGGAGTGACCGGGCCTGCAGGGAAGGGCAGTTGGTGGGGGGACCCAGACCAGCAGGGGAGGGCAGTTAGGGGTGACCAGGCCTGCAGGGGAGGGCAGTTAGGGGTGACCAGGCCTGCACGGATGGCAGTTAGGGGCAAACAGGCTGGCAGGAGAGTGGTTAGGGGGTGATCAAGCTGGCAGGCAGAAGCAGTTAGGGGCAATCAGGAAGGCAGGCAGGTGAGCAGTTGTGAGCCAGCAGTCCTGGATTGTGAGAGGGATGTCTGATCCTGGATCGGGCCTAAACGGGCAGTCAGACATCCCTCAAGGGGTCCCAGATTGGAGAGGGTGCAGGCTGGACTGAGGGACACCCCCCACCCCGGGCATGAATTTCGTGCACCAGGCCTCTAGTACAATAATAAAGATGGTTATGTGCTTTGGAGACAGAGGGACCAGGAAACCCTCGCTCACCAGCTGTCTGATCTTAGATACTGAAGCTCCATGAACTTCAGCTTCTTCATTTCCTCATGTATAAAAATGTGAGCACTGAATGATGTAATGACTGTAAAGCATGTATCATTCCCATATAACAAATGGCTAAACAGCAATATGTGTTCATAATCATTAGCTAATACTATTAGCTGGGTCGGGGTGGGGAACAGCCCATGTTGAACAACAGCGTAGGAAGATGAATCTTTTCAATACAAAGAAGAGAGCTACAAAACACACACACACACACACACACACACACACACACATACACACACAGATGGACATTGGATGTGGTCTTTGAGATGTCCTGAATAAACTGCACTGGAGTTCTACCAATCAGGTTGGCCCCACGTTGCCTTCATCACCTGATCACTGCCAAACTTATTCCACTGTGACTCACAGGTAACCCTGCACCGCTCTGTGCCTAGCCTCACCATCCAAGAGTCTTTCTGTTTAACAAGAGGGACTAAACAATACGCGCTCTTTGAGACAACCTGTCACCTGGGGGAACAGCACACCACAGGGACACATTACCCACCTGTACTCATTACAAATCAATGGGAAATGCAGAGAATACCAACAGTAAAACTTTCTTCCAGCAATATACACTGAGTGGCCAGATTATTATGATCTCTGAACACATAATAATCTGGCCACTCAGTATACACACACACACACACACACAATATATATATATTAGAGGTCCGGTGCATGAATTCGTGCATGGGTGGGGTCTGGCCAGCCTGGCCAGGGGGAGAGGACATGGGCGGTTGGCCGGCTTGCCTGCTGGTTGAACTTCTGGTCGAGGGGACAATTTGCATATTAGCCTTTTATTATATAGGATATACAATGAGTGGCCAGATTATTATGCATTCAGAGATCATAATAATCTGGCCACTCAGTGTATTGTCACCTGTTTTAAAACATCACCAGGCATTATCAGGGGCCAGGTCTCTCCTTTTTTTTTTTTTCCAGGTTAATGGCACTTCAGTTTCTGCCATCATTTCTCACATAAAATAGCTTGCAGACACTACCTCTGGAATCATCTTTCTTTGAATATCCTTGAGTTTGCCAGTATCACTTGTGAAACACATGTTTTAAGAATTATACTGATTAATATAAATTATCTAAATGCCACTGATAACATATTCTACATGCAGTGTGATCAAAACATAATACAGTATCCTTCCCTTTTGCTAACCCCTCTACTACACTGAGGCAGCCTAATGGGACACTTCCTCTTTGTTAGCAGTCCTCACACTGTCAATCACTAAAACTTCCAGATCTCTAACATCTGCTTCCAAAATCACATGCATAACCCTGTGGTGTACTTTCCAAACATGCCAGACATCAATGCGTCTTTGTTTAATGCACCAACGTTTGTTTCAGTGTATTTTTGCAGCCTCTGAAGTCTTATTGTCCCCAAATATCTAATTACCGATGGCAAGAGCTGTACTTTGTGGAGCACACAAATTTGAAAAATACTTATATGAGTTCAATGGCATCTTTTTAGGTTCAGGTGATTTGTTCAAGCTTATAAAGTTCTTCTGGCATCATTCTTCTCCTCCCCAACTGTCTGTTTCCTTTTGTTATGTCCTGATATCCACATATCTGATCAGCATGGCTGATGTATTTCTCCAAGTTATTCACAACAGAGCTAACCAGGGCGGTGGAGAACAAAGCAGCACACCTAGGCGGAAGCTGCTGGCATCTCCTCTCTGGCTGACACTGATTAGCGAATCAATGTACTTTGTCTATAGATGTCCAATCTGCCACAGACTCGTTTAATTATACCATCACCCAGTTCACGTGGGTCTATCACTTTTAAAAGAGTTTCATAATAGACTATGTCAGTCTGGCTGAAATTTAGTTCCGACAGGAGCCTCCCCCTGATGTGTAAGACTCATAATCCTATCAGAATAATTTAATTTAGTGTGACAGGAATTAACTTGGAGAACCCATATGCCTTCCAGGGATCACTAGTTCCATTTCTAAATGCTCACAGTCAATTATTTAATAATACACTCTAGAATTTTACTGAGAGTTGACATAAAGTGAAGTCACTAATTGTGATTTCAAAAATGTTCTTTAACCTCTTTTTTAAAAATGTATCGATTTGAGAGAGAGAGAGAAAGAAATGTTAATTTGTTGTTCCACTTACAGATGCATTTATTGGTTGATTCTTGCATGTGCCCTGACGGGGGAGTGAACCTGTCACCTCGGTGTACAGGGACAACGCTCTAACCATCTGAGCTACCCAGCCAGGGCTGACCTCTTTAATAAAAATAATAATAATAATAGCAAACATTTACACAACAGGTATGCTACATCATGCATCATTCTAACATGCATATAACCTCACTTAATCCCCCAAACAATCATTTTATTGGGGCTTTTATTGCCCTCATTTTACAGATGACAGATGAAGTAAAAATCTAAACATAACATCTACACTAATAAAAGAGAAAGATGCAAATTGACCGTACCTTTGCGACACCTACCAACCAATCAGGACTGAGTATGCAAATTAATCCAACAAAGATGGCAGGTTAATTTGCATACGCAGGCGCCAAGTGGCCGGGGGCAGGATGCTTGCGTCATCGCCATGGTGACGACGCAGGCATTCTGCACCGCCCCAGCTGCTCCAGGCCTCTGGGCAGCATGGGAAGGTGGAAAGGCGGCTTTGGGCCGGAGCCAAGGCAGAAAGGCGGCTCCGGCCGGAGTGAAGGCAGTGCTGGCACCTAGGGAAAGGAAGACCCATTCTTGCACAAATTTTTGTACTTAGGGGCTCTAGTAAACACATAATTGAGAATAACTAGGTAAAATAATCCAAGTAGACTGTCTTCCCAACTTCGAATATGATTAAATTAAGATTATGTATTCTAACAACAACTTGGAGTTTATATTTTACTACTATAGGCAGATATAATAACTCTGGACTTGCAGAGGGCAGAATACAATATTATAAAAATTTAGGAGCTTAATGTACATTTTTGTCCACAGGTGGGAGACTAAACAATCTATCCATATGAAACATACATGGGCAAAGCCAGCATTTCCCTCAGGACAACATTCTGAAGCAGCCATCAGAAGAGACCCCAACTTTCCGTATCATGGGAATCCTTACAAGGTGCTCCTCTTAATAATAGCAGGTAGGACTTACAGACTTCTAGAAAGCATCTGTAATAGAAATAGGGGAGCCACTTTTATGATAATTTGACTTACGTTAATGTATTTAATTCTCACAATCCAATATCAAAGGAGGTATTGCTTTTTTTTTGTAGTTGAGAGAGCTGAAACACAGGTATATGTACACCAAGGAATAAGCAGAGCTGGGATTAAACCCCTGGCCTTGGAGTCTGAGTCTTTCACCATCACCAAATAGTACCTTGTAACAAACAATACTACCTTACGTAGAGGGTAATGTAGCAGTACTACTTTAATAGTACTATTAAAGTACGAAAGGTGGGTGGGCCAATTTGTTGAACATCTTTAGGTATTTTTCTTATAGAAATCCACAGCCCATCCTACATATCCAATGAAGCGTTATTTGAAATAAAACAGTAAGACAAGATCTAAGAGGAAGATGGTTAAATAAATGAAGGCACATACATACCATAAACTAATATAGGGCCAGTACAAAGAAAATAGGTACTAATATGATGGTGTCCATGATAAAGAAATTAGTAAAGATAAGCAAGTTGAAGAACAACATGTTTAGAGGAAGCATATATTCAAGTGCATGTGGTGTACATATATTATACCCATACCCACAATCCCTCTCCCAACACACACCCCATATAAAAATATTCAAACAGTGAAAAACTGTTACCCTGGAGAGTGGTGGAAAAGCAAAAGTTGAAAAAGGAAATTTCATACTTTAAAAAATAGTTTTGTATTTAGAAGCATAAATTACTTTCATCATCTTTAAACTACATTAATATAACCTCTATATTATATAATACATATAATATATGCTTACATAGATGTTATATAATACATGCTTACATTATATAATTTAAGCACATATTATATAATATTTAGTAACTAATTTAAAAATCAGTTTCAGAACAAAATAAAAATGAATATTCAAACCACAAGAGAAACAGCTATACACCTATACTCTAACGCACAGTGCAGAAAGTAAGATATAGGTATACTGAATTTTTTCCAAGGCAAATATTACTCATCATTCAATCCGAGTCAGGAAAATTCTTCAGTGTTATTTTCACAGACTCGCCTGAAATGACACCGCATCCAGATGTAGCTGCCAAAAGGAATTAGTTTCAAAATAGATCTTGAGATAATTGTAGAAAATGACTTTGTTACCCGGAATTATTTGATTCTGACCACTTAAATGTTGAAGAATGACAAAAACAATGATGCTTGTTTTGTCACAGTTAATAGCAGCCTTTTCTCCTGACTATAGTTAAGCAACGGCATTACCTCCTCAATAATTCATTGATTTAACAAATATTTACCAAGTACATGCATCCACCAAAACAAAGTACAATAAAGCCTGTTAACACCATCTCTGGAGACACTGATCCTTGGGTTTGCTACTGGAGGGGAGGGGAGCAAACATCTGATTTACTTAGAAACAGATTTAAAATAAAAGAAAAGAGACTAAGCCATATGCCTTCTTTCATCTTCATTCAAAAATGCCCATTCCCTTTACATAACAATGACCTTTGCCTACCCTAGTCCCAGGGGTGGTATTATAATCAGATTCCATGCAGCAGTGATGATCATCACGTCTTGTGTCGATTTTTTTGGTCACTGCTTTATTTTCAGTACCTGGCACACTGTAGGCATTTAATAAAAACTTGCCTAAAGAATGAAAACAAGACCAACAAATGACAAGGGAAGGTTGATGTATTGGTTTTTGTGAACTCTTTATTCTCTATTTCTGAAAAATACCCTTTTCTACTTGGTGTGAATGGGAGCTGTCATATTCCTATAGATCCTAAAGAGTTACCTACTAATGATGGGGTGGTGGGATGGCTGGGGGGGCAGGTACACAAGGAGGCAATCACTGATCTTCCCCAGGATACATTAGGCTAAAGCTCAAGAAAAATCTCACACCTGGCCGGGTGTGGCTCAGAGGTTGAGCATCGACCCAGGAACCAAGAGGTCACCGGTTTGATTTCGGTATTCCTGGTCAGGGCATATGCCCAGGCTTGATCCCCGATAGGGGGTATGCAGTAGGCAGCTGATCAATGATTCTCTATCTTCATTGATGTTTCCGTCACTCTCTCCCTTCCTCTCTGAAATCAATAAAAACATTTTTTTTTTTTAAGAAAAATGTCATTGCTTTCTGGCAATAACCCCGTGAGATGGGGCCCTGAGACTTGCTAGATGCCGCTCCCAGCCGTGAGAAAGAAGCCAGGTTCAGACAACAAGGCTTCTGCACGGAGAGAAGCAGAGATGAGAGCATCCTGGACACATTCATTCCTCCTTCCAGGTGTTACTGAGGGCTTTTATTCACTGATATTGGTTGATGTTTGTACAAGTCTTTCAACAAATTCTTTGTCTCACTAAATTGGTTAGAGTTGGATTTTAGTCTCTGTCCATGGCTAAATGTTCATGACCAATGTGTTCCTTACACTAATTATTAAGCCCTCAGTTCGTTCCTCTCACAGGATTTTAAAGAATTACGAAGTACATGATATTTCAAATCTGATGTTAAATTTTGATTCCTTTAGAACAGGGGTCCTCAAATTTTTTAAACAGGGGGCCAGTTCACTGTCCCTCAGACCGTTGGAGGGCCGGACTATAGTTTAAAAAAACAACAACTATGAACAAATTCCTATGCGCACTGCGGGCCCGGGATGAGTCGGCTGCTAAGCAGGACAGGCAGCGGCACCTGGCGGGCTGCATGTGGCCCATGGGCCGTAGTTTGAGGACGTCTGCTTTAGAAGATGAATAGAAGAGTAGTTATTGGTAAAACTTACTTTTTCATCATTGGCAAACTAAATTCTTAATGAAATAAAATGTGGGAATGCACATTGGTAGCCTTTGGTCAAATATACACTTTGACCCACCCAGAGATAATAGTTAAAAAATTAAACAATTATATAAAACTAGAAGCCAGGTGCATGGATTCGTACACCAGTGGGGTCCCTCGGCCTGGCCTGCACCCTCTCGCAATCCGGGACCCCTCAGGGAATGTCAGACTGCTGGTTTGGCCCAATCCCTGCAGGCCAAGCCAAGGGACCCCACCGGTGCACGAATTCATGCACCTCTAGATTGCATATAAGATCTTTGGTTAATCTGTTCCCGCCCTTCCCCTCCCCCCGTCCCTCTAAGATTCATCAGTATGTTCCATGTCTCCATGCCTGTGCATGGAGAGTCTTCCCCCGGTGGTCAGTGTGCATCACAGCTACCAGCTGAATGGCTGCTTAGGCTTTTTATATATACAGATTATTATATAAAGAATTCTAGCAGTAAGAGGTCTTTACCTAGAACTCAAGTTTGATGAGTTAAGAATTTCTGAATCCCAGGCTTTAGAAAGAAGACTGACATTTTTTTAAAAAATATGAATCAGGTATCTTAATATTTTAGCAATATGACTGGGAGATCTTCTATAGGTCAAAGGCTTATAAGATATGTGCTTCCCTGTTTCTAATTGGAGTTGTGCATGAAAATCTACCATAACTAAAATAAAATAAAGAGAAAAGACAAACACACACAATCTACCATAACTGTGTATACTAACAACCAAGTCAAAGATCTCCCACCAGGTTTACTACACTCAAATAGTTAAGATACCACGGAAGTATCTACCTCAAGATTTATGCTAAATACATTCTTGGGGCAATTACTTTCATGTTCTAGTTGATATACTACCCACCTTAGGATTAGCCACGTTTTCTAACCCTCTCCATCCTACCCCCTTTCGGTCCTATTTCTTTAAGTAGGTGCTGGAGGAATGAAGGCGATACTTATCAGGGCACAAAGCTAACAGAACTGGCTTCAATCAGCTAATATTTGTTGATATGAAATATGGGCCGAGTCTCTTTAAGGAGGCAATGGAGCATTAAAACTTACCTTTGCCAACAAAAGGTTCTTTATGAAATCAGATCGTCCCTATTGCTCTCTAGCTTTCCTCAGTCCTGATTTTACCAGCAGAGCTGCACATACAACCAGGCTGGGAGCTCATTACACCATAATGCTATGTTTAGATGTCAGGATGAAGAAAAATGATTAGCTCTGATGTGATCAAAATATCTATCCTTTTGAAAGAAATACAAGGAAGAGTTACCTATTAACCAACTCTAAATTAGCAGTTACATAAAGTCTCACTTATACTGTTCCCAGAGGCTGCCATTCAGCATTATTCAATTACGCCTGAAGATAAATTAGGCCAGATGTTTTCCCTGTAGACTCACTCAACCCCACGTAGTAGGCACCAGGACCACAAGGAGTCAAATCCACCCCATGAAAGCTAAATGTAGGAAAAGCTTGGAGAGTTCTGCTAACTACCGTGACATTCAGGTTTTAAAACTACACCTGCCATCAGGTACAGAGAACATGTAAGAGACAAAAACGTTAGAATATTCTACAGGCATACTCATGCAAAGGGGATATAAATATAAAACATATCATCTCCATATTATTAGAAATTAAAAGATCATTTTTTAATCTTTATTGTTGAAAGTATTACAGATGTCCCTCCCCCCCCCCCCCATTGACACCTACTAGCTCACACTCCCTACACTTCCCCCTCCCTGGGGCCTTCACCACACTATTGTCTGTGTCCATGGGTGATACATCTATGCATACAAGTTCTTTGGTTAATCTGGGGAAGATCTCTTTTGAGACCCCAGCCATTTAGTGGTGACCTTACCTATAATAATTATAACTAAGTGCCTATACCTCTATATAACAGCCAAAAAATCTTGAACATAATTCACTGAAAATCAATGTCTCTTACAGATAAATTATGTCATAATGAAAAATATAACCCAGCTGGCATGGTTCAGTGGTTGAGCTTCGACCTATGAACCAGGAGGTCACGGTTCGATTCCCATTCAGGGCACATGCCCGGGTTGCTGGCTCAATCCCCAATGTGAAGCATGCAGAAGGCAATCGACCAATGAATCTCTCTCATCATTGAAGTTTCTAGCTCTCTCTCCTCCCTTCCGCTCTGAAATCAATAAAAGTATATTTAAATATACATATATATAATCTAACATGTAAGGGATTGGTGCATTAACAACTCCATCCCCATTTAAGCAAAAGATTGGTAGAGCATTCTAGGAAAGATAGTTTTGAGTGTTTGCTTCATGGAACAGATATGGCTACATACCGGTGAGCTGAAGGACTGGACAAACACTGTTCATCTGGTTTAAGATGCATATGGTCAACACATTCCTTGTGGAATGAAAGTCTGCAGGCTTTCAAGACAAGTGAAATGTCCCCCTTTTCCTACATGAAACGCGGGGCTCATTGGGGGGTCTGTGGACTACCAGGAGTTTCTGAATGCCCTATGTAGAGAAGAGTGGAGACTGGTGGAAATAGCCTGAGGGTGACTTTGCTCTCAATGGAAGGGAAATGTAGACAGGAATCTCCGAGACAGACTGGGAAATATAATCCCTATGGGGTTGTGCCTTTCTACCAGTACTCCTCTAGGCAAGAGAGAGAAAGACAGACACAGACGGACAGACAGGGAAGGAGGGAGGGGGAGAGGTGTGATTACAGTGTCTGCTTTTCTCTTCTCAATGGTGTGTGGAAGTCTGGCCACACCTTTTCAATGAAACACAATTTGTCTGGATTTGGGAACCTGAACTCATTTAAACTGTCCAGGTGCCCTTTTTCTATCTCTTAGACTATCTTGGAATTCAATTCCCTGTTAACAATAATTGTTCTACTCTCTCTGGTTAAAAAACTTTCCTCCTCAATAGGCAGATAGGAGGAAAAGCAACTATTTCATAAGGCAAAAAATATAAACAGAATTCTCTTGAAATAGCATATAAGAGAATTTTCATTGCTAGGAAAATCCTCTTATTTCCTTGTAATGAAAATTCTCTATTGTTTACTGGTTTGAAAATATCGAAGCATAACTACTGAAGAGGATGACTTTACAAAGCAATTTAACGTAATAGTGAAGAAAAGAGGGACTGGACCTTGTTTGTCTTACTTTCCTCTTAAGCATGTAATTATGCACTTAGTGTCTCATAAACAAACGGAAAAGGTGGCCTGGGATGAAAACACGGGTTTCGCTATAAGGACTTTACCCGTCAGGATCGGCAGGGACACAAAACAGTGAACACCAACCTTGAGCTCTCAGTGGATTAAAACAAACACTTATTTCTCACTCACATCTACGTGTCCAACCAAGAACCAGGTTGACTGAAATCCCATCTTGTCACCAGCTCCTGTGATCAACACAGCCGGGAAAGAAATAAGGTGAGTGACACACAGGCTGGAGGAACAACATAACTCACACTGTCACCCTAACTCAGCCGTGGGCAAACTACGGCCCGCGGGCCGGATCCGGCCCGTTCGGCTGTTCTATCCGGCCCGCGGAGTCGAAAGAGCGGAGGGTTCTCTTGCTCTCCCCTTCACTCCTTTACTTTGAATTTATATTAGTTCACACAAACACTCCATCCATGCTTTTGTTCTGGCCCTCCGGTCCAGTTTAAGAACCCATTGTGGCCCTCGAGTCAAAAAGTTTGCCCACCCCTGCCTAACTTCAAGGTGTCAAAGAAGTGCATCCTTCCACACAGCCCTAAGGAGGGAAAATGAATGAACTGTGTACCAACCTACTGACGATCACGAACTCTCCAGTGAACCATGTATTAGAGACAAACCAAAAAAATTAACAACTTAGCAGAAGACAATCTTTTTTTCTCTGCACACGCTATCCCACACAAAGATCTATGCACAAACACAGAGGGAAAAATATATAACAATACAGTAAGTTTTACTAAAGTCCTACACTGTTTCTTCTTCACTCACTTTTCTGGACGATACCTTGAATGGGCTTAAAATTGCCTCTTTCCCTAATGCTGCCTACTACTATCACCAAGAGAATAAGAGAGAAAAGTTCATGAAAAGATGGAGTGGGAAGACTGGTCTAAGTAAGAAAGGGCTGCCCTAGCCGGTTTGGCTCCATGGATGGAGTGTGGGCCTGAAGACAGAAGGGTCCCGGGTTCGATTCCGGTCAAGGGCATGTATTTGAGTTGCAGGCTCCTCCCCAGCCCTGGTCAGTGCACGTGCAGGAGGCAACCAACTGATTTGTTTCTCTCACATCAATATTTCTCTCTGTCTTTCCTCTTCCACACTCTCTAAGAATCAGAGAAAATCATCCTCAGGTGAGGATTAAAATAAAAATAAAGGGCCTCATCTTCCACTGCAGCTCTTAACAAATGAAAAACTGTGTAACCTTCAGGAATCTTGCATTTCCTACCATGAAGCTGAACTCAGTGGTGAATTCTGAATAAAAAATAAATAAAAAGCAGAGTCATTGGAAGATTAAAAGGAAATGCAACATCTGTATTTGCTCATTTCCGACTCAAAGTCCAGCTATTCCTATTTAGTTACTGGAACTTGGTTTATGAAGATAATATTAGCTAAAAAGTGAAATATTAAAATTGGATACATAAAAATTGGAGAGTGAAAAAGAAAAAAAAAGAGAGAACTCATGGACATGGACAAGTGTTGTGATCGTGGGAGTGGGGGGTGGGTGGAGGTGGAAAAGGCATAGAGGGGCCGAAACCGGTTTGGCTCAGTGGATAGAGCGTCGGCCTGCGGACTGAAGGGTCCCGGGTTCGATTCCGGTCAAGGGCATGTACCTTGGTTGCGGGCACATCCCCAGTGGGAGGTGTGCAGGAGGCAGCTGATCGATGTTTCTCTCTCATCGATGTTTCTAGCTCTCTATCCCTCTCCCTTCCTCTCTGTAAAATATCAATAAAATATATTTTTTAAAAAAAAAAGAAAGAAAAGGCATAGAGGGGATAAATGGTGATGGGAGAAAATAAAGTGAAAAAATAATAATAAAAGTTGGAGAAAAATGGAAACACAGTTAAGATTTTTTTTCCATTTAATAGTGTCTTTATTTCTGTTTCTCATTTCCTCATTGAAAACCCTGGTGGGCCCTAGCCATTTTGGCTCAGGGAATAGAGTGTCAACCTGCGGACCGAAGGGTCCCAGGTTCAATTCCAGTCACGGGCACATACCTAGGTTGCAGGCTCCTCCCTGGCCCGGGGCCCTTGTCAGTCAGGGCTCCTGTAGGAGGCAGCCAATCGATGTGTTTCTCTAACATGGATATTTCTCTGTCTTCCCCTCTCTCTTCCACTCTCTCTAAAAATCAACGGAAAAATATCCTCGGGTGAGGATTTAAACACACACACACACACACACACACACACACACACACACCTTGTGGTGGATTAAATGTATTTTTTTCTTCATACACAATAGCATTGCCGCCTAGAGCAGACCATGAATAACATCAACTCTAAGGACCATCCACCATCATCCAAACGGAAAGGTATGGTTACATTCCCACAAGGCTGGCAGAAAAAAAGGAGGGATGGGGGACAAGGAGAAGAAATTTTGAAATCACTATCTTTGTTTCAGTTAAGCTCTAGGAGAAAAGAATTCCATTAGATGAATGAACAAGAACTGGTGGAAATAACAGTGTAATGTCCATAGAATTCTACACAAAGTAAGGAGTATTCAGAGAAATGAGTGCAGATTTACACTATGAATAAGAAAAGTTTGCTCTCTTTTGCTAAGCTAACATCTTCTGAGAATCATGATCAACTCTGTGAAGAAAATGTGGCATTTAGATAGTGAATACAAATATTTACCTGCATCCAGAAAGTATCTGGAAGCTTCATTCAGAATTATATATTTTGTGAATTCAGATCCTAAGTTGTGTTAAACTGTGTTATAAATATTATATATAAGTTATTTACATGTAACTCTAAGGAAACTGGTCAGGCCCTGGCCAGGTAGCGCTGTTGGTTAGAGAATTGTCCTGATGTGCCAAGGTTGTGGGTTCAATCTCTCGTCAGGGTACATACAAGAAGCAAACAATGAATGTATCAGTAAGTGGAACAACAAACTGATCATTTTCTTTCTCTTCTCTTCTCCTCCTCTTCCTCCTCCTCCTCCTTTTCTTCTTCCTCTCTCTCTCTCTCTCTCTCTCTCTCTCTCCCGCCTCTCCCTCTCTAAAGTAAATAAATACAATCAATAAATATTTTTTAAAAGCCGGTCTGTGATGGTAAATAGAACAGAAACCATCCATTGTAACTTCTAGCCTTTAAATCAGGGAAGTTAAATTTCAAAGGAAACAGACCAACAAAATCTTTAGAATTTTTCCAATGGCTTCCTTGGCCTTAACATTTTTTAAAATATATTTTTTATTGATTTCAGAAAGGAAGGGAGAGGGAGAGAGATAGAAACATCAATGATGAGAGAGTCATTGATCAGCTGCCTCCTGCATGCCCCACACTGGGGATGGAGCCCATAATCAGGGCATGTGCCCTGACCGGGAATCAAACCGTGACATCCTGGTTCATAGGTCGATGCTCAACCACTGAGTAACGCCAGTCGGGCGGCCTTAATATTTTTTAAATGTAAAATGAACATCACAAAAAATCATACCAGAAATAATGCATGAGAAGTATCTTCATTAATACACTTAAGATCTAGAGCTCCGATGTTGGGCAGGCATGGATTTCAATTGCTCCACTACTTACTATTCAGCAAGTTAGTTTACTCTCTCTGTAGTAAAGGCAATTGCATTACAATTGTTTTCCCAGCATATTTTATATCTGCCCTTTATTGGTGTTTTTATGTAATTTTCTTCTGTCCCTGGAATCCTTGTGTGGCCATCGATCATGTTACCTGATCCTGGCCATTGCTGTTGGTGAGTTACAGGTACATCAGCCAAGTAGGACAAAGCGAAAACTTTCCTGGGATTGGCGTCTATACTAATAAAAGGGTAATATGCTAATTGGAGTGGACATCTTATGGATGTCCTTCCAGACAAAGCTGCAGCGGCTGCGAAGGCCAAGGCTCAGGCCAGCAGTGGCAGCAGCAGAGGGGAAATGGGGGCGGTGCCTTCCCCTGATCTGCCAGGTCGCCTCCCACAGAGGGAGGCCAGACTGGGGGCCGAGGCAGAGGCAGTTAGGGGTGATCAGGCCGGAAGGGGAGCAAGTTAGGGTTGATCAGGCTGGCAGGGGGGCAAGGTAGGGGTGATCAGGCTGGCAGGCAGAGGGGTTAGGGGTGATCAGGCAGGCAGGCAGAGGGGTTAGGGGCATCAGGCAGGCAGGCAGGCAGGCAAGTGGTTAGGAGCCAGTGGTCCCGGATTGCAAGAGGGATGTCCCAGATTGGAGAGGGTGCAGGCTGAGCTGAGGAACCCCCCTCCCATGCACGAATTTTGTGCATCGGGCCTCTAGTTATATAATAAATAATAATAAAGAGGAGAAGAAAAAGAGGAAAGAGGAGAAATAGGTAGGTAGGTAAACAGATTGAAATTTTTTTTGTGTTGGTGTGCTAAGCTTGGAGGGTGCATGTCTGGGGTTCTAGTGACCATCTCATCTTGCCCAAGACTTGAACCTGAACCCTGCCTGCAGTATGAAGACAAGAAAAAACAAAGACAAAAGGTAGAAAGCAAATGCCTGGATGGCATTCTCTAGTCTCTATACCCACTTACAACTAAAGTCCACCCTTTGATTTTTCAGTCATGAGCCTTTTTGCTTAAACTAGTTTTAGTTCAATTTCTGTTGCAACTGAGAGAAACTGAAGTACTACACATTCTAAATCTCAACTCCTTAATTGAAAAAATGTGTGTAATATTACGTGTCTCATAGGTTTGCTCTTATGATTAAACAATATTGGAACCAAAAGGTGGTGTTCCGGACCGAGTGTGTTGTCTCATGAGATTGAAGAATGAGTTCACAGAACAAGAGGTAAGGGAAAGCACAGTTTACTGAGAGACAGACAGACTCCCTCTAGCAGGGAGGGGACCCAAGTGGGTTGCTGCCAAAACACTCTGTCTAGGGGTAGATATATGCCCAACTGGCTTCTGATTGGTTCTTCAGCAGAAGCTCTCTGTCTAGGGGTAGGTATATGCCCTGCTGGCTTCCCCCGAAGCTCTCTGTATAGGGGGACAGGAAGCTCTCTGTCTAGGAGTGTTGGTTGTTCCCTGCCCAGCAACTCCCACCTAGCTGGGTTTTCACCTAACTAGGTTGCCTTAGCAACTAGTCAGCAAGCTTCAGCCTGATATTCCTGGACTTCCTCTTTTCCTTTCTTCCCGTGGTCCTGACCCTAACTACCTAGCCCTCTTCTATCTCCTCAATATAATGCATAACAAGTTGGTGCAGTGTCAGGCATATAAGCACTTAATAAGTATTAACTCTTATTATTAATTAGTGCTACTTTAGTAATAGTAACATTTTATGACAATTGATATACTAAGATTATACCATCATTATATCAGAATCCTACATTCTCAAAAGGAGGCTCTGACAGCCGAGCATATAAATATTTTACTTACATTTATAAAGGAGATTATTTACTTTGCAAACATTTCCAATCTGTGTTGTAATCAATGCACTAGGTAATTCTTCTCCTGGATTGGAAGTGATAGCAAGCCTTTATAGATCATCATTGCACCTTATTAAAATCAAACATAGAAGATTACATTTAGGTTATTAAATTACTACACTGCACAACTGTACATTTACAGAGCAATATCTCTTGGGCCCTAAGTGGTTTATCTTTTTTTTTTCATTAATTTCCCAAAGGTCAAGGTTCGTATCTTATTTCATTCACATGTCAGCTAACATAATGGCAGAAATTGACTACTTTTCAGTGCTATTAAGCATGATGACTGCTAAATTATTATCCCAAAGAAATAAAAGGTACTGGTGAGCTGAAAGTAGACACACAAAATCCATCAGTTGTCCAATTGATTCTTGGGAAATTTAATCCCTTCTCTAGATTGTACAGTGACAGTTCAGCAATGTCTCAGAAATAAATGAGGACGTAATTTTTATAGTTCCACTGATCTGTTGAAAACTTTTAAAGACTTGGTTCTGACGTCTCCCCTGGAAAATCTCTGACTCATTCACTTTATTCAACTGTGATCAGCACTAACTTAACATGAGGTAGTGCATTAGGCTCTCAGGAAACCATTATAAACAAGTAAACAACTCATTATATTGCCACAACCACAAAGCGCTCTGGGAACATATAAATGTTTCTCAAAGAAAGATGAACCCTGAAGAAAGTGTGGGAATATACCAGATAAAAAAAGGAGAGGGTGGGAGAAAGGACTTTATGGCGAGAAGGAACAACATGTACAAAGTCGTGGCAAAAAAAGAGGGACAGCAATGATAAACCCAAAGCTCTCACAGTCCTTTTCTGTGATGGGTGTTTAGGATGGCAACAGCAAGAGAGCCCAGCATTGAAGTCAGGCAAGTACACAAAAGACAAGCCTAAAGGATCTGAAACAAGACTGACTACACTCGTAGAAGAATGAGACACTATCAAAAGGTTTTGGCCCTGGCCGGTATGGCTCAGTGGATAGAGCCTCAGCCTGAGGGGGGGGGGGGGGACGGTCCCAGGTTCGATTCCTGTCGAAGGCACATGCCCAGGTTGTGGGCTCAGTCCCTAGTGTGGGGCGTGCAGGAGGCAGCCGATCAATGATTCTTTCTCATCATTGATGTTTCTATTTCTCTCTCCGTCTCCCTTCCTCTCTGAAATCAATAAAAATTTTTTTAAAAAAAACACGTTTTTTGAGAAGGCCAGGCCTGCATGCCTCAGTGGTGGAGCACTGACCTATGAACCAGGAGGTCATGGTTTCGGGTTGTGGGCTTGATCCCCAGTAGGGGGCATGCAGGAGGCAGCCGATCAATGATTCTCTCTCATTATTGATGTGTCTATCTGTCTCTCCCTCTTCCTCTCTGAAATCAATAAAAAAATATATTTTTTAAAAAGTTTTTGAAAAGGAGATATTTTGTATATTCCCCATTAGTGACAACAAATTCATTCTCTACCCTTCTCCATGCCACTCTGTAATCCTGTAGCCTGACATCTATGAATTTCCTCAACGAAGACGCCCCTGTGATGGACTCAGCCCACAGGGGGCACCAGCTGGAGATGAGAGAATGAAAGGAGAGAGGGGTCAGAGTACTGATGTCCACATCTCCCCCACATCCTGGGGCAGAAGAGGCGTCAGGGCCCCAGAAGAGGTGCAGCTGCAACCACAGCAGCCAGAGAGAGGCAAGAGAGAGAAAAAGTGGGCACTGGGGGGACCCAGGGAGAGCTGGTCCCCGTGGTTGGGTTGGAAGAGGCCATAACCCCAGGCATGGAGGTCCCGGGAGGCCCTGGATCTGGTTAGGTCCCTGAGCAACACCAATGGTGCAGCGCTCCAGCAGTTACCCCTAGGGGGCGATGGAGAAGAAGGGGGCATCCCAGAGCCATTAATAACCAATACTCCTTTGTGTGACACCCACACCCACCCTTTCTCTACTTTCTTGCTCCCCAGCCCTCAGGTCCTGAGACTGGGGCTGGGTAGGGACCTAGAGGAGCAGTGGGAACCGCCTCCCCCCGAGTGCTTCCTTACCCCTGATGGCCAAGGGCACCCATGTTGGGACAAGAAGAGGTTCAAGAGCACTAACTCCCCAGTTCATACACTACAGGACCCCCATTCCCTGGAGAGGGGATGTGGGCTTCATTACCTCTCCAAGGGTAATGGGGGCCATTTCCTCATTAACTACACCCCCACCCCCAGCCCAAGGAGGGGTGAGGGGTAAGGGCTGTCAGTTATTATCAAGGTGGTTGTTGTTTTAAGCAAAATGGAGAAGCATAAATAAATAAGAGGTCACAGTTTCTGTCACACATCCTTTTCCTACCCCCACAGCCCGCATCACTGCAGTAACCACTCCCTGCTCTTGGCCCTCCGGGGCTAAGGGCACTAGGAGCTTCCTGCTGGTGCTGGCCCCGCTTTTCCCGCTGTCCTTGTTCTTTCCCTTACTATGCCCTACCTTTCCTTAGTCACCTCTTAGGAGAGCGCCATCCTTCTCCTGTGGGAACTCAGTCCGACTCAAGAGGATATCATGGACCAGTTTTACTTTCAGTCGAACTCAAGGGGGGCCCCATAAATCACTTTTACCTTTAAAGAAGCAGTTACGGATGCAATAAGGAGAATTATTCAAAGTGGGAGCGAGTCTGAAGTCAATGAAGCCAGTTACAAAGTTGCTGTAGCCATTTAAGCAGAAGATGGGAACTACCAGAGACTATAATTAACTGGCATCGCCTGGTCTAATGTCAGACACTCTGGTAAGTACATTACACACATTATCTTACTTAAATATTCCAACCACTCTTTCATGTTATGATTCCCCTTTAATAGACAATGAAACTAAAATGGAGAGATGTTAAATAATGTGCCCAAGGTCAAACACATAGTAAGTGGCGGGATTGAGACTCAAACATAAATCTTCCTGACTTTTAGGCCCATCATTAATCTATATTCTTTCTCATCTACTGCCAGCGTCAAAGTAAATTACAGTGGAAATGGATATAAGTCTAGGATAAAAAGATAAGAATTTGGAGATTTGAAGAAAAGGAGATAAAAGGGGCAGAGCTTGGTGATCATGGAATAAAAGGGGAAAAACACAAAAAGGCATTTAATGAGGACGGTGGTGACGTTCACTGAGAAATGAAGAGAAAAAGGGGGAGCAGACTGGCTGGGAGCAGGAAGAAGGGAAGAAATGATGTATTTGGTTTTAATCTTGTTGACTTTGTTACTGGTATGAAACACAAATGAAATATTTCCACTCCGGTAATAAAGAGGCCATGTATACCTTCTCAGCAGTCCCTCGTCGCTAAGCTATAGATATAGGAACTAGAATCTGACCATTAGATGCATCTGCCTGTGAATTTGAATCTTGAATGCGATATGCAAAGACAGAGAAGATTGTGATACGTTCATATGACACACCAGCAACAAAGGCAGTATCCCTTGTCACACTAGGTCACCATGGTGACCATTAGCGGTGGTAGCGGTGCCCACAGCCCTGTTTGTCTGTAGTATGCTATACTATGTTTGTAGCATGACTCTGTGTGTTTTTGCTCCCTAGCCTCTACTGATCTCTGCCTATTTTCCAGCCTGTTCTTTCCCGCTACTTCCTGATGATTATTATGAACTACTTCGTGGCCTCCAAAAAACTCCTTTTCTACTTAAGTTAGCAAGAATTGTTTTCTGTTGCTTGTAACCCATAATTCTGACTGATAACACCAACACAATCATTGCTATAGCCAGTTAAGTATTAAGGGGCTCCTTCCTGCATTGCTCTTAAATCATTTCCAATCATAAGCTAGAAATTCTAAATCTGCTAGCTGCTGAAGGAACTCATAGAAGAATTCAAAGAATTCATGGCCTAGTGGGAATACAAAGCACTAAATGGGCTCTATACCACAACATGATTAAAAATTGAAAGCATAAAAAGGGTAACAAGTGTACTCTAAAAAAAAAAAGAAAGAAAGAAAAAAGTGTACTCTGCATACCGAGTACAAACAAATCCATCCATAAATATTTAAGAAAGAGTATTAAAAGTGCAGAACTTCAAGGTTAAAGGTGATATGTAGCAATTCTCAGATATAAAAAGCATATCACCACTTAAAAAAACCAACTCACCACAGACAAGGTATCATAAGCATTGATGCAAGAACATAATGAAGATACATTTAAAAGTACTAAGGGTAAAAAACTGTCAACTAAGACTTTTATAACTAGCTAAATTATCACTCAAAGGTGAGGGCAACGTGGGATCTCTCCGTTTTTTTTCCTACTAAGTTTCTCCACCTTTTTTTTTCTTTTTTTTTTTTTTATGAAAGATGTGCTAAGCTTTGTGAAGAGAGCCTCTGAATTGTAATCCACATATGTGGGGGAATAATGCTCCCTAGAGGCTGCTCTTGACCACTTTTGCAGGAATGACTCAATATAATCAGATCTGTTCTGGGGGGATGAATACAGTTTTAGTACGCAAGAGTTGGAAAAGAGATCAGAGAGAAAAGTAGTTGGAAGGTCAAAACTATATAAAACACGGTGAATAAAAACAGACGGCTCTAAACGTGAGCTATACTTGGAAGACAGTTCTCACCTCTCCGCAGATCCCACGTGTGTTGGTAACATGGATCAGCGGTCACCAACCCATGGTCCTTGGACCAATGGTGGTCCCTGAGGTCCGAAAGGTTGGCGACCGCTGACATAGGTAAGTGCCTCCCAAACAGGCATGCCATCACATTCTCTTTCTGTGACCAACACATAACACGTTTGTGGGAGGTATGCAATAGCTGCTTAACAACTGGGTAAGTGTTCCTTGGAATAGCCATAGTACATAAAAAAAGAAATCATAGGAATTGTTAATATATTTAGGGAAAAGATCAAGGCTGGAGTCCTCATCCCGGGAGACTCGCCATTGGATGTGTGAGACTGCCAAAGAGGGGGGACGATAAAATAACAAAGAAAGGGGTAGGGAGAATTCTGAGATGAATCAATACTGAAAGGGAAGCTGCGAGAAGAGACCCTCGAGCAAGAAGGAATGGTAAGAAGAGTGATGGAAAAGAACACGAAGACTATCAAAGAAGTTCGATTCAAAATGTTTTAACTGAATTTCTAGGATGGATATTAAAAAATAAGAAATTAAACAGAAAGGATTTAGAAAAGACCATTTCTAATTGCAAGATGTTGAAGAATTTTAACACATTTTAAAGAAAGGATATTTTCTCATAAACACTTTTTAAAGTAAGAGATTATCTGTTGTGTGTGCATGGTGGGGGTGGGCGGGGGGAGGAATACCGGGAGGCTGGAGAGTAATATAGAATTCTGATGGTCCAGATAACAGCTTAGTGCTATAACCATGTCAACAAGGTTTTGATATATATACAAATTACAAGTGCATTTAAAAAAAAACAAAAACTGAGAACAATAAACAACAGCCTCACTATATCATGACTTCTCTATGACTGAGCTGGAGAAAAAGCCCCCAAAATCCAATCTCAATTTCCAACTCTTCAAAAATATTAAGATATGTTCAAATACATTATAGTTAACAAAATCCTGGGAATGCCATTTGTCTCCTGAATAAGGTGAAGAGTGTCAATTCTATGCCCTTCTCTACTGTAAGGCACTGATAACATATTCAGAAATCAACTATTGCACAACTAAAGAAAAATGGAACACTTGCCCCCCAAAATACCAATTATGGAATTATTTTAGAAATCCTTATCTCGTTTTTCCTGGACCAATTTATGCTAAACATACGCAAAATAAACCAAGGTATCTAACTGCCTCGTGTAGTAAATTACATATCTGTATACTTTGAAATAATCTTACCATTCCCAAGCTTGTCCACTAAGTATAAACTGCGCTGCCTGGGAGAATTCCTCAGGTTATAAAAGTTTCCACCAAAGCGAGGGTCTTGGGTGTCATCTGAGTTATATATTTTAGCTATGAACACCAATGTTCTGACAAGCCCTTTGGCGCTAACCCCAGGGCATGAATTCGCTTTAAAACTACACAAGAATGTGTCAGAGGGCTCTATGTCAATCAACCTGGGGAAGGGCCTCGTCCCAATTTAGTGTTGTCACTTGCTGACATGAAAACCAGCAACAGTTAATTGTTGGGACTTCAAGTGGGAATATTGAGGGATGAGGAGAGGTAGGTGTCGAAGTTCAGGCTGATAAAGCTGTTAATTGCTACCCTTTTATGTAGACTTGTGTAACAATGAAAACAATGGGGCTAATCATATAATGTTTCTATTTGTTCCCCAAGGGCTCTTCAGGGAAAGTTTCAGTCCCGGCTAGATTTCCCCAGCGCCCGGCTGTGCAGGGACAAAGGCAGAACAATCCAGGCACTCAGGGCTGGCAAACAGCTGAACGGGTCCCACACCGAGGCCCCGCCCCGGCCTGTCAGGAAGGGGCCAGTCTGCTCCGGACAACCTCTGGGGGAGGAACTGAGAGGTATAAATTAACAACAACTTCAAGCAGACTTTTGATGATTAGGAGAGAGAGAGAGAGAGAGAGAGAGACAGACTGATGTAGGCTTGGATCCGCCATTTAAGCAAATCAGGTAAATCCACATCTGTAAAAATATCTGTAAAAATGCCCCTTTTCCTTTTTAAATCAGAAAGACAGCACAGGAGTTAACAGGAACCTGTGCCAGCCCTGGTCCTCAGAGACAGGTGGCGATGCTGGGCACCTCATTAAACCACACCTGGAGACCCATTTCCTGAGACGCCCCTGGTGATCCCCAGAGTCTTTGGGGAAGCGCAGCCCTCGGTGGTGTGTTTTCTACAAATGCATACTGCTTACTGATGCTCACTGGGCCTCAGTTACTGATGCTCACTGGGCCTCAGTTGGCAAAGGATATTGGATAACAAGGTTGTGTTATTTAAAAGAAAATATTTCTAACACCCATTTGGTTTTCAGACTATTACCAAGTAATGGCAGCATTCAGAGACACCCCAAGACGTTTCCAATCCATTCCCTCTCTGTAAGGGATGGTCATTCTGTTTTGTGTGGGCTTTTTATTTTTTTTTAATTCTTTCTACCAACACCTACCTCACTCACCAGTCCCCATGCTACAACTGACGAGGACCGACTGCCTTCAAATGACTTTCAAATCCCTCTCCCCCTCATAACCTCCAACTCTACTGCAGGGCCTACCCCCTCCAGACTTCTGATATTCCTAGGCGTGTCTTGCGCATTGGCCCCTGAACCCATCCTCTTTCCTGACTCTACGCCTCTCTCCACGCGGTTTTCCCAGAATGTTCTCCTCTTGTCACCTGTTGGATTCATATTTCAAGGACGAACCAAGTTTCATCAAACCCATCAAGCCTTCTACAATCACTCTGCCACCCAGCTCTCCCTGCTGTGAATCTGTAAACTAGCACCTGCCTGATCGTCATGTGACACCTCCGATGGTGTCTGCTCAGTCACCCCGTTTCCCTCGTCTCCTCTCCTGAACGCTCCCCTCCTGGAGGAGATAGCTTTGGATCCTCCCCTGCATTTAAACTGCATGTGGGGGGAGCCCTCAATATGTTTAAGGAACATACGCACCTTTCCAATGCATTTCAGTGAACTAATGAAGCTGAAGCTATTACATGATTAAATATTAAATTTAATTGCTTTACAAGTTAGCTTTCCTGTAGTGAGATTCCTTTACAGGTATAACTCTACAAGTCTAAAAGCCAGAGCACGCTGAGACAAGAGTCCATTTCTGACACCCAAGGAATTGCCTGCTTACCAAAGAGTTTGTCAAAGAAGAGGAAAACGTTAAGACTCATTTCTTAAAATTCCCTTTCATGTTAGCAAGACATAAGAAATTAACCACCTAAGCACTAGGCCCACGTGCACATGTCTCAGCATTTCAAACACATGTTATTCCAACTTGAAACTCATTCCTTAAAATATGGAGACAGCTGAACTCATCCCTCTTTTAAACTGCAGAATGAAAATGTGGGCCCCGGGTCTGAAAGAAGAGGTGATGAGATACAGACACACGGAGACGGAGCTGTACGTAGATCCCGGAAAGCCGCTGGATCAAACCGAAGGAGATGGAAGCGACTGAAAAGAAAACTCCATTTGCCAAACACACCCGCCGGGCTTCCAGGCCAGTAAGACATGTCTCCGGGATGCTCCTGGGCACCTTTGGGGCTTACTCCAAACCACAGGTCACCGTGTTCTCCGCTGGAAGGGTCTGGTCATCACCCAGAATCTCAGCGGCGGGGGCACAGCGAGCCGTGCCAGCAGCTGGACCGGCGCTCTCTCCTCATCCCCGCGTCCATCGCTCCTGAGAAATGATGCTCATTTCCAAAAACACCAAGACCAGAGGCCCGGCAACCCATAAAGGAACAACTGTGAACAGTTTTCCATTGTAATGGTTACCGACACCACTCAGTTTTGTCTTCTAGCAACCCCAACAGTTGACTTAGACTGTAACGCATTATAAATCTCCCCTGTGCAAAGGATTCGCACAGACTTCCTTTAATTAATAAACTCGCTACTTAGTTTTGAACACAATGTGATTTACAAGATGTCCATTTCTCCAAGACCTCCAGGAACCCTGCCAGGGCACAAAGGGATATGTGCCTGCTTTCTCCCAACAATGAGGCAAATTTGCCATTTAAAACCTTTTTCCAAAGGTCACCTTGAACTACAAAAAAAAAAAAAAAAAAAAAAAAAAAAAAAGCCCCGCTGATATTCATCATCTGTGTGGATATAGCTAAACTGTGAGCAAATAAATCAGCCACGTTACCAAGCACAAAGCTACTAGAGATGAAGATTTATTTTCAGGTGCCAGTGAGACCAAACAAAGATGGTAAGGATTGAAACAAATGGAAGGACATTCGGGGAACGAATTAAAACCCTGAACCATTATCTTAGCAGCAGCATTCCCTGTAGAACAAAGTGACGAAACTATCAAAAAGCGCTTCTCGAAGCAACAACATTTGTGCATGTCAAAAAAAAAAAAAAAAAAGAATTAACCTGGAATAAATAGATACATAACAGAATGTTCTGTGGTAAGCCAGTAACAAAGAAACCCCTTAGTGCCGTAAAACAAAGTCCTGTCAAACCCCCCTATATATATTTTTTTTTACAAAGAAGCACGAAGATCCTTTCACAACGGTTTAAACTGTATTTATAGTAACAGAGTGAAGACCTCAGATAAAAGTCAGAAAGATGAAAGTCGAAGCCCCCGCTCGCCAGGAGCTATGGTTCTGATTTCTCTCCTCATTGCAGGTCTGCAGATATGAAGACGGAAGATGCTTGCGTGTGGCTCTGGGGGCTCCTGGGAGACTCCACCACCTTTGAGGGGCAGGGAGCACGGGTGGGAACGCATGTGGTTTCGGATCAGGCTCCATATTAAATGGCAATGCCCAGAGTAACCACCCCAACTGCAGGCAGCCGGGGGCGGGGGAGGCGGGGGGCTGAAATTTCTGCAACTGATGCAGGGCAGAGAGAAGAAGAAGAAGAAGAAGAAAAAAAGAGATGTGGTATTACTGTTTTAAAATGGCAGCCTGTTAATAATCACCGCATTCCTGGAGACACAGGGCAATCCCAGCACCCCTTCTCTCCTGAGCCAGGCACAGTGCTCTGCCCCGGGAACTGGTGGGCTTGGGCGCTGGATCTGCCTCTAAAGCAAAACCCTGGAGTTGCCACTCGGGAGTTTATAGGCTTGGAGACCGTGTACTTTTCTGACAAAGAAAAAAAAAACACAACACGATACAAAGATGCTGTTTTCGCCTGGCAGGGCTTAGTTACTCTGGAGAGAATGGTTCTTGCGTGTATGTTTTTCTTCAAAATGAATGCAAAGCGACCCTGAAACACAGCTTTTGGTTCACAGATCAAAACATCCAGTTTGCATTTCTTCTCCCTTCATATTGTCTCCTTCAAGAAAATCACTTTCTCTCTCTCTTACACACACACACACACACACACACACACACACACACTCCAGGGTGCTCAGTATATACTGTATGAACTGGAAGGTTATTCTTAATGTGAATTTGGATAGCCTCTCTTCAGTTCATATAGTGCACGAACCACATACTGAGTTGTATATTTTCAGGCCATCCTTAGTATTTACTTTTAAAATCAGACACTTGGTTTAACAGTGGACGAAGAAAGGCTAAAAAGTCCTTAACAACAACACACACAGCAAGGGGCCATGTGAAATACGGAATGACAGTATTTGTATCACAGAAATACCAAGAAGAAAGCATTCCTTTTTCCCTGAGTGTAAATTAATACTATCAATTTGAAGAGTAAACACATTTTCCATGCAAGTCTGGAAGAGGTTTTAAGGCTATATGCTTTCATGTAATCCTAAAGAAAGCATGAAAAGATGTCAGTATTACCCAAATAGGTCTGTTTCTCTGTTATTCACAAAGTTAAGAACAATCGAAAGTCACTTTTACAAATCACAAATTTCTGAAAAAGGTATTTTGAAGTACAATTACTTGCTATTCTATTCGGTATTTTATTTCAACGGCAACATTTTGAATACATGCACATTTGTACAACTACCAGGGGAAAAATAACTTGAACCAAATTGAAAAATTACCATAACTACTAGTTCAATATGTCTGGTTAAAATAGAGACATCTGGTCTGTCATTAATTCTTTTGTGTTGATGACTCCTAGTGTGTCTTTTCCCATCAATGAACTTTGCAAGAGAAAAATACAACCTTTAACAACTACAAAAAACCCCATGACTCAGAAATCTATTTCAAGATTTGCCAATACAGATATGTTATGATTAGTTCAAATAAAGCACAGTACTTTCAAGAATAGCAACGTATCCTGATTGAATACAAATGGTTGGCTTTAAATTCCATCAGAATAACGTTCTGAAGTCATTCTCTGCAGGCAAATATGGCTAATTCATGAAAATATTTATAAATCGACACATTGTTCGCTTGTTTAAAATGCATACACTGAAGCTCTATAATAATACTTGATTGCCACTCCAAGGAATCTGAATAATACATTTTGCACACCCCCACACCATTCTGAATTAATGGCTGGGCAAACAATAAGTAATGTACTGCACTCTAGCAAAAATCCAGTGTTAACATCCATCCGGCATCTACTTAACACTGACTGCTTACTCTCCACAGATTCCTCACAAATAAGTTTCTTCTCCTGTGGGCAGTTCATTAGGGAATGACTCTGAGCTGCCCCTGCATCCCCAGAGACGGAGTGCTTTAGCGATTAATATGATCACAAATGGGGGGAGAAACCATAACATACATGACTACAAATGAAGAGATGATGGAAAGGGGCCTGCACACTTTCGCTACCAGTAACTAGATGACCACGTTCAAAAGGACTTTTGTCACCGCTTCGCAGGGCAAGAGGACCACTGATCTACAGCCCTTTGCTGGAATCCACAGGCATACCAGGAAGGCCCTTCAAGCAAACTCAGATAATGCCTTTTGACAAATGTTCTCCTTGAGCATGATGTAGTTATTCAAAACCATAAAAAAAAAAAAACAAAAACAGACCACGGTTATAGTAACGCAACCTTTACAAAGCCAACCTTAACATGTCCTGGGGTCTCCCCCCGCCCCCCCCCCCGCCCTGCTGCATGCAGTCTGCTTTCTTTCGGCCAATTTATAACAGATAGTAAGTTGGTGAATAAATATTTAATTTATGCAGCCGAGACCCTGAAAGGCTGATCTTCAAATGCAATGCCTTGCATTCCCATGAGGCACACTGTACAGAAATATCCTTTAAAAAATCCATCTACAGCTGTCCTTTAAGAGAAGAAGAGGAGAAACCCACACATACACACATGCGTCGAACCCAGGCGCCGACGCCCCTCTGCCAGCCGGCATTTCTATAGAGACATTCTTCCGATGATTAAAACGTAAGCTCCGAAAGGTTCCAGACAAGGAAAGGCAGCCGAGTAACGCCGCCCAGGAAGCCAGCAGCCAAACGCACCTCCCGTGCACTCCCAGCAAGCTCGCACCGCAAATGACACCGACCCAACTTCCCCAAACACACACACACCCCGACACACTCACGGATTGCACACACGTGCACAGAATGTACACACCAACATCGAGCGGAGCACAATACCTACAAACACAAACGAACTTGGCCAACACGAAACATGCACGTATCGGTGTGCAGACAGAACGCACACGGCACGGCACACAGACCCGCAACGCCCGAGCCCGCATGCACACGCCCCGCAAGTCCGTGTGGGACACACACCGTGCACGCACGTGGAAAATGCATGAACTCACGGAACCGAACGCCCACAGACCGCGCCGGAGTTATTGATGGAATTCCGGGGGCGGGGGCGGGGGCGGGCGGGAGTGGGAACTGCCACACAAAGGTCTCCGGGCGGCCGTGCGGGGAGCGGGCGGGCCGGGAGCTCGGGGAATCCCCCGCCGGGCGGCCCCGCCGAGCGCGGACGGCGAAGTGCGGGGAAGTGTCCCGGGCGCGGCGGGCGCGGGGTCCCCGAGACGATCGCTGCGCCCGTCCGCGCGCACGCAGACCCACGGGGGCCCGGCGAGCCCACTCCCGCGGAATAACAAAGAGCAGGAGCCGGGAGCGGGCGGCGGCTCGGGCTGGGGGCGGCCGTCTCGGCTGCCGCGGGCGGCGCGGGGCGAGCGGCGGGCGGCGGGCGGGGCGGTACGTACCAGGCGGGCAGCCTCGGCCCAGGTGCGGTCCTTCTTCTTCCTCTTGTCTTTCATGTTTGCATCTCATTGATGGTTCTGCTGGTGACGTGGGGGATTCCACGGGCGCTCGGGGTTCGGGCGCCGAGACATGACCCAGTGACCCGGTGACCCGCACTCGCTCCGCGGGGGGAGGCGCGCGGGCGGCGGTGGGAGGGATGGAGCGCGGGGGTGGGGTGGGGTGGGCGCTGGGGGCGCGCGGACGGCGGCGCGCGGGGGGCGGGGGCGGCGCGGCGGCGGGGCCGTGGGCGGGGGCGGGGGCGGGGGCGGCGCGGGCCGGGCTCGCTCGTGCGGGGCTCGCGCTGCGCCGCCGCCGCCGCCGCCCGGCCGCCGCGGTGACAGCTCCGGGGATGCAGCGCTCGGCCCGGCTCCCAACAATACACTCTGACGTCACGGGGAATGGCGACGGGCCGCACACTCGCCGCTCACACCCGCCGCTCACACTCGCCCTCGCGCGCGCACACTCGCCGCGCGCCCCCCTCCAGCCACGCCCTGAGCCCCTCGCCAGACCCCACCCCCTGCACCCCGGCCCCCCAAATGCACGGGCGCTGCCTGCGGGGCACAGGCCGGGGGCTCCCAGCCGCGCGGGGGCTGAGAGCCGCGGGAGCGGGGGCCTTGGGAACTTGGGTCCGAGTCCGCCGGTAACTCGGAGCCTCCGTCCTGTGCACTCACACTCACGGGCCCCCGCGCACACAGCCCTGGACCCCCTCCGCGGGCTCCTTAACTCTCCTCGCTGGGCTGGGAGCATTCCCAGAGCCCCGGGGAGAGGGCACCACAGCCTCTCCCCCAGAGCCAATGTTGGACGTGAGCTGGACCCAGCGCGGAGCCGCCCTGTCATCTTAAACAATGCCAGCCCCGGGCCGCAGGCGGGTCAGGCCTGGCCTCAGCGCTGGCTATTCCTAAAGGCGTGCAGTCATCGGTCTGGACCACAGAACGTGCTGCATAGAGAGACCTAAGGCGAATTTTTAAAATGGTGATTGCCAGGTTTGGATGCGTGAAGAGTTGGATTGTTAACCTTGTTAGCGAACTACACACACACACACACACACACACACACACACACACACTCTTACGCAAACAACTGTGAAGGCTTGAAAGTTTACTGTAACCTTCCCAGCCTCTCAGATGGCTGCTGAATTGTGTAGGTCTATAAAGTTATTGTAAGCAAAGAGAGGGATGGCTCTGTGACCCACACCGTGATTATGTGTGCATTTACCTTGAGGATCTAAAAAACAAAAAGGGCACGCATACTGGATTATTTATGTAAGGTTATTGCCTGAATACAAAAATAATGGTATGTACATAGTACTTGGTGCTTTTTCACTATCTCATTTGATCCTCAAAACATCGCAGTTAAACCTATTTGCTCACTCCGCTGCACAAATGAGGAAATGAAGCTGAAAGCATTATATTGTATCCGAGGTCTCTTGCAAAATCAGTGTTAAGAGCATCTTTTGACCCTAAGCCCACGTTCTCTCTATTATGCTAAAAGACAATGTTTAAAAACAAATATCCCTAACTAGAAGTGAATGTCTACACTGAAGCAAAGCCATGTCTGAGAACGAGAACAATTACAGTAACCTGAC